>NC_140961.1:31180567-31488067 GCF_056783735.1 Eptatretus burgeri
AAATAAATACACAGTGATCAAAACATAACCTTCGCAACAAAGTTTGCCTTCAAACCTTCAAAAGAGCCCTCAGAACAAAACTTCACACCTTAGTCCATGTTTCCTGACAGCTGTTGCCAAAATGGAGGTGGATACTTTGAAACCTGGGAGGACTCTGTTCACATTCTGAAACCCGCATATGGACATAAAACACACACACACACACACACACACACACACACACACACACACACACACACACACACACACACACACACACACACACACACACACACACACACACACACACACACACACACACACACACACACACACACACACACACACACATCGAGACCTGGGAGGGCTCCATTCCATCTTCTGAAACCAATATCAACCAACGACCAACAACACACACACACACATCAGTGCCAAGTTCCATTCAGGTAATACAGTTTATATACATACACAAACACGCAAACGTACACACACATAAAGCATATAAAAACGTCAAACACAAAGATTTACCTTCAAACAGAGTTCTTTGAAAGAGGAATTCAAGTGGGTAATTAGCAAAATCCAATTGAAAAATTATCAAGGCACAAAACACATGTCGATCCATGCTCTCTGCCTTCACAGCCAGAACAAACATGGCAAACACGAGGTCGGATGGACCTTATTGTTTTTATATATGTATCGATGTCGAAGTGAGGGTTGGATTATGAAAGGAGATCACACAAAACTGTTAAACAAAACGATATCCTGTAAAACTAAAACTGCACATTTTCAGCAGACAAGACACCTCCCGAGGCACCTACCACATGTCACCATGGGACCCAACAAAGGCGGAAACATACGTCTAAAGGCCCGGTCACACCTTGACGTTTTAGCCAGCGATGGCAACGTATTAAAATTTATGTAAAACGCTGGCTTACGTTGAACTTTTGATGTTTTTTTTAAAAGATTCGGACGTATTCATAGCGACTTGGTCTCATGTATAACGCATTGGTAACGGACACAGAACGTTTCGTTGTGTTATAGATAACTTATACCAACGAATGCTGAACCTGTTGTCGGCCTACACAACCGATGTCCAACGATAGTCTAACTTAGGCATAGCGCGTTGCACGCATCGCCGACGATGTCGTGACGTAGCCTATTAAAAGGCTGACGCACAACGATTCGAATCATAACTGCCGTAGAAATGGAAGTGACAACATCGCGGTCCCACCTTGGCGATCTTGCCAGCGTATGCCGACCTAAGAAAAATGTGTCTAAAACGTTGGGGCATGTCAAATACGGTTTTAATAAGTTTGGTATACGTGAGTACAACGCTAAAGTACGCTATCATGCGTCGTAGTAAGTAGAGTACGTCAAGAAATTTTAAACATGTTCAAAATTTTACGACGTACTCGGCGTATGACACACGTTCCGCATGCGATGGGGATAAGTTGTACACACGATATGTGGACGCTTACACACGTCCACAAAGGCTACTTATAAGCTACTCATAAGTCGAAACACGTCGCGGTAATGTCTTTTTTACGCGAAACTTATTTCTAACTTATGTTTGACGTGCTTTGAACCAATTCTTTACGTAGTCCCAACACACGTCGACGTATGTAGACGTATTCCAATGACGTCTTCCGGTCGACAAAAAAAAATAAATGAACGTGTTTCTAGCTTACAACTGCCATATAAAGACATGTTCCCAGCGGTTTTGGGAATTGGTATATAAAAATGCTGCTCATAAAAGGGGAACCCAACAGTGTTTTCGAGTTCCTTTTTGAGTCGATGTCCATGTCAGCAGTAACAGTATCAGTATTAGTATTAGTATTAGTATTAGTAGTAGTAGTAGTTTGTTCATGTTGGCAGTAGTAGGTGAGTGTGAGGGGGAGGGTGTGGGTTATGATGGATCGTCCTTGCATCCGCGTGTCCACGGGTAGGTTCATAGGCTGCCACTCAACGATTTAAATGGCTGCATCTCCACTATTGAAAGTAGACGCTTGCGCTCAACAATTGGATTTTTTTTACACTCAACGACTTTTAAACGGTACCACTCAACTATTTTCATTGTTTACAATGAACGATTTAAATTGCTGTCACTCGCCTTTGTTTTTTGACGCTGGTGCTCGGAAATTTTAATCGTTTCTATTGAACGTGCTAAATCGCTCAAACTCGACTATTTTAAATAGACGCTGCCGATGGACAATTGAAATCAATCAAGCTAGACATCGAAGTGTGAACATCCTCGTCATGCCGAAGAAAAGTTTGAAGAATGCTGCAAATAAGTGTCCTGGCCGTGGCCGTGGACGCTGACGCAAGGACGATCCATTATACCGACGTCTTTCAGCCTATGAGTAACTTAAAAGTAACGTTTGTCGATGTGTGGCAACGATTGCGTAACGTGCCAACAACACGTTAATCATAGGTTAGAAATAAGTTTCGGGTACGCTAAACATTACCTCGGCGTGTCTCAACTTATGATTAACTTACAAGTAGCATGTGTTGACGTCTGTCAACGATCGCAGACCGTGCATACAACTTGTGGCCAGCGTAGCGGAACGTGTGAGTCATACGCCGACATACGTCGTGAAATTTCAAGCATGAAAAAATTTGAGGACAACCGAAAAGTACAACGTTTAAAGCCAACGTACAACGACGTATGGCAGTGTTTTTCAGCGTGCTCTCAATGTTATCAAAACTTACCCATAACGTATTCAACGTGTGCCAACGTTTTAGAAAAAAAATTCAAAAATTGACATACGTTGGCTAAAACGTCAAGGTGTGACCGGGCCTTAATCGATGTTAGATTGAAAGCACAGGTACTTTTACCGAAACAAACAACTAAGCAGCTTGGAGAGTGCTCACCAATTGGCTTATACACTCAAGCAAGCACTCCAATGAAATGGTTGATAAAAAAAACGGCTCGCTTGGCAAACGATTAGCAATCACCGAACCGTCATATTAAACATACACCTCCCGGATGGGACCGAAACATCAAATACGTCCGAATTGGACAAATGAACACTCTTTCGTAGTCAGAACTGCTGCTAAGTTCAACTGTGGGGCTTAAATTTTGGAATTCAACTTAGTTTAGGAGATTCTCGAGGTTATGGCATTTGTGTAAATTAAATAAAGCCACGAATGCTGGCGTCTCTAGGCGTTTATAAGCATTGCAATGTATCCAACGATTTGTTGCTATGATGAACAGGCATTTGATAATATGAATGAGGAAAGTGAGAAAAATTTTTTTTATCGTGAATAAATTGTTGTGGCCTGTTCCAAGTCGAGGGATGGTTGAGCAGGCCAAAAAAATGGCAGCTTCAGACCCCAGCGAGGTAACCCAGGATGCGTCTTAAGACTCCTTTGAGAGTGAGGTGGCCGAGGATGCGTCTGATAAAGGATATAATTAAATAAGGCCGTTAGTTATCTTTAAAAGGAGTGTTTTAATTAACCCAAACACCAAATTTTCACTCTTGCACTTCCTTGGAATTTTCTTAGTTTGCATGCAAAGTTTCAGGATTCTCAGTTGCATGGTTATAGAGGAGGCGCGCACATGCACACACACACACACACACACACACACACACACACACACACACACACACACACACACACACACACACACACACACACACACACACACACACACACACACACACACACACACTTATTTGTATAGATAGGTAAAATAACAGGACTGGAGTTAGATTTATATCACCAGTAAACAGAGGCAAGTTAATAAAATAACTTGGCAAGCCCAAAGAGAGGATGAGAAGGACAAGGCTAAGAATATTAAACATAATAGCAAGGCTTTCTTTAAGTATATGAGGGGAAAAAGAACAGGTTAGGACCAGTGTGGGCCCATTGAGGACCAGCACAGGGAGAGTGGTTAGTGAGGAAAGTGAGATGGCAGGCTTATTAAACAGGTAATTTGCTTCATCTTTGACAGAAGAAGTCAGGAGAATTGCCAATAGCTGAGAGTATCTATCAAGGAGGTGACGAAGTGCTTTTTAAAGAAGATCCAGGTTGGAGTGGAGGAAGTAAAGGAATAGCTCGGGAATCCAAGAGTAGATAAGGTTCCGGGGTCAGATAATATACAACCGATAATCTTGAGGGAAGTGGCTGAGCAGGTAAGCGAGACGTTAACGGATATTTTCAAAAGCTCACTGGAGTCAGGACAGGTACCAGAGGATTGGAGAATAGCAGATGTAATACCATTATTTAAAAAGACACATCAAATGACCTCAAAATATATCAGCTTGCAACATTTAAGAAAATTTCATATTGCTCATCATTTCACAATCTCTATCTACTCGACAACTTAAATCATATCTGGCTTGTTTAGCAAGGCCAGCATTTGGACTGAACTGTATGAGCACACACAGTAAACATTGCCAGAGAGATGGTCTAGTGTGTCACAATCCTCATGGCTGACTCAAACTTACTGAGAAAAAAACCTTAATGGGAGGTCATGGGTCCGTATAATCGATAGAACAAGAGACCAAAGTATTTGCTTTTAAAGTCAAAGGTATATAACCTCATATTGAAAGACTCAGCATAAAACCTCTTTCACTGAAATAATAATGTGATAAGCTCTGTGAGGTTATCAATCATATATATATATATATATATACATACATACATATACACACACACACACACACACACACACACACACACACACACACACACACACACACACACACACACACACACACACACACACACACACACACACACACACACACACACACACACACACACACACACACACACACACACACACACACACACACACACACACACACATACACACACACACACACACACACACACACACACACACACGAACGGGTCTTACTTGATCTTGCCCAAAGTATCATTGGGGTCACGAAGCATCCCATTACTGTCATATCATCCCAGTCACACAAGAAACTTTGACAGGATGTGGCCAATTGGCCCATCATGCCTGCGCTACATCACCATATTCATTAAAGCTGTCAGTTAATTTCATTGGGGAGGGTGGGGATAATGGGTTGGCCAAGTGTGGGGCAGGAACAGGGGCATTACCACAAACACTGACACCGAATTCACATTTTGACGAGACCCTCACAAACAATACAATCATTACGCAAACAATCACCCATCCATATGACAAGCTATACCCACTCTTCTTGCCAGTATCCATGCACTCCTATTCCCATTGCTTCTAAAGACCTACCTAATTTCAACTTAAACCTATCTATAGAACAACTCTGCTGCCATGACCTTTCCAGGGAGACAATTCCATACATTATTCACTCAAAGTGACACCCCAGCCTTATTACCATCGAACTCTTCTCTGCAGTATTCTAAGGCTGTGACCACTCCTCATATCACCGTCCATCTGGTGAGAAACTTGTTTTAATTTTACCTTTACACTTCATTATATTGTGCGTCTCGATCAGATACCCTCATAATCACCTCCTTGGTAATATAAAAAGTCCTATCTCCTTCAACCACTCCTCATAGCTTATTAGCCAGTGAGTCAATGAATCGATCTCTTTGCACTGTGGTGAATCCTCTCTGTGGCAGCTATATCCTTTGTTAGATGTGATGACCAAAACTGTACACACTATTCTAGATAAGGCCTCACTAAATTATTTATAGTGTGTTAACACGACCTCTTATTTTTTATAATTCACCCCCACCCCTTACAAATACAATGTGAACCCCGATTAGCTTTATCAATAGCTGCTTGGCACTGCACTGTCTTGTGTTTTACCACCTCCACATCCTTCTCCTGTGTTCCACACTCCAACTCTGCCTCTTGCATCATGTAATCTCTATTTTCATTATTCTTACCCATCCCCAGCACCTTATATTTCCCTATATTTAACTGCATCGGCCAACCTTTTTCCCAAACAATGAAATTATCTCGAGTTTGTGGAATATGATGACCCTCCCCCCTTTTCCCTTCTATTTATCTTACTTTCAAGCTTTGTGTCATGTGCACATTTAATACTGACAACATGCTCCTATTCACAGCCACTCCTTGCTTCAAATCACTCATCCAGTGAACTACTCCACTCCACAAGCCACTCCTAACCAGCCACTCCACAAGCCACAATCTTAGCTGACAGCCTTCTATGTGGTACCTCACAAGATGCTTCCGAAAAAAAAAAACGAGATATTCCACATCCACTGCACTCAGCCAAATCCACCCTTTCAGAAATTACTTCCAAGCACTCCAATAATTTTGAGAACCATGACTTCCTTTGAGTAGATCCATGGTCACTGCCTTTAATTAGTTCAAATTTATTGAAATGGCTCTCCATCTGATTCCTAATTATAACTTTCCCACAACCGAAATTAAACAAACAGGTCTACAGTTCCTCTCTGGATAATTTCTTCATTAATGGTGTTACATTTGCTACTCCCAAACCTCTGGTACCTGTCCTATTTCCAATGAGCTGTTAAAGATATCACCAACGTCACGCTTGACTGCTCTGCCCCTCCATCAATACTCTTGGATGCAGAATATCTGGCCACAGAGTTTTGTCTTCTCTCAACTTTTCTCGACGTTTCTTTACTTCCTCCACTCTGACCTGGAACTCTTCTGGAAGTCCTTCTCAGCCCCTGAGATATATTCTCTCAGAAACTGGCAATTCCTGAACTGTTCTTCTGTAAATGTTGAAGGGAAAGAACTGTTTAGTAAGCCTGCCATCTCACGCTGATCATGTCTACACTCTCTGTTCTATTGTTAATAAGCCTGACAAGGCCTCAGTGACCAACAGCAGACACTGCATGATCACATGCTATATTAAGCCAAAACGTTGAGAGCAATAGGTATTAGTTTATGTGTCATGCTGTGCTCACCACCATTCAAGTGTCTCTTACTCTTACACTGACAACAAATAGCTATGAAAATGCCATCGGCTGTATTTCCCACTGTGTGCCTGTACTATTTGAGGAGGAATAAATTAAAGGGAGAATGTCATGAATTCCATGCCAGGGCAAGCGCAGAGTGCGAGGTGTCTGAGCCATGATGGATGGAAGGCTGTAATTTAAAAGCTGGTCAGATAATCTTCCACCACAAGTCAAGGGTGTGGATTTCCTCAAACATCCGTAGATTCTTATGCGTACAATTTTCTAACCCCTACATGGTTCATGTCCTGAATGATACACTGAAGAAAATATAAATATAAATATATAAATATATAAATATATAAATATATATAAATATATATATAAATATATATATAAATAAATAAATATATAAATATATATATATAAATATATATATAAATATATATATATAAATATATATATAAATATATATATAAATATATATATATAAATATATATATATATATATATATATAAATAAATATATATATATATATATATATATATATATATATATATATATATATATATATATATATATATATATATATATCTGAATTGAACCCCCTAACTTGATGAGTCAGCAGGGCACAGATAAAGTCCCATCACAGCACTTGCTGCACGACCTACCAGCAACAAGTGTTGCCTGCTGCGCAAGGACTTTGTCTCTGCCCTGCTGATCACCCACCAGCCAGGAGGTTTGCAGCCAGGAACATTAAATTAAACTAAAGAAGCAGCCTGACGATGATACGACACCGACGTCATGTGAATAAATTATACCAACTCATCACCTCCAAATAAAGGATTGAGAACGATACGGATGCCTCCTAGTTTGGGGGTGATGTGTTAGTATAAATTACGCACATGACACTGGTGTTGTGTCATTGAGTCAGCATGCTTCTTTAGTTGAATATATGTATATATATATATATATATATATATATATATATATATATATATATATATATATATATATATATATATATATATATTTCCTAAAATTGACATAAAATTGACAAAAAAAATACTGTTTTGGAGCCTAAAGTAAACAGCGTAAAAGTCACGAATGTGGTTTGGGTGGAGGTTTCTCTGAGAATAATTAGTTCAACTCAATCAGCTCAGGCAGGTTGCCTTTAAAATGTGTTTTTTTTGGAAATGTAAAATTTAGGCTCACGGAAGAGCATGGAAACAGAGGGTAAATATGCAACATACTGGCATTGAAGCTACAGTTGGAAACAAGAAAGAGAATTAATGAATAGGAAAATAGGGAAGAGATGAGGGGAGGAAACACAGTAATCTGGAAATAAGAGTGAGGTTGGAGAGGAAGGGGGGGGGTGGATAAGCCCTTTGCTATTTCAAACCCTACCCAGGTTCCTCTACAGCTGCAGACATTCACAAGTAGTACATACATGAGAATCTCATTGCTACACACCTGCCTCAGCCACTGGACTGGTTGCATCACTTGTTGGTGAATGACAGCGACAACGTACATAGATACGCGCACCTCCATAGCTCCCAAGCATGTACAACACATATGCAATTCCAATAGCAATCACCACATGAATAACGAGGCCCAATCACATTAAAAAGTAAATTTACTTGAAGTCTGGTCATCAAATGTAATTAAATTGAATACATTGCATCACGTGACTGATCAGTGCGCATCATGTGAGATGACATAGCGGAGTGTTGTGAGGGGAACCGGGTGAGGCATTCATCGGTTGAGATGCAACAAAAGTTCCTCTTCATGTTGAATGGACTTATGGCCTTTCTCTTGATTTCTTCATATCTCATTAAAGTACAACACAAAGCAGAACTGCACTATCATATATTGACCATTTAATCACAAGAACAGAAACAACAAGAACAAGAACACCAAGAACAATAAGAACAACAACAACAACCAGAAGTGACAGCAGAGAGAGTAGATGGGTGTAAATTGGATTTCGATAGGTACCTATACGCTTTGTTGATCGGGAGATACAGGGATATTGGCAGGACTTTTCAGTAGCCTGTGTGTGGATGGGTGATTGTAGCTGGTGTTGGTGTAGCCGGTAGCGCAAACATGATGGGCCGAATGGCCTCCTGCACCAAGGTTCTGCCAAGGTTCCTATATATGCAACAAGAACAAGAAGAACAAGAACAAGAACAATAAGCACAACAACAGTGAGAACAAGAAGAAAAAGCTGAAGACGAAGAAGAATAAGAAGAGCAGCGGCAGCGAATATAGATGACAACCAGTTTGGTTTTATGCCAGGAACATCAACAACAGAGGTGATTTATATTTTGAGGCAATGCCAACAGAAGTATTTGGCAAAGAAAAGGAAACTGTATCATGTTTTCGTTGACCTAGAAAAAGCATTTCATCGAGTACCGAGAGCTGTTGTTCATTGGGCTCTCAGAAGGCAGCTCTTGCCTGAAGAAATGATAAAAAGTAGTCGGTAAATGTATAAAAATCCAGAACTATGGTAAACACCAACTTTGGATGCACTGTAAATGTATGAAATCAGACTCGGATTACACAAGGAACCACTTTTAAGTCCTCCACTGTTTGTAATAGTGATAAAAGAATGAAAGGTTGCGATTCTCATGCGAGGTATTGCACGCTGATGACTTACTATTGAATGATGAAAGCAAAAGAGACGTTTAAAAATGCATAAAGTGCAACAGAGAAGAAAGGTTTATGCATCAACGTTAATAGAAGGAAGGTTAGAGTGAGTAGCGAAGGAGGACAAGGAAAAGAAAGTGGAAGATGGCCTTGTTAAATATGTGGAAAAGGAGTTGGACGGAATTCAATTCCATGTCGGCGTGGTTATAGATGTAGGCAGGGTGTCACAAGAGGTGCCATGGTGTTAATGGAATTTTGGTTTTTACAAAAAACAGCTATTTTCAAATGTATAAATTACCCCTGTGTGGGGGTGACGGTCATCTCTATAATACCACAAGTTCTCAATGTTCAGTAATGACCGAAGACTTCTGCGCAGTTCTACTGCGCAGCCCGAACTGCGCAGTTTGGTTAAAGATGACTCGGCATTTTGGTGCGTGCGCACAAAATTATATTTTGAAAATAAATGCCGACGTTTACATTTCGGGTTTTGAAACTTTTGCACCTTCGGCGGAAAATGTATAAATATAAAAGGCTAAAAATGTGTTTTATATTTATATTTCATCTCTCCTTCCTTCCTTCTTTGCGAATCGCATCGGCGTTTTTGGCCATCTTCCAGATCATGTGACGATCAAACGGGAAGGATCTGTCCGGTTAGATACAAGATAATATTTTTTTACTATCATAATCAATAAACAGTTGCCGAATATATTGTAGAATGGCAGACTAGATAGGTTTTGAAAATGGCGATTTTTATAACTTACGTGACCTCGTGACCTTGACCCTGATCTTGAACCCGGACAAAAGTTATATCGTTGTGGAACACTCATCGACCTCTACCCACATACTAAGTTTCATCAAGATCGGAAAAAAAAATTGTTGACGGACGGACGTACGGACGGATGGACATTTGGTCCGGCTTTATTAGGTCATCTCTATCGAGATGACCTAAAAATGACAGGATCAATCATTTCAAGGAAAAGATGAAGAACAAAAATAAATTGACACCTGACTCGGTGGGTTCATGGTTCGAGTGTCCACTCTGAGTTTGGGAGGTTGGGGATTCAAACCCCAGCTGAATCATACCAAAGACTTTAAAAATGGTTTGTGCTGCTTTCTAGTTTGATGTTCATCATTTAAAAGGATAAGAGCATGAATAAATAATCCACACAGATTGACTCAATGGGGAGAAGGAAACGTCTCCTAAGGAAATGGCCCACTGAGTGCAGTGAGAAAGGCGGTGCCATTGTTGTGATGTTGCTGATACCCAGAGTGCCCAGGGAAGTGATGACACTTCCCCCAAGCTCATTGGCTGTGTTTGTCTCATTTAACAGGTGTGTGTGTGTGTGCGTGTGCGTGTGCGTGTGCGTGTGCGTGTGCGTGTGTGTGCGTGCCAGCTCCACAAAGCTGTGAAAGACTCCTGAGCTCATAATTTTTTTTTTTAAAGTAAAACATTTTTGTTACATTGCAGACATGATAGAGGCATCCATCACAAGGAAGGAATTAGCCATGACATCAATAACTAGAATAGCACTCGGTGGAGTGCATACTTCCGCCAGACTGAACAATTTACATATGTATCCTAGTGATCGGCTGTATCTGCATCTGGACCGGAACCAAAGCCGAATTAGATTGCTCATGTCACCAAACCAACTCATCCACAAAGTTTTGTGATAATCCATCCACCTACAGTGGCAGAAATAATAAAGTCAGCCTGAACTAAGTGGAGACAACTGGGATGTATCATGAAGCACAGAAACATTCCATTATCTATGGGGAAAAAAACAATTGTATATAAAGCCTGTACCACAACAGTATTGATAAATAGAAGTGAAATGTGGACAATGCAGATCGAATATGTAAAAAAGAAAGGAAAGAACAGAGATGAAAATTATAAGATGGATCAATGGATAGTTTTTAAAAGAAAGAATGCTGAACTCAGAAATCAGGAACAGATGAAATATCAAAATTGTCAGACCGCGACATTCACGGTGGATATGTTCCTGAAAAAAGCCACGAATGTCGGGATCCGCGAATGTCGGGATCCGCGAATGTCGGGATCCGCGAATGTCGGGATCCGCGAATGTCGGGATCCGCGAATGCCGGGATCCGCGAATGCCGGGATCCGCGAATGCCGGGATCCGCGAATGTCGGGATCCGCGAATGTCGGGATCCGCGAATGTCAGGGTCGACAAATGTCGGAATCCACGAATGTCAGGATGTGCGAATGTCAGGATCTGCGAATGTCGGGGCATTGTTTTTTTGTTTTAAATATATATATTGTTGTAGATTTCCCGCCCGTCCGGCGTGCGAATGACCACGTCTAACCAATAACGGTCGCTTCGCCCACCGAACGGACAATCCAGTCGTGACTTTGTGTAACAACGCCAGAAACCAGTCACGGGTGGGTTTTTAATCCCACCACGGCCCAGTCCGTATTCTACCCGCGCGAAATAGGGTCAATCGCCAAATATCGATATACCTAAGTACCCGCGCGGATAACCTACCAAGGGATCGTACCTCGGTGAAGGCCTGCTTGGACACGAATCGCTTAAGTGGTCCATTCCATTCTAGGATAACCGAGCGGGTATTATCGCCAGACCTCGCCGGACCCGATTCTATTTATCGGCTATTTAAAAACCAAGTATATTCCGAGTGCATGATGGGGCTGCGAATGTCGGGGCATTGTTTTTTTGTTTTAAATATATATATTGTTGTACTGTTGTTGTGTACTATTGTACACAATACTGTTGTGGTACAGGCTTTATATACAGTTCAATGAGGGAATGGACGCAACGAACAGGTTTACATTCACACAAGGACATTTATTATAATAAAGCACGTATGCAATTAAACAAGGCAAAACACGGATGCAATTATACAAGCAACAAAAGCACGACAAAAGAACTACAACCGTCTACTTATTATGTACAGTCACTTGCACGTAACATCTTGGGAACAAGCACTTATCGACATAGCTGACTAAAGGAACCTGAATGTTGTGTGCAATCGAATTCCCAAATTCGTAACAATATAATTGTTATTATATTTTTTAAACATGATCTAAGCATGTAGAAGAGCGATGACACAGAACAAATCAGGAAGTAACATAACAAAGGGAACAGCAGGAGAAAGGGGGAAAAAACAATAGCAGGCCGGAGGAAGAAAGTGGACAAACAAAAAAGGGATGCAGGTAACGATGGGCGGTAAGGGAGAACACAAAGGGTGGACAATCTGGATACATATGCAAAATTGGGTTTGACCAGTTTGTGATTTTGTCAAGATCTGAGGAGAGGGAAGTGGCTGCTGCCTGTCTTTCAGAAGGATGAGAGATGTCACAGCATAGTGTAGTCATCAGCAAAGACATAAAGAAGATTTTCCAGAGAATTAGTGAGATCATTGATGAAGATTAGGAATAATATGGGGTCTAGAACACTACCTTGCAGTACTCCAGCCTTGACAGGGAAAGGAGATGAAAGGGTTCTGTTGAGAGCCGCACGTTCTCTCAGAGAGTGGAAGAAGTTGGTAATCCAAGAGTAGAGTTGGCCTTGGATTCCACAGGCAGACATTTTGGAGAGCAAAACAGGATTGCCAGACTATCAAAAGCTCAAGATATGGCCAGAGAGACGGCCTTGATCTCATGTGTGATATTGAGGGTCTCCATCCATTGCTGGGAAAGTAGAAGCAGCATGTCTAAAGCCGCTGTCACACCTTAACGTTTTAGCCAGCATATGGCAACATATAAAAATGTATGTTAAACGCTGGCGTACGCTGAACTATTGATGTTTTTTCCAGTTTTGGGCGTATTCATAACGAGTTGGACGTATGCATAACGTATTAGTAACGTACACAGAACGTTTCGATAACATATAGATAACTTATACCAATGAATGCTTAGCGTGTTGTCGGCGTTCACAACCTATGCCCAACGATAGTCTAACTTATGCATAGCGCGGCAGCGTATCACCGATGATCACCTGGCGTAGCCTATTAAAAGGCTGCGGCTCGACGATTCAAATCATAACCGCACTCGACATCGAAGTGTCAAGCCGCTGTCACACCTTGACGTTTCAGCCAGCGTATGCCGACGTATGAAAAATTTGCCGAATACGTTATGGGTAAGTTTTGTACATGTTAAGAGCATGCTGAAGCACGCTGGCATATGTCGTAGTACGTCGAGTACGTCGACAAATTTTAAGCATGCTGAAAATTTTTCGACGTATGCCAGCGTATGATGCACACGTTCCGCATACGCTGGCCATAAGTTGTAGGCACGTTATGCGATCGTTGACACACGTTACTTGTAAGTTACTCATAAGTCGAAACACGTCGAGGTAATGTTTAGCGTACCCAAAACTGATTTATAACCTATGAGTAACGTGCTTTGAACCTATGAGTAACGTGCTTTGAACCTATGAGCAAAGTATCTCCAACGCATATTGACATATGTAGACGTATTTGACATCTTCCGGACGACCACAGAACTTACTGAATGTGTTTCTAACTTACAGCTACTGTATAATGGCGTATTGGCAGCGTTTAGGGGAATTGGTATGTAAAAATGGGGTTCACACAGGAGGAACCCGTCAGTGTTCCAGACTCCATGGTTTTTACTTACGAAATCTAAAGATTTCGTAAGTACATTGATGACTTCCGTCCTCTGTTTGTGTGTTTATTTGTGTGTTTGTGTGTTTGTTTGTAGGCATTATAACTCGAGAACGGAAGAAGCTACCAATGTCAAATTACACCACGTGATTCAGGAGGGTGATGGCTAGCGCTGACCAGATTTTGGTCAAAATCGGTCAAAGGTCAAGGTCACAGTGAGGTCAAACATAATTCCGTAAATTCATGTGGAGAAATGGAGTATTTTTGCTTCGCTCGGCGTTACGAGTTCGTTTTAACTTCGATTTTAATTTTCTCTTCGGTTTTTGCGATTGCTTAGGACGCTTAAAACTCGTTTGTCGAAATTCTGGTAAAAATCGGATGTTTTGGAGACGTTCTAAGATTGTATAAAAAAATATTTCACTCGACGAGTCACGGGTCGTCACGTGATGCAGTGCGCTCGAGCAGATGCGTCGTTGAATCACGTAAAGGTTTTGCGTGTGCACGCTGATGGTGTTTTCGATAAAGATGGTGTTTAAAAGTCATTTTTTATCCCAATAAAGGTTAGCGTCGCATGTCTGACTCGCTAAGCCGTCGGATTATGTAAAGATTGTTGGTGGATGGCAGAATATTACCGTTTTGTGACTTTGATAAAATAATATTAAATAATTTCGTGGAGAAATGGAGATGTTTGCTTCTGTCGATGTTACGATTTTTGATGGTTTGGTACAGAATCATCGTAGAAACTTCTTGTTTGCGTCGCTACCTTCTCGAGAGACAGCTTTTATTAGACAAGGTCAGAGGTCAAGTTGACGATTTCGTAAGTACCAGTCTATGACTGCTTGTTTTTATATTTATTACTTACGAAATCTATATTGATGACTTCCGTCATCTGTTTGTGTGTTTGTTTGTTTGTGTGTGTGTGTGTGTGTGTGTGTTTGTGTGTTTGTTTGTAGGCACGATAACTTGAGAACGGAAGAAGCTACCAATGTCAAATTACACCACGTGATTCAGGAGGGTGATGGCTAGTGCTGATTAGATTTTGGTCAAAATCGGTCAAATATCAAGGTCACAGTGAGGTCAAACATTCGATTTTTGATGGTTTGGTACAGAATCATCGTAGAAACTTCTGGTTTGTATCGCTACCTTCTCTAGAGACAGCTTTTATTAGACAACGTCAGAGGTCAAGTTGACGATTTCGTAAATACCAGTCTATGACTGCTTGTTTATTTTTTTTTCTTCGGCATGACGGTGATGTTGACACCTCGATTTCTAGTGCGGTTATGATTTAAATCGTTGAGCGGCAGCCTTTTAATTATATTGAATTAGAACCGCACTAGAAATCGAAGTGTCAACATCACTATCAAGCCGAAGAAAAAAAAAAACAAAAACCATGGAGTCTGGAACACTGACTGGTTCCTCCTGTGAAGCCTATTTTTACATACCAATTCCCCTAAACACTGCCAATACGCCATTATACGGTAGCTGTAAGTTAGAAACACATTCAGTAAGTTCTGTGGTCATCCGGAAGACGTCAAATACATCTACATACGTCAATGTGCGTTGGAGATACGTTACACATAGGTTCAAAGCACGTTACTCATAGGTTATAAATAAGTTTCGGGTAAGCTAAACATTACCTCGACGTGTTTCGACTTATGAGTAACTTACAAGTAATGTGTGTCAACGTGTGCCAATGATCGCGTAACATGCCTACAACTTATGGCCAGCGTATGCGGAACGTGCGAGTCATACGCTGGCATACGTCAAAAAATTTTGAGCATGCTAAAATTTGTCGACGAGCTCGGCGTACTACGACGTATGTCAGCGTACTACGACGTATGCCAGTGTGCTCTTAACGTATACAAAACTTACCGATAACGTATTCGACGTGTGCCAGCGTTTTAGACAAATTTTTCATATGCTGGCTAAATCGTCAAGGTGTGACAGCGGCTTGAGGTAGAGTGACAAGTCTGAATTCGAATTGATGATCTGAGATGAGGCTGTTGAAGAAAAGGAACGATTTAATGTTAACTGCGATAATGGATTTCATGACCTTGCTGGTGATTAGAAGCAAGTTAATTGGTCTCTTGTTAAGGGTATCCGTTTTTGCACCTTTTTATGTAATGCTGTGATGTTGGCTGATTTCCAATCATATGGAAGATGATCTCTGGCAAATGACAGGGTCAAAAATGTAGAGAGAGGAGGTGCAAAAGCAGCAGAGCAGGTTTTTAGGATATGTGAGCTTGTGCCGTCCGGTCCAGTTGCAGAGTCAGAGTCGATCATTTCCAGAAACCTTTCCCCCATTTCAGGTGCAAAAGACACAGCATTCAGATGCAGCTGGATACAACTGGGAAAGATGGGTACAGCTAATGAGGGGTTAGGGACACAAGATTTGAAGCAAACACAGAATTGGTGCATTCGGCCTTCTTACGAGTAGAGTCGGTTGTGGTGCCATTTGAAGTGAGGGACGGAATGAAAGGGGAGCATACACCAGAGACCAACTTGACAAGGCACCGCCAGAATTTAAAGGAGGGAGATAAGTTTGAAAGCTCATTCTTGTGATTGAACAGATGTTGTTTTCTGGCTCTCCTGAGAGTGGACATACACTTGTTGCGGGCTTTGTGGAGTGATCTGAGGTTGCCTCCGGTCGGATTTGCCTTCCAGGAGGAGAATGCAAGTTGTTTTAAAGCAAGAGCCTCACGACAGGATTCAGGAAACCAAGAACAGGGGGGATGGGTAAGATAATTGAAGATGAGATGGTTATGAACCTGTGCAAAAGGGAGAGTAGTTTTCTGTGGAAGAATTTCCAGCTGAATTAATATCAGTGGCAGTGGATATAGGAGACCATGCCTGAAGTGTATAAAAAAGCTTGAATATATGAAGTGCGAATGTTGAAGCAGGTCACACTGTATGACTTGGGTCCGCGAATATCGAGACCGTGAATGTCGGGGTCCAACAGTACTGACCAACTGATGTACCATATTCTGTATTACAGAGCGTTCGTTCGGCCAAAGCAGTTTTTTGGCCAGAGGTCGTGCTGGAAAAAGCATTGGAGCAAAAATTGGTGTCCATATAATCATAAAGATATGTTTTAAAAGCCCTCTTTTTCAGGCATTGAAAAAGAAGCAGGAAGGGGAGCTTAATGCCACGATTCCAACAGTAGCATTCATTATTCTACGACAGCCGCAGGAACGCTTCAAAATAACATGGAAGGACCATACAAAATTATATTGAGTAATGCTTCTCAAAGCAAGAGATAAATAAATAAAAGTACATGAAAGGAACACACAAACAACAACTACATGTTGCAAAAAATCCTTTTTCAAGTTTTTTTACTTCATGTATGTATGTAACTGCGTATGTATGTCTGGACATTATGAAATAGAAAATTGGCACAAAACAAAACCTCCCCCAACCCCTCCCCACCCGCCACCCTCACAGACAATTTGCAGTTTTTGCCTAGATATGTGGAATGTGGAATGTGGAATATTGCAAGCAGTTTAACCACTGATCACTGTCTGAAGGTGCAAGCACCTTCTTTCAGGAAACAGGTGTTACTAGTGTGTGTGTATATATATATATATATATATATATATATATATATATATATATATATATATATATATATATATACATATATACATACACACACACACACACACACACACACACACACACACACACACACACACACACACACACACACACACACACACACACACACACACACACGAAAGACCGACCACATCTCTAAACTGTGAATAGAGGGAATAGCCAATCAGCTCTCACCTAATAAACTAAACCCAGGTGGCTAGGATTACATAAATAAATTGATACCTACCATATTCCTCTCGCCGAAAATGTTGTGTAAAGCAACCAAGAAGGCCTACATAAGGTAAGCGCTTTGCTATCTCAAACCCTTCCAAGAGTTCCTCCACAACTACAAAGACATTCACAAACAGTACACACATGAGAATCCCAATGCTACACACCCCCTCAGCTGCCGGACTGGTTTCATCGCTTGTTGGTGAATCATCAGCGACAGCGCAGACAGCAATGCTTCACAGCTGGCGAAACATTCCCTGGGACCGGGTTTTTTTGCTCAAATTAGCGGAGTCAATCTAGTTTTTCACTTTTGGTTGGTAGCGCCTTCTTCTTCTTTAAAAAAATACATATATATATATATATATATAGTCGCCGATCCGGGGTTCGAGGCTTGCCACGAAAGGAAGCACTTGTGTCCCTCCCAAACGCCTGGTCCTGAGACCGCCGGGCACAGATAAGTCTGCGCACCAGCAGGTTACTAAGAAACCACGAACGCCGATTGCTATGGCCAATCCAGGCAGGGTTACACTGCATCGCGTGATACCTTACGTGTGGACGGCCGGCAAATTTGGATCAGTGCCCTCAGCGCTCACTCTTGGGCTACTGCCGAGCGTGACCGTGAGTTTGTGCTGGCTAACAAAGCAAATTATTGGGGTAGAACGTCCTGTCTAACCTTACTTGGGCACTGCATCGGACCAATAAAGGACAAGACAACCGAGACAGATTGGAAATAGCAACAAACAATTATTTATTACAAACACACAAGCAAACAATCATTTAGAAGAAAGTATTTATAAGCAAGAAAGCAAAAAGGCACATAAGAGCAGATTTAACCACAACACATATTCTTCTCCAATCTCATTTAAACAAAAGACTTGACCATCATTCACTCAAAGAAGGACTTTATAATAAAATAAAAGTAAAGAATGGAGAAAAGGAAAGCAGTCTTTCCTTCTCTTCCTCACCTCACAGAAATATCCAGAGGAATGCTGAGGAAGATGGGCAGTGGTGATGTGAAACGATGGGGACACGCAGCCGCATCCCTGAGTTGCCCAGACCCAGTAGGCGAGTCCTCTCTGGCATCCCAGATCTGCGAGTTAGATGTGCGACTCGCCTTCCTTTGCCTCAGATCCTTCCTCCTCAGGACCCCATCAATGAAGTGCCACCGTTCACCCTCGTCGTCCTTCATGGCTGACAGGATTGAGAGGGCAGGATGATGTTCATGGACAGAGTGCTCTTGTTCCACAGAAGCTCGGCACCAACTGCTCATGAAACTTTCCTTTCTTTTCCCTCACGAGCCTTCTCGTCTGTCAGTCTGTCAGTCTTCTGCTCATGCGAGCTTGTCCCGTTTGTTTCTCCTTTCTGCTTCTTCATCACATCAGCTTTCTTCCCCTCCTCCCAAAAGCCTTCTCCCCCACCCAATGGTCTGCAGCCGATGGGGGCGGGTGCAAGATGTCACTTGTGGAAATTGCCACTCCATTCTGAAGGAAGTTTCAACGAAGCCCCCCCACTCCACCTTTTACACGCCCAAAACCGCAACGAGAGCCCCCGGCCTCCTCCTTCACACGGAAAACACCCAGTCACACTGTTTTGCACTGCACCATGCCCGCAAGAAGCGCCGCTCCTCGCAGGCCACACCGAGCACCAAGCGCCACCAACATGCATGTGACAGGAGCATGCATACAAGAGCACCTGATGGGTTACCAAGCAATGCGTGCATGGGGGAAACATGGAAAATAACCCCGCACGACCGGGGGATTACTGAATGGTCGCAGGATTGAAGGCAAGACCGATGGAGTGAAGGAGGGATTTTTGAAAGGATGTTTGATGAAGGGGAGATTATTGGTGGACTGTTGAAACAGGCCGATGGGGTAATGGAGGGATGATTGAAAGTAACAAAGGGATTGAACAGAACGATGGTGTGAAGGAGGAAAGATTAAAAGTAATAGAGGGGGAGGGGGAAGACATCACATGGGACAAATACAGTACAGCCAAGGCATGCCACCCAAACAGCCCTTTGACAAGGGACCAAAGACAATGTATACAAAGACTAATGAAATGAGAAGGGCACTCAGTAGAGTGCATACCTCCGCCCCGTAATGCCTCATCCATGAGAACATAATCGGGCCCAAGACATTTTTGAGATATTGTGCTATATATCATTTTTGGTCCGATCCCTCAATGGTGAAGCATCACTTAAAAAATTCTAGTAGTCTGATCCAGATCCAGATAATCACCAAAATCTAATCAGTTCGTCCTTGTCACACACCGAACCTGTCCACAAAATTTCATCAGGATCCATTCACAACTTAGAGATATTCTGCACACAGACAAACAAACAAACAAACAAACAGAAAGAGGTGAAAACGTAACCTCCTTCACCTTATGTGGCGGAGTAATAACTGATCCTCGGATCACCTACGTGTCCATGTATACTCTTCCCTTGGAGTAAGTTTTCGAAAAACATAACAATATATATATATATATATATATATATATATATATATATATATATATATATATATATATATATATATATATATATATATATATATATATACACATGACATGGCCAAAAGTATGCGGACACCCCTTCCAATTAGTAGATTCAGCTATTTCAGCCACACCAATTGCTGACAGGTGTATAAAAACAAGCACACAGCCATGCAATCTCCATAGACAAATATTGGCAGTGGAATGGGCCATAATGACGAGGTCAGTGACACTCAACATGGCACTGTCAGAGGATGCCACCTTTCCAACAAGTCAGTTTATCAAATTTCTGCCCTGCTCGAGCTGCCCCGGTCAACTGTAGATGATGTTTTTGTGAAGTGGAAACAACAAGGAGCAAAAACAGCTCAGCAGTTAAGTGGTAGGCCACATAAGCTCACAGAACAGGACCACCGAGTGCTGAAGCATGTGGCGTGGAGACATCGTCTGTCGTCAGTTGCAACAACACTTACTACCGAGTTCCAAACTGACTAGAAGCAACCTCAGCACAAGCACTGTTCGTCAAGAGCTTCATGAAATTGGTTTTCATGGCTGAGCAACCGCACACAAGCATAAGTTCACCATGTGCGATGACAAATGTCGGCTCGAGTGGTGTAATTCTAACCGTCATTGAACTCAGCAGCAGTGGAAACACGTTTTCTGGAGTGATGAATCACGCTTCACCATCTGGTTGTCCAACGGACGAATCTGGGATTGGCGGTTGCCAGGAGAACGCTACCTGCCCAAATGCATAGTGCCAACTGTAAAGTTTGCTGGAGGAGGAATAATGGTCTGGTACTGCTTTCAATGTGCCAAATCACTATGCGGATCATACAGATGATCCGCTGTGGCGACCCCTAACGGGAGCAGCCGAAAGAAGAAGATATATATATATATATATATATATATATATATATATATATATATATATATATATATATATATATATATACATACATACATACATACATACATACATACATACACACACACACACACACACACACACACACACACACACACACACACACACACACACACACACACACACACACACACACACACACACACACACACACACACACACACACATTGTACATGGGGTGCGGGCATATGTCGTTCAAAAGCTCACATAAAATATTTCTGAAACATGATAATATTGATTTCAGAAGAACCAGCAAAAGCTAAGCTTTCATTTGGTATCTCATTTGGTGTTGGCATAATGGTTAGGTTGGTGAGCTTGGGATCCGAGGATCCTCAGTTCAAATCCCACTCTGCTGTTGAATTAATACCAGGTGGGGTTGACTCTGCCTGTCATCCTTCTGAGGTTGGCAAAATGAGTGCCACCTTACTGGTATCCTGTGTTGGAGTGGTGACCTGGCCAGGATTGTGTCCAATACTGAAGCAGACTGCTCTAGCAGCACCAATGTGATGGACAGATGGACGGACGGACGTGTATATATTGTTGTAGTATTCGCGCCCGCCCGGCGTGCGAACGACCGCGTTTCACCAATAGCAGCCGGTTCGCCTACCGAATGGACAATCCAGTCGTGACTTTCTGCAATGGCGTCAGAAACCAGTCACGGATGGGTTTTCAATCCCACCACAACCTTGTCCGTACCCTACCCGCGCTACAGGGTCCGATTGCCAAATCTTAGATTTACCTAATTATTCGCACAGGTAGGTTACCGAGAGGTTGTACCTCAACGGGACCGCTTGGAAACGAGCTGCTTAAGCAACCCGCTTCCTTTTGGGATAACAGTGCGGGGTTATATCGCGCAGTCCCGTTGGACCCGATCACTTTACGGGCTATTTAAAAGCCAACTAATATTCCACAATTCAAGATAGCATTTCAATGGGGGCATGGACGCAACGAACAGGTTTACATTTAAACCAGCACATTTATTTACTCTACATATGCAGGAACAATCATGCAGTCATTCAAAAACCCCAACATGCACGCATACAGAACAAGCAATGAATGCGGCACAGCACGCGGGCAAGACCAAGCGCTACAACCGTCTATAAGCAATTATTAATGTACAGTCACTTACACAGTTTTACTTACGGGACTCGGCGCCACAACATTCATTCAAAAGAAAAGCAGGAAAAAGACCCCATCAAAGGCAATGGGGTCAGACTGGACCTCTTGGGTCTTTATGGCGTGGGAATTGGCAGACCGAACGAGTCCCACGAGACCGTTGCAGGTTACCTGCACCCTCGTGGTGTCTGGCTTGGGCGACCCGTGACGTCCGTCCCCACAGCAGCTCGCGTAGCCGCGGTCGAGCTTGGGCCTTCCGTGTGGCAGGCGAGCTCTCTCCGGCTCTCTCCACACGAAGGCGCTTGGGCGACCCACGATGCTCCTTCCCCACGGCAACGAGCATAGACGCAGTCGAGCTCGGGCCTTCCGTGTGGCAGGCGAGCTCTCTCCGGCTCTCTCCACACGAACACGCTTGGGCCACCAGCGATGCTCCTTCCCCATGGCAGCTAGTGTAGCCGCGGTCGAGCTCGGGCCTTCCGTGTGGCAGGCGAGCTCTCTCCGGCTCTCTCCACACGAATGCGCGGTTTGCGTGACACAGCAGGCAAGGCTGCGCCTCCAGCTCGCGTCTCCTTCGCGACACCCGGACTTCCACGCAGCTCCTTGGCTTCTGGCTTCCTCCCGACTCCCTGACCTCTCCAGACTGACTCAGACCGACCGATCAACTCGACTCGACGCGACCCAACTCGAATGCGAGCTTGGCACTCTGCTCGTCCCTTTATATGGCTGGTGAGATGCGGTTTGGCCTCCGATCCTCGACCTCTGACCCCTGCGCGGAGAGCGGACGTGCGCGAGATCACCAAGCCTCTCGATCCGATCGCCTCTGACCTCTGCGCGGAAAGCGGACGTGCGCGAGATCACCAAGCTTGATCCGACGAGCAAACGTCCCGCATCGGCCTGCAGCGACGCCGCTCGATGCGGACTCGCCGCAGCTGGTGCAAAGATGGGGTCGTTTCGGAGACGAAGGTGAGGCCATGTTTGTCGTGTGGAGATGTCTGCGGTTGTGGGTGAGGTGGTGAGGATGCCGTGGTTTGTTGAAAGGCACGTGTGGTTGTGGTGGCAGAAGGCGGTTGGTCTGAAGCAGTTGTTGAGAGGAATCTTGGTGGTGGTGGTGGTTGTTGTTGTTGTGAAGCGGTTGTTGAGAAAGATGTTGGTGGTGGACGTGGTTGGTCCAAAATAACGATAGTAAAGAATAACGGCTAACTCAAAGATCACAGCCCGGTTAACATGAATAGTTCCCTTTAAACAACGGTGGGGAAATCTATCTGAACACGGACTTATCGGCCTAACTGATCTAGTGACCTTTATGGTGTTCTGTCAATTTCCACAGCTGTAACAATATATACAGTATATGTATGTATATGTATATATATATATATATATATATATATATATATATATATATATATATATATATATATATATACATATATATATATATATATACATATATATATATGTGTGTAAGAAGAAAGCAGACACTCCATTTAACAAATGATGCAGGTTGATTTTGGAAGCGTGGCACGTGAAGAGCCGGGAAGGTGGACTAACTTGGGAGACGTTGGAACTAACCACACAATACACACCTCTGATGCAAATGGCAAAAACTGGATGGTGTAAATAGCTCAATAAGGTGAGCAACAAACACTCACTCCCAAACACCACATCCACGTGTGCACAACACCCAAAGAGAACCTCAACACTCGCACAATCAACACCTCATCATGCCCAACCCGGACATGAAACCAGCCATGTTTGTGCCCTGGAAAAACAACAAGCACACACAATAACACACAAAGAACAACACACATACAACACCAGATCATGTGTTAGTAAAAACAAAAAAGAGCAGAGCACCCCATCAATGATGCGATTTGACGTTTGTTTGTTTTTTTTGTGCTTTTGTAAAATAAAAAAGCACTCTTCCATTATACCTCAAGCACCAGCACGTGACCGGAAATGAGCGGTTGTATCGAAATAAAAACTGGACACGTGCCACAGCTTGGGGTCTATTGTGCCTGATGATGCCGGCTGTGAAGCCGGTGAAACGTTTCCCTGAGACCGGGTCTGCTCTCGCTTTTTTGCTCAAATTAGAAGAGTTAATCTAGTTTTCCACGTTTGGTTGGAAGTGCCTTCTTCTTCTTTAAAAAGTGTTATCCCAATCACCCCAATATAATACAATATATATATATATATATATATATATATATATATATATATATATATATATATATATATATATATATATATATATATATATATATATATATATATATATAGTTGCGAATTCGCGCCCGCCGGCGTGCGAACGGCCACGTAACTCGAATCGCAGCACGTCGCCCACCGGACGGACAATTCCGTCGTGACCCTCTCAGACTAACGCCGGGAGTCACGGGTGGGCCTTTCGGCCTCACCACGATCGTGCCAATCGGCCCCCCGCGTGGGATAGGGTTGTTCGCCAAACTCGACCTACCTAAGTACCCACGCGGAGGGTAGACCGAGCGATCGCACCTCGCCGCAGGTCGACTCCGGACACGGGCCACTTAAGCGACCCGTTCCGTACTATCGGGATAACCGAGCGGTGTTATCGTCGGCCTCGATGGTTCCGATTAATTATCGGGCGTATTAAGCCCACTACCAACCCTTTACGTGAAGCAAGATGGAGATTCAATTAAAGAAAAGACGAAGCGAAACGGGAAAACAGTTCAACATAATGCACATTTATTCCGCGGCACACGGAGAGCACACATATACAATTACAACAATTATGCACCAAAAGCAAATGCTACAAAAGAAACACAACAATGCAGATCTACTACCGACTACGCGAGCACACGGCAACACTTACACAGTTTTACTTTACAGACGGCGCCAACAACACATTTACTCAAAAGCAAAAGAAAAGGGCCACCCTCAAAGACAAGGGGGCAGACGGAGCCTGTGGGCCGCGAGACCGGGTGGATCCTACACGTGTCTTTGTGATGAGCCGCAAATGTGGCGGCGTGGCGGTGCCCCGACTCCGCGCTCCTTCGCGGGTTTCGTTGGCACTGCTTGGAGTGGGGTGGGAACGGGGCCCCCCTTTTCGCACTATCTCAGCGCGGGGGGGAAAAAGGGGGAATTGTTGATGATCTGGGGAAAGAGGATAGCTGGCTTGCTTGGGTCCCGCGACGAGCGATTCCACTGCGAGCTCGTCGCCGACTGCCATCTTCCTTGCCTCGGACCCGAGCTATTCGGCCTCTTCCCCAATTCTCCTCAGCCGACTGCAGCAAACCACCTGTACGCCCTCGCCTCCCGACTCACTCCGCGCTCCAACCCGACTCGACCGTGCTCCAAGCTCCAGGCTTCCCCTCTCTGCAGCTCCCCGACAGACTCCGAACCCCGACAGACTGCGAGCTCCACTCGGCTCTCCGACCTCTCCAGACTGACTCTTCCGAAACTCGACTTGACTCTCCTCAAACTGACTGCCGCTGCCACACTCTGCACTCCAAAACTGACTGCCTCAGATTCGCCCCGCGCTCAGCGCTTTATAGGCCGGCAGGAGAACCCATATGCAAATTTCTGGATTAGAACGAGCTCGGGGGTGGAGCCACGCTCGCCCATTGGACGGAGGAAAAGGGGCGTGAGACTCCCCTGATCCGAGAATTTGCATATCCCGATTCTACTCCGACGCGCCTGGAGGCGGGGCCAAACCGCCCCGCGCTTGCTGATTGGACGGATCAGAAGTGGGCGTGTATCATTCCTGATCCGAATTCTCCTCGGAAAGGCCGCATTTTGCACTCGCGGTTCGGCGCGCACCTTGTACGAGTCCAGGACAGCCTGACGCTCGGTGCTCACAAGTGGTGCGGGAATGGCGGTAGAAGGAGGAGAGGTGAAGGTGGTGGAGGGTTTATTGTGGTGGTTTATGGCCATCGCGACGTTTGGAATGGCGGTGATGCGATGTTTGCGGGAGCGAGTTGTGAAGGTAAAGGTCATGGCTGTTGGCGGCGTTGTTGTTGTTGTGAAGCAGCGTTGCGGTTGGTGGTTGTTGTGTGATGGCGGTTGAGACGTGGTTGGTTCAAAATAAAGATAGAACAGAAAAACGGCCATCTCAAAGGGTCGCAGCCCGAATGAATCACATTTATTCCCTCTAAACAATGGGTTTGGGGCTAACTACACATGTACTTACAGAGATATCTCACCGACGGGACCTGAATGGTGGTTTGCGAATTTCCTCAACCGCAACAATATATATATATATATATATATATATATATATATATATATATATATATATATATATATATATATATATATATATATATATATATATATATCTTCTTCTTCTTTCGGCTGCTCCCGTTAGGGGTCGCCACAGCGGATCATCCATGATGCAGATCATCCATGATGATCTGCATAGTGATTTGGCACATGTTTTACACCGGATGCCCTTCCTGACGCAACCCTGGTCGCCTCTTACGACACAGGGATATGGTACACCTATTTTAACCGGGGTATACACCGGCCCAGTATACTGGTACTCATTTCGCCGACCTCGGAAGGATGACAGGCTGAGTCAACCCCCTGGTGTATTAATTCAGTGGCTCAACGGGGCTTGAACTCAGGACCTCTTGGATCCCAAGCCGCTGCCCTAACCACTGCGCCAACACCAGGCTCATGTATATATGTATATATATATATATAAATATATATATATATATATATATATATATATGTATATATATATATATATATATATATATATATATATATATATATTTATAGTTTTATTAGATGCGCATTAAATCAATTTTACAGTGGTAGTTATACATCACATCGATACTGAGTAAGAAGTTCTTATCAATGGTGAAATATAAAATACGAGCAGGGGTACCCGGCATTGCCCGGTATATTTTGGGGGGGGGGGCAAAAACACTTTCTTACACCCTCTAAGGAATGGGGTCAGGGATCATGTATTATTATCTTTCACATCGCTACAAAAGCTTCGGCACTATAGAGACATTTTAAAATGCCCCGTCACGGTCCCCCCCCCCCCAAAAATCATCTACCATGGTACATTTCACAGGTATATACATGTTCATGTTAATATTTTAGTTTGTTTGAAACTAAAAGTCTTGTGTATTCATCATCTTCATTTATACCTCTTGTGTGTTCATTATATTCATTTATCAGGTTCTGCGGAGTGGGTAACAGGACTTTCTAAAACACCCTGTAGATCATTGGCTCAGAGGCATTGAGTGGAATTAGATTTTGTTTGTTGTCGAACGGATGCTCGTGCATGTGCTGTTGATGGGAGATGAATTTATTATCTTTGCTGCTTTAATTATTATTGCATGCATTCCTGTTTTGATGAGTTACATCTACATTGACTGAATTGTTTATGACTTGTTTCTTTGATACTTTTGTAATAAAGGACTTCAAACGTCAAATGTGTCTGTCTGTCTGTCTGTCTGTCTGTCTGTCTGTCTGTCTGTCTGTCTGTCTGTCTGTCTGTCTCTCTCTCACCCCTCTCTCTCCTCATTCCCTTACTTGCAACATAATGTTTCCCCAGTGTCAGTATATTGGGTTTTTATGTTCTGTCACCTCACTGACCTCACTGTTCCATTAATCTGAATCATATATTCTGCGAGATGACTGTGGAAAGTGTTCTCCTGTTTATTTTATGACGTAACCTGATACTTGCAGGATTCATCCAAATTTCAAGCAAGAGATTGTGAAAAGTTTTAAGTTTGGTCTTGCTATCAGTTACCACTACTTCTTTAACAGCCTCGATTATTCCCACATTCTTGTGTGGGATGGTCAAGAACGTTTTTGGAAGTCACGAACCGGATGGCCAAGCTTGTTGTGACTGAAAGTGATTTTGGCAGGAACTTGCAATTTTTTCAGGGTCCCAAGGACAATTCACCTACTCTTCACAAAAGACACTGTGGGGTCTTTAATATTCACAAATGCTAGTAGACAGAACACCGAGCTAAACGTCCATCCGAGGGACGGCAGGCATTGTAAAGCCCCAGACAGGCAGATTAAAGTTGGATCGGGAATCAAACCCAGACAAGACAACTCAAAAATAATTGCACTACCTGCACACCATCCTTTTGGACTTGAGTAGTTATGTAAGTGCATAATTCGTTTAAACAACTTCCCTAATTCAAAGGAACAAGTTTCTTCAACATTGCAAAGAATTCTAATAGATGAAAAAATTACAGCAATTATCACTTTTTTTTTTGTCCAACTCGTTTTGAAGAGAGTTCGAGCATCTTGGAGCATGCGGAGTAGTGCGTAGTGGTGGCATTAAGCCGGCTGTCCCATTTGCAATCACAAGCAGCTACGATGCAGTACAAAGAATGAATTCAGTGTTCGATTCCCCCCCCCCCCAAAAAAACAAAACAAAACAACGTCCACCATGTTGTCCAAGTACGTTTTGCACGCAACATTTTTCAGTCAATAGGATCATGTTGCAGACACAGAAAATCAAAACCTTGCTGACAACGTGACCCCTGGCTCGAGCGTGCCCGCCGAAAGGTGTCAGTCACATACCTGTACTTGTACATGCGTTTAACCATGTGTCGCTCTTCGCCATCTCCGGGAAAAAACGCATGAAATTCGGTCTCTCCACCGCACTGGAAGACCTCGCCGTTGAGCGCGATCTCTTCCTTGGCGAGACGCATCTGCGGGAGGCACTTCGCGGGTACAAGCGCCCGCCGCTGCATCCGAGCCGAGTGGTGTCGGACCCCTCCAAGGGAGGACACAAGTCCACCCCTCCCCTCTGCCGAAATCACCCCGCCAGGTGAAGACACCGATACTCACAGCACACTTTAATAAACTCAGACCAGACAAAAGAAGGAGGCCTTGGACCTCCTCTGTCGGAGGAACGAGGCGAATAGAGCATGGGTTGGGTCTAACGCTGCCGGTATATGGTCGTGTGAGAGGAGGCTCTGCCTCGGCGGCGGACACGTCATGCTAATCGGCAAGGAGATGCGTTTCAAATTGACAAACAACTTGCTCTTAGACCCTCCCTCATCCCCTAAAATGTCCAGCACCCCTCCCCGCACGCTTTCCTATCGCAATCCTAAGAGCGCGAAACCTCTCGACATCTCTCTTGGGGTCGCCGGAGAAAGAGACCCCCACGTTGTGTTAAAGGCCATGGATTAAAGTTCATTCGAGTTGCATCCATGGCGGCCCCGTTATTAATCATACTCAACATTTCAACTCTAGTTTCGCTGTTCTTGCATCGTTATATTTTCACATGAGAGTCCTATATAGCTTACCAATTACGGCTTACGGGTCGGTTCAGGTGTGCATTTACCGAGCATGCCGGAAGCAGTGTCGTGCTCAAGTGAGCTCGGTTTGGAATGTTATCTTGATGTTTGAAAGTGTCGCGCAACCACGATCATAATCCGCCTTGGCTGGACGCATTGAACGAGGGCCGTTCAAATTGTTTTATGAACGAGATGCAATTCATAGTCAGTGTCAGAAACATCCACGGTTTATATTTTTACTCTTCAGGTTATAGATTTCTAATTAATAAGAAAAGAAATGTCCTCAATCTCAATTCCCTCTTTTGGCAGGTCTTGGACCTTTGCGAGTATCTCATTCTTAAGACCTTTTGACTGTCATATGTATTGAGTGGTTGAGATCAATTTTTTTCGGCAAGAGACCATCATCATGTCCGAATCACTCTTTCCATCCCTGTCTCAATCTGGACACAACATGTGCTGTACTCGTTTGTCAATTCATTGTTTAACGCACACATGTGAGATGCATGAAAAGTGCAAAGTTGGATCTTGATCTTAAGGCTCTTAGACCCTTAAGATTTCTTCTCCTCCCCATGTTCCCCATCCCATCCCTCTCCCTTCCACAGATCTCCTAATGTGTCTGTTCCCCACTGTTTTGTCCCTCCCACTCCCACCCCTCTTGTCTCATACCCCCTTGCTGTGCGTTGTGTGTTAGCTCTCATACGAGCCTCGACAAGGTATACAAAAAAAAAGGCATTGGGCGGTATGTGTGGTGTGATGGTTTGAACGTTCGCTCTGAGTCGGAAGGTTGGTGGTTCGAATCCTGGCCGAGTCATACCAAAGACTTTTAAATTGGTACCTGCTGCTTCCTTGCTTGATACTCAGCATTTAAAAGGACAGAGTATGGACAAACAATGCGAGGCTGGAAACCAGTGTGCAGATTTTGATATGGGCCTAATGGTGTCCACTCTCCATCAAAGTTCCTTGGAGGGGAAGTGTGTGTGCGTGGTGAATTGTTATCTCCATAATTCTGAAATCAGAAGGAGGAACAGAGTCGTCCCAGGATTTGAAGTATCCACCTTGGTTTCAGTGAAGGATCATGATTCATGACCTAAGTTGTGAAGTTGTGTTGTTCTCGGAGTTTTGTTCCAGGGACTCTTTTCAGGATCATCACTGAGGCCCGGACAGCCTTCAACTGTCGTTCGTTTGTGGTAATGTTCCCAGGGATGGTTTGTAGCATCTTTGTGAGGTTCTTCTTTATCATTCCCGTTGCTCCAATTATCACTTCGGCCTCTTCAGCTTTTGGTTTGTTCTCAAACATCTCAAAGAAATTTCATCACTCTACAATTTTGGCACTCTTCAGCTTCCACGATCTTTTGACTTCATTTTTGAGATCCTGGTAGTTGGTCATTTTTTTGATGTCCATGTCATCGAGACCAAAATCACAAGGTACTGAAACCTCAATTAGCAAAGCCTTCTTTTCCTTTTTGTATCTAAGTACTATGTCCGGTCGCAGTGCTTTATTTTCTATGTTCACGCTTGATGGGATTATCAGATCGTATGTGAGCATTATGTCCTTCTTTTCAATGACTGCTTTTTGTTCATGATTCCTTGAATTTTCTGCAACTGAGACATTGAAATTTCTGCAGATATGTCAGTGGATTACTCTACAGACCTTTTTGTGTCTTTGTATGTAGAGCTGTTCTGACATGAGTTTTTTTTTTTAAACATCCTGATAAGAAGTGACTCGTACTTTCTGTTTCTACCCTGCAGTGTGTGTGTGTGAGTGTGAGTGTGAGTGTGAGTGTGTGTGTAGTGGGCTGTCATCTCCATGTGGGTTTCAGAAGGTGGAACGGAACCCTCCCAGATCTCAAGGTCTCAAAGTATCCAACTTCATGTGTACATATATATATATACATACATACATACATACATACATACATACACACACACACACACACATATATATATATATATATATATATATATATATATATATATATACATACATACATACATGTATATATATATATATATATATATATATATATATATATATATATGCATACATATATATGTATATATTGTTGCGGGCCGGTGGGGTCGGGTGAGACGACCACTAGGTGGGGGAAGCTACATCAATTCCCACCAGACTCCCTGGAATTGTAGGCATTGCTCACGGATAATGCAAATGGATGCAAATAACTCCACCGCGTGACCTAGGGTCCTCCTGTCTAGAATCAGGTTACCTAATTAACCACGTGGTTCAACCACCAGGGAACCACGCCCTCGGTACTCCTTGTCCGAACCGGATCACTCTACCAACTACGGATCACCTTTCCAGATCGGACGCAGCCGAGTGGCACTGCCAAGGACGTACTGGCAAGAAGGAACGGATTGTTGGGAATAAAGACCTGGCTAAACTTAGATCCGAACCATGCTGGACCAATGGAAGAAAAGACAAAGGTGATCTGGGAACATTTCTACAATTATTTATTTATTTACAATAAGCGAGGAAAAGCATGTGGCACTTCATTTTTGGATTTTCCTTGTTCGGGTTCCTTCTGATTACTCCAATGCAGGATTACTCCAATGCAGGATTCTGATTACTCCCATTCTAAATTCAAATGAATGATGAATAATAATAAAAAATGTCATGGGTCAGGGTCAGGTGTCCGACCAAAGCAGGGTTGCATCAAAGCAAGATGTCTTAGTGCCCGGTCATCACTGCCAGCAGTTATAAAGTGGCAGTTCTAGTTTTGTCTCTTCTCAATTACGTAACACACCAGTACAAAAACACTACACAAAACACACCATACAAACATCACACAAAATAAGTCCTGGCAAGGGTCTGCAATCTTGAATTGCTCTTTTTCTTGGTAATTAGATGTAAAACCTCAAACATAGTTTACTTATTGACTTGTAGCAAATGTACGATGCAATATGTTGGTGAAACAATGTAGAGATGTAATGCAAAACCAATGACACTGGAGCAGCATGAAAATCCCATACAAAACTATTGGTTGTTCACATCTCACTTGTCACTTTACACATGGATACTGTAAAAATGCGAGCTTCAGTGTTCAGGTTGTGAAAAAGATAAGCAGTAATGGCCGAAAAAAGGATGGGATGGAAGATAAAACAACCACACAATTACGTAAGTGGAGAGAACTTTTCTGATTTCAAGAATTAAGAACTGCTTACCTATACAGATTAAATGAAAGAACTAATGATACGTACATCGAACATAATGGCCAAAACATAATCACCTCTGTTTTTAACACCTCACCACGAGACTCTCAAAGACACAGAATACATAATTATGGATGTAAAGGTCCAGTTAAAGACAATCCACAACAAATAGTAAATGATTCGTTAAATCTTCACAAAATAAATATTTGTAGATTACTTAACAGCAGTTGAATTAAGATCAATACTTAAAAAAAAAAAACTGAAAGAAGTTTGGCAAATTATTAACAGATTAATGGAAGAGGATGATCAAGAGGACTTCCCAATCCCACAAATGGAAGCAATTCTGGACATGATCGACTGTAGAATGTACAAATAGAAACCTAAATAAGTTAATCATAGAAAAAGACAATGACATCATCAAAATTATCTTTGATAACAAAGGCGTGGAAATGATCAATGCAGAGAAAATACTACAAAAGAAGGAAGTGTGGCATAAACTTCCAGAAACAATACAACAGAGAAAGCCACCAAGGAAGGGTTGTGCACACTTTGCAAATGCAATTTGGGGGAACATCTTCACTATATGGAAACAATTCAATCAATAGATGTGGAGGAATGGTTAAATAACACACATGATTGTATTAGTGAACATTCTATATTTAAAGATCCACATCATAAACACATCATAACAGGTGATCTCAGAATAGTCGAGGATAGAAAATTACATGCATTACTTACAAAAGGACCAAATTATAGAGAAAATAAAAGGATTAACTTGAATAAGGCAAAAAAAAAAACTTACAATGAATGATAGGACTGACCTAATGGATGAGAGAACAAATTGATAAACACAAAATGCCAAACATGTGAAAAGGAGAATTGTTGATTTAAAAGAAAAGTTTGAATCAATAATCTGAAGGTAATTTTAAACAATCCAGAGACACGTGATTATTTAAAACAACTTCAAACACATGTTATTGTTCCAATTAACAAAGCAAATAAAAATATTGTATTGCATCTGTATGCAAAACATTCCACATTCAAACAATTTTTTAAAGAATTTTTAAAGTTAAAGTCTAACAGACTGGACTCTCAAAGACATACAAAAAAATAACGAAAATAAAATAGACAAGTCTGAAGACGACGATGGTTCACGAGCGGTATTTGACGATGTAGATTGTTTCAGAAGTCAAGGATGAGATAATGTGATAATGTTTGACCAAGTTATAAAAATGATCAACATGATGTGGTACGAGTGACAGGTTATTAGCTGCAAAATGTCGAAAACCCGGTTTTGTTCAACAACTTAAATAATTTGACCTTTGCATAACATTTAAAGGTCACAAAACAGTTTTGTGGACATTAAAATAAGGAAACAGGATATGTGCTATAGCTTATTGGAGTTAGTTCGTCGAAGAAGGTCGCAAACCCGGTTCGATTCCCACAACTTTGAAAATTTGACCTTTGTGGCCTTTAAAGGTCAAAGGTCAAGGATTAGGACCTTTGGTGCAAAACTTCCTCTGGAACATTCCAGGAACAATATAACGTCATATAGGCTATATGGCATTTCGCAGGTGGCATGCAGGTGCCATTGGGCTAACTAAATACCGAAAACCCCTGCCAGATTCGACAAACCCCTCGGAGAAGATGGATTTTTATGTCAAAATTCGCAATTTTCTAAGTTCGTGACCTTGTGACCTTGACAGGAAAATGAAAAATCGAGCTCCGTGGGGCTATGCAGGTGCCATTGGGCTAACCCTAACAAATACCGAAAACCCCTGCCAGATTTGACAAATCCCCGAGGAGAAGATGTAAATTGAAATTGGCTACCCACTAAAAACACAATTCGCAATTTTCTAAGTTTGTGACCTTGTGACGAAAATGAAAAAAAAAAAATATATATATTAAAAAAAAAAAATAATAAAAAATAAAAAATAAAACGGGCTCCGTGGGGCAATGCAGGTACCATTGGGCGAACCAAATACCGAAACCCCAGCCAGATTCGACAAACCCCTCGGAGAAGATAATTTTTATGTCAAAATTCGCAATTTTCTAAGTTCGTGACCTTGTGACCTTGACCTTGGGAGGAAAATGAAAAAAAAAATCGAGCTCTGTGGGGCTATGCAGGTGCCATAGGGCTAACCAAATACCGAAAGCCCTGTCAGATTCGACAAACCCCCGAGGTGAAGATGCAAATTGAAATCAGCTACCCCCTAAAAACACGTGTTTTTTGGGGCGTGGCTCCACCCATAATGGGCGCACCAAGCCCATTCTCAGGAAAACACAACTCGGTCATGATATAAACCTCCCACCAAAATTTTATCAGGATCGGATCAAAACTCACGGAGCTATTCTCGGGACAGACAGACAGACAGACATACAGACAGCCAACAATAATGAATATAGTGGTTACTTATTTTTTTTTGTGAAAATATTTTTTCGTGAACCAACCATACAACACCATATAAATCACTCAAAATCGATTAGACTGTTCGTTCCAAGTAAACACCATAAATTACCATTCATTTACTGGATCCCAAAAATGTACAAAAAACCCTTGTAAAATTAGGTTACAGGGGCGATGAAACTAATTTCTAAATGCTTGAAAAATTACCATGAAACGGTGAGGTTTTATTCTGGTTCCTATTCAGAAATTCTGGATCATTGATAATCACAAACCTGTAATCAACAGAATCCACGACATTAATAACAAGGGTAAGGCTAAATATCTATCAACATGATTTTTCCACATTGTACACAAACATTCCACAAAACGAGCTTGTAACCTCATTTGACAGAGCGGTAGATCAAGCATTTGCAGGAAGTAAGAAAGTAGACATTACAGTCTATCAAAAAAGAGTAAACTGGTCGATAAAGGAAAAAATCAATATTCATGTCGTTTTTCAAAAAATAAACTGAAAGTATTTGATTTCTCCGAAACAACTGTTTCTTTACATTTGGCAACAAGATACTCCAGCAAATAGTGGGGATACCCATGGGTTCAGATCTGGCCCCTTTCTTTCCAAATTTGTTTCTGCACATGTACGAGTCTGATTGGGTCCAGAACATGTGCAGCAATGAACTAACAACTGTGTGGAGGTGTGGAAACGAAACATCTTCAGATTCATAAATGATTTACAAGCAATTAATGATTGGTTTGTATTTGATCAGTTTCATGATGATACATCCAGGGTGATTTATTTTAAATTTGAGAACACTAAATAATTCCCTTTCACGAAAAACTATATCTGTTAGGACCCTAATATTTTGTGTAAATGGAACTAATCTATATGTAAAAAGAGCTTGGTCTTGGCATGCATCCCTCTATCCTTCCTTCCGTCAAGCCGTCCATCCAGCCATCCAGCCATCCGTCCGTCCGTCCAGCCGTGTGACTATATGTCTATTATTTACGTACTATTGGAATATACCTCTCGACCCTTTAAACCGATGAGGCCCCTTCAACCTATAAAGACCCTCGAAGACACTGAGGACCCAAAAGTCACCGAAAACCCAAAAAGACCCAGAAGATCCGAAAGACCCAAAGGACTCCGAAGACCCAAGTCACTGAAGACCCCCAAGACTCCCAAGATCCCCAAGACCCCAGAGACCCCCAAGACCTCTGAGACCTCCAAGACCCTGAAGCCCCAAAGGACCCCAGAGACCCCAAAGACCCCCAAGACTGCCAAGATTCTGAAGAACCCCAAAGACACTAGAGACCCTAAATACCTCAAAGACACTGATGACCACAGAGACCCCAAGGACCCCAGAGATCCCCAAATACCCCCCAAGATTCTGAAGAACCCCAAGACCTTGAGGATCCGAAAGGCCACTAAGGCCCAAATTTATCCAGATCTGCAGAGAGTGAAGAGGCGCTGTTTGCCGATCTGAGGGATGACACAGACACAGATGACACAGACACAAGGACACAGAGTCCAGGAACAGGTTGGTGCGACTGGAGAAGGTGGGTATAGAAAGCGATGGGTTTGGGACACAAGATTTAGAAGCAAACACAGAGTCTAGGCATTCAGCCTTTTCACATGCAGTCAGCTGTGCAGCTATTTGAGGTAAGGGAGGTGATGGAGGGGGAACATCCACCAGAAACTAACTAAACTGGATGCCACCAGGATTTTGAGGAGGGAGACAGGTTTAAGAGTTCGGACTTGAGATGAGAAATATGCTGTTTCCTGGCTCTCCTGAGGGTAGATACACACTTGTTTCGAGTTTTGTGGAAGGAACTGAGATTGCCTTTAGTTGGATTAGCCTTTCATGAGTTGTACGCAAGTTGTTTCAGGACAACTGCTTTACCACAAGCTTTGGTGTACCATGAGTGGGAGGAAGGGTATGACAACTGAAGACGAGATGGGATAAATCTATGCATGAGGGAGAGCAAGTTTCTTTGGAAGAATTTCCAGGACGAGTTGATGTCAGAAGAACTAGAGATGGGAGACCGATCGAGAAGTTTGATGGCTGCTTGAAGTCCCTGTCAGGTGGCCTGAGTGAAATGCCAGACTTGACGGCGCGAAGGTGGTTCTCCAATAACAGTGAGAGAGAAGTCTACTTTGACAAGCATGTTGTCAGATGAACCAATTGGAGCGGAGGAAGAACGGATATTTTCAGGCGTTTTGGTCAAAATCAGATCCAGAAGAGATGGAGTACCATTGGTTGAGATCCTGGTTGGGAAGTTGACAGATTGTGTCAGTCCCAATGAGTCGGAGAAGTATTTTGCTGAAGTGCCATGGCAGGTGAGAGAGGTACCCACACCCAGCCAACTGGCATGATGGCAATTGAAGTCACTACATATGAGAAAGAGAGAGTTGGGATGAGAGGATAGAAGATGGTCCATGTTTTCGGCAAGCGAGGTGTAAATGGAGTCATCATTGTTTGGTGGACGGTACAGCACACATATAAACATTAGATGGGAGTGAAGGAGAAGCCATAGCCAGAGGTATTCCTGGGGTGTGGAGGAGTGAGGGCAGTGCATGGTGAGTGAGGAATGGAATCTTTGATGAAGAGAGCAACTCCGTCGCCAAGAAGAGGCTCACGTCTGTCATTCCGGAGGAGGGAGTAACCAGGGAGATATACTTGGGAGTCACAGATGTCTTGAAGGAGGAAAGTTTCTGTTAAGTAGATTATGTCTGGTTTGTCTGTGGCAACCTGTATGGAAATATCTGTTAAGTTTAAGTGAAGGCCCCAGATGTTTGAGGTCCACACTATTAAGGAAGACGGAAGGGAGAAGGGGTTGGGTGCAGGAGAGGGGAGTGGGAGGGTAGGCTGGGGGGGGGAGGTCGGGAGAGATGTTGACAGAGTGTGGGGAATTGCAGCAGAGCTAGGGGAGAGGGCCGGATGAGGAGGAGAAAAAGCTCGGTGGTGATTGGATGAGGCATCGTGGGGTGTCATAAGAGAGGGGGCAGAGGGAAGTTGAAGATTGGAGGAGGTGGAGGGATAAAATGGAAGAGAGAGGGCAGGGGAAGAGGAAGCTTTGTGGATGTGAGTGGGGTGGGGGGGGTAACTTAACCTTAACACCATTTTGACCCCTTCCACCCTTCAGACAGATTAGACAGCATAGACCCTTGACTACTTTGACAACTTAGACCTTCTCATATCACAAATGAAATTTCAAATAAATACAATATCATCAATATTACAAATAAATTTGTAGAAAATAAATGTTTGTATTACAATTGGTGTAAATTATGCCAACACAGCAAATCTGTGACGTCAATCTCTGCAACAACGTGTGGAGAGGCAAGCATAATGAGCCGAACCACGCTAGTGCTATATAAAGACATGACCTTTATTAACTTTTTGACCCTTTGGGCTGTTGTTGAGGCACCAGGGACCGTTGTTTATCGATACTCCAGAGACGGTATGTGAGGAGCGTTTGCGTCTGTTATGGATGCACTGGGGCCTGTTGTTGATGCAGTAAAGGGTGCCGCAAGTGTATCAGACTGCTTGTTTGAGATTGTCTGATAGAGTGTGGGTCACGCCAGACCCAGCAACACTGGGACATGAGGTGCAGGAATGAGTCGTGCGAGGGCCGGAGGCGAGCGGCGCATGACCTTGGAGCTGCTGCTGCTGCTGATGCCCTGGAAGCTGATGCAGATGCTGTTGATGCCCTAGGGTTGGTTGATGAGGCACCAGGGACCACTGTTTATCAATACTCTAGAGACGGAACGCGAGGAGTGTTCACATCTGTTGTGGATGCCCTGCGGCTTGTTGATGCATGAGGGGCACCACAAGTGTGTCTGACTGCCTGTTTGAGAATGTCTGATGGAGTGCAGGTCACGCTGGGACATGAGGCACAGGAACGAGTCGTGCGAGGGCCAGGGGCAAGCGGCCCATGACCAAGAAGTGCAGTGCAGTTCCTGTGATGTCACACAGCTCCATACACACTGGCTTCTGACACGCTTCCAACACTCTATCGCCCTTCTTAACACCCCCCACCCCCCTCTCACAATATTTGGCTTGACGTAACCCCGCATGGTTGCACGAGGTACGAGAGGAGTTGCCCCGACATTCTGTTCTGCTTCTTTCTCCTCAGTTTTTTGTGTGTTTTTTTCTTCCCCTAATAATGGCCATATGTATTTGTCTAAATAAGTCTGTCTAAGGGGAATATGTGTCTGGGTGAAGTCTGCTCTTCTGTGCCTTTTGCCTGTAAACATGTGTTTGTTGATCGCTTGCGTGTGTGTGTGTGTGTGTGTGTGTGTGTGTGTGTGTGTGTGTGTGTGTGTGTGTGTGTGTGTGTGTGTAAATAAATAGTTGTTACATTTTCCAATCTGCTCGGTTGTGTTTTCTTCTATTGATCTGACAAAGTGTGTACGTAATAGATAGAATGGAAGTTTTTGCCCCCCTAATTGGCTCTGCTGGTTAGCCAGTGCTCCACCCACTGTCCAGCTTGGCAATAAGTACTCGGGTACACGCTGCGGGTGTGGACCCTAGCTCAGGTAGTTGTACCAACGAGTAGGTAATGCATCTGTGCACATGAGGACCCTGCTCGGTGAAATTGCTTTTGCAAGTGCCCATGGTTGCTAAACAACCCGTCAGGCCATGGAGTTATCGTCAGGGTCGGTTGTGACGGTGGGTCCGAGTACGCACCTCGTGAGCCCGGCGCATGTGCCGATACCATAACAATACAATGTGAATCGTAAAAATATTATGAATGAGATATTTATATAAATTCATTATTTTTTTTTAATTAAATTAAAATTATGATTATTATTGAAATACGTACATGTTTTATTAAATATGTATTAAAATATATCTATCTTATGAAAAAATATTATTAAAAAAAATTTAAACCATTTTCAGTGCTTGCTCGGAGACAGGGCAGCATGTAGGAAATCAGTTATATATAACCGTTTGAAGATTTGAATAATAGTTTGATTTTGTGATAAGTGGGGTGCACGTGCTGGGTGGTGGACATGTTATATTTCAGGTAAGATGTGCATGATTTAATGCATTATCATACAATGGAATTTGTGATGGGAGTTATAAATATGGGACAATACATTAAATCCTCGAGCGAGTAAAGTTTGAATCATAACGTTGCATTGATGGATTGACTGACTGCCTGGATGCAACTGAGGTTGTGGATTCCACTGATGTAGGTGATCTACTGCTATGGATCCATGACCAAGGTTGTGGATCCACTATTTGGAGAGGTTCCGGGCTGAAAGGATCGAAACCTCAAGGAAGAACTGTGCCCAGCTGATTATCTGTGCGGTCAGGAAACCAGTCAATTACTTATGGGTTAAGGTTCTTACTTTAGGGAAGGAAGCTATGTTTTGAGGTTTACGATGTAAATAATGTTGAATATTGGATGGTGTGAAATTAACATCATTTTCGGAAAACCTAGAAATTATATCAAGCAGTCAGTAGACTTCGTGTGTCGGGATGGCCCGAACACTCCATTGGCTCAATACAATATAAATCCTCAAAAAAAAATCAACCAAAGATAGAACTAATAAACCTATAAATTACCTACCAGTCATCTGCAGAGAATTTCCCATCCAATAACACCCATTAAGCTTTGGGACATCATCGGTGAACAAGAAAAATGAAACCAAAAAGTGCCCATTTGTCATTCTTCTTATTCTTATCTGACAATCAAACTGTTTGGACACAACTTTGAGGTTGAAGGTCCATTGATGTTGAGTAATCTACTGCTGTGGACTTGCGACCTGGGTTGTGGATCCACCGTTTGGAGAGGTTCTGGGCTGAAAGGATCGAAACCTCGAAGAAAAACGGTGCCCAGCTGATGATTCGGGCAGTTGGGAAATCAGTAAATTGCTTGCAAGTTAAGGTTATAACTTCAAATAAAATAGCTCTTGTAAGTACTTACCAGTTCAGTGTGTGTGTGTGCGTGTGTGAATGTCCCTTTATGCATTTTGTCTTCCAACCCTGAAATGTTTCTGGTGTGCCTGGGATCTTCCACAATACAACCAGTTTTTTTATGAACTATCTTTTCAGCCACGTGGATGGAATATTTTCTTTTCAGCCATGTGATGTCAAACGGGTGCTCCAGCCAAGAAAAAATACCCTGCATTTATACAAGTATCATGAATATGTCATATCAACTTCCATGTATCATGAATTTTTATTCATTATGTCTCTATGTCTCTCTCTGTCTGTCTTTCTTTCACACATCAAAGACCCCCTTCAGGATGAAGCAGCTGCTGTTACTTATTTGTGGAGACAATAATGAGAGTTTTCCTGGACTACGCCATTGAAACAATGCTGCTTTCCCGTCTGAGAGTCGTGCCCTGGCTGAAATCTCATCCCAACATCAAGCCTTTCGAGCCTGACCTATATCTCTGCTTATCCAAAGCACAATTCAACATTTTACACATCCATGAGCTGGTGGTGTACCTGAGCAGGGTGAACGGATGCACCAATATGTCGTTTGAAACAAAGGCTCAGCTGGAACGGTGACGGCCTCATGCTTGGCACGGGACGCACACAGCATATGCTCGGTGAGTGCAAGTGCAGTATAGGAGAAAAACGTTTGCATGTCCTTCTGGAATTCCTTTGGTTAATGCTGCAGCAGATGCTACAGAGAAGGCATCTTTGCAGCCAAGACCTTAAAAGAACCCAGTTTGAGGCAAAGCAGGTTGTGCTTTATCATTTGTTTGTGCTTTTCACAACATGTTACGGAACACCATGGAATCAAGCATTACATGATGCTTAAATAAAGGCTGTCTCTATAAACGGGGAGCCACCACTGCAGAGACACAAGTTAATGGATGTCCAATCAGCTCATGTGGCTTTGTCGAGTCAGTGTTAGTTCAACCAATTGATCGCAAAAGGTCAGGTTACTGGAACAGGAACAGTATGTTCAGAATTAACGAAATGTGCTGTAGACGGTTTCAGATACTTTGTGACCATTCTCTAACACTCCATGTTTTTGGATACCAATGGGTGTGTAATGTAATGTAAGTAATTTTAAAATGGCATATGTAAGCTTAATTAAATATCATTCTTGCAAATATTAACAACTAGCTGAAGTACCCGGTAATACCCGGGAAATTTTCTGGTAAGACTGAGTGCCTATTTTCCTCATGCTAGTTACACTGAGGCATTAGTTGTATGGAGAAAATTAGGAAGGCTTCTTCTTGCAGCAGTGGCAACTGTCCTTGATGTCCTGCAAACACCCGGACCTAGAAAGCTGGAACGTGAGTTTTGTGCTTCTCTCGCCCGTCGGTGTGACGCTCAATTTGCAGTTAGGCGACGCTCTCTCTCTCTCTGCAGCCGACTGTGCTTGCCTGGCTCATTCATGAGCAGATATATCAGCAGTAAGACGACTCTCTCTCTCTGTGCAGCTGACTCTGCTTGCCTGGCTCTTTCATGGGCAGATCTATCAGCAGTTAGACGTCTGTCTGTCTGTCTGTCTGTCTGTCTGTCTGTCTGTCTCTCTCTCTCTCTGTCTCTCTCTCTCTGCAGCTGACTCTGCTTGCCTGGCTCGTTTACGGGCAGGTCTCTCGGCAGCTCAGCGAGTCTCTGTCTCTGCAGCCGATTCTACTTGTCTGGCGCTTTGACGACTCTCTCTCTCCGCAGCCGATTCCACTTTTCTGGCTCTTTCATGAGCAGATCTATCAGCAGTCAGACGACTCTCTCTCTCCGCAGCCAATTCTGCTTGTCTGGCTCTTTCATGAGCAGATCTATCAGCAGTCAGACAACTCTCCCTCTTCGCAGCCGGCTCTGCTTGCCTGGCTCGTTCATGAGCAGATCTATCAGCAGACGACTCTCCCTCTCCGTAGCTGACTCTACTTGCCTGGCTCTTGCATGAGCAGATCTATCAGCAGTAAGACGACTGTCTCTGTCTGCAGCTGATTCTGCTTGCCTGGCTCGTTTACGGGCAGATCTCTCGGCAGCTAGGCGAGTTTCTATCTCTGCAGCTGATTCTGCTTGCCTGACTCGGTCGTGGGCAGATCTCTCAGCAGCAAGGTGAACATCCCTCTCTGCTGACGTCTCCTGAAGAACAAAAAGATTTGCGATTTTACTTGTGAGCTCCAACTACGTCAAAATTATAACCGTTCTTGAAGTAAGAATTGGGAGACGTGTATTATGAAACGGCATACCTCTGAACGCCTCTGTCGCTGTTGCCGTGCGCGAGCAGTTCGAGAATTCAAATTTGTTCGCTTTCGCAGTGGCATAATGTTTCGGGTTTCAAAGCTGTTATAACAGGAGGAGAATGTGTATGTTTAAAAAGTCAACGAATACGAACATTTTGTATTTCAAAAAACCCTAGCGTTTTAAACCATGAAGCCTTTTGTTACGATTAATACGCCGGCGCACTATTCGAAAATAACAACACGTTAAACCACCCTCCAGGAATTTTTATGGAAAGCCACTTAGCGCATCCTGGAGCTGAATGTTAGGTCTATATGTGTGTAAAGTTTCATCAAGATCGGTTCACTGGTCAAGGAGCTTATTGGTTACAAACAAACAAACAAACAGACACACAGACAGATTGACAGAAGAACTGCCATTTATGTAGTAGATGTCCTGATTAAGGGTCCAGTAAGTTTGTATGAGAACCAGCATTTTGTTTGCACATGATGATTCGACGCCATGTCCTGTAAGAAATGTTACGCAACATTGCCAAGTCGAACTTTTTTCTTTCTTTTTTTTGTATACGTAGTCGAGGCTTATGTCATGGCAGAGGGTAGTACGAGTACACTGAATGGATCAGGATGCACCAGGACAAAAGGAACAGCAGAGAGAAAGAGAGAGGAGGGAAGCCCCAACAGCAGAGCCGAAGGCCAAGACAAAGGGAGTTCTCAAACAATGGGTGTGGGGAGGAATACGGGGCAGGAGAAGATGCATAGGGTGGACAACATTGATACAGAAGGCAACTCTCAGGAGGAAAAACTGTAAATGTGGAAGGAGGAGGGGTGTGTGTGTGTGTGTGTGTGTGTGTGGGGGGGGGGGTTAACTTGGAGGGAAGAATGACATTGAAGAGAATGTGGAAGTTGATTCCACAGGTGGATAAAAGAGGAACAAATGAGTGGAGGTGAGCAGTGATCCTGGATTTAGGTAATTTCATCAGAAGGGGATTGATTGTGGACTGTGTGAGCCCTTCAGAAACCCGGTGGGGACAAAGCACGGAAAGAGCAGAGGGTGCAAGACCAAAAAGGAGGCGGTAGAAGACAAAGAGACCACCGACCTGTCTGCGATGGCGTAGTGATAGACCCATAGACTCAGCTTCATTGTGGGAGATTCTAATAATCTTAAGGCCTTGGTTTTCATGGCATCAAGCTGAGCAAGATATGAGGCCCAGAGGGTAGAGCTGTACTACTCCATCAAGCTGTGGATGAAGGCCCTGTCGGTGGATTGGAGTTCAGATGTGCCAAGGAAGGACTTTGTATGACAGAGCATGCCCAGTCGGTGGATGGCTTTGCTAGCTAACTTAGATAAGTGATTTCTCCAAGAATGATTGTGGCTGATCGTGAGACCCAGAAGTTTGAATGACTGAACTTCCTCAAGAGGATTGTTAAGAAAGTAGACAGGAAGGTTTGCCAGACAGACCTTTCGGAGAGAGATAGTGAGAGTGTGACATTTGTCAGGATTGAAAGTCATATTTCAAGTGTTTGACCAGCTTGTGATTTTGTCAAGGCCTGAAGAGAGGGTCAAGTCAAGGCCAACCTGCCTGTCTGAAGGATGAGGGATGTCATGGCAAAGGGTGAAGTCATCAGCAAACAGATAAATGAATGAGAAAAATAAATGAGCAAAGGAAAATAACGTTCAGGGTCACAAGACATCTGGAACACCCTGAAGTTCTTCCATTCCTTCTCCACTTCCACCTTTCTCTACGGAATTAAATGTACTTTGTAATTTTTTTCAGGCTGCCGGCAAAAACGAATCTACCATTCACAGCAGACACCGTGGGATCTTTAATGTCCACCAGCTAATGCCAGCAGATGGACACCAGGCTGAATGCCCATCCGATGGACGGTATACGCTGTGGTACAACGCTCTCCCTGCGAAGTATCAATCTGACATTTTGTAGTTGGGCCAGGAATCACACCCAGAATCCTTCTTCTTTCATATGGCGTAGGTGGACAGCAACGGATTAAAATCTAATATCAAGTTTAGATAATCATTTGACTATTTTGATAAATCGTAATATCAAATTTCGAACCCATACAGAACAGCTGAAAGGTAAGTGCAACCGATCTCTGCACCATCCTCTCAGGCATGGTTAATCTCCTTGTCTATAATGATTATAGCAGCCCCATAAATGGTGACCTTCCTACAAATCAGTTGGGAGATACAGTACTATACATCTTGTATATAAAACGAGTTTGGATGTTTTACGCAAGTTCTGCCCTTCTCCTCCGGAAGAGCACGTGAAAAGCTCTGCCCCTTTCGGCAAGACGGTATGGGGCAGGAGAAAATTTCAGGCAAACGTCCATGCCCAGTCCAAGCTGTGCTCCCTCCTCAGCATTATATATTGTACTAGCTGAGGGATATATATTATATATTGTACTAGCTGGCATTGCCCGGGATAATAAAATAAAGTTTAAGACAAAAGGCTGAATTTCATTGTCTTTTTTTTTATGAGGAGATTGTCCTTCTTGCAATGTTTCTGTTGCTCTGGATGTTGCTTGTCATTCACGCTCAGCTTCAAGGCGTGATTGTCTTTCTTGTGAGCTTTCCTGCTTCGGGGTTTGTTTTTATTTTCTGGCTGCTGATGTAGATCTGCCCAAACTTGCCCGTTTCTTTGGTGGCATTGTAAAGTTGTTGGAATTTTCGAAAACTGCAACAAAACAACAACACATTGCCACATTAACTTCCTCTAACAACCATTACGCACATGATGGGACCTGATGTGGCAGAAAATGATGGGACCGATTTTTGGGGAAAAAAATGCACCAAAATCTGGAATTGCGCCAAATCGAACACTTCTTCATGTTGCAGGTACAGTCAAATGCAGTGTTGTTGCAGATCCCGTGCGCTACGCACTCCTTTCTTGGGAGCTCCATGTCAAATGGTTTTCTTGATAGCTCTAGGTCAAATGGTTTGCGCTTGCATGAAGGACAGACAAACAAACAGACAGGCCAATATATTATCGTGGCGCTGGCGGCGAAGATTAATCCCCCGACCTAAATTGTGGTGATGGGTGGTTAACACCGCCAGTCTGGATAGTCGGGCGGTTTTTCCTTATTAGGAGGCGGACACGTTGATCCTGGGAGATTATCACACGCGCGGCAAGGGCACGGAGCAATGGCGGTGTGACAGGGGCACAGAAATGGATGCACAGGGGGGTTTATACTCTATATATATATATATATATATATATATATATATATATATATATATATATATATAAGCAAGTACAACCCGTCACTTAACTAACGGTGATGATAAGGGGGCGGGAGAGAGAGCGGGGGGGAGAGGAGTAAGGGGACAGGAGAGAGGAGGGAGGGGAGAGAGGAGGGAGGGGAGAGAGGAGGGAGGGGAGAGAGGAGGGAGGGAGAGAGGAGGGAGGGAGAGAGGAGGGAGGGGGAGAGGAGGGAGGAGAAGGGGAGAGGAGCGAGGGAGGGAGAGAGAGGGGGGAGGAGAAAGAGAGGAGGCAGGGGAGGGAGAGAGGATGGAGGAAAGGAAGGGGAAGGGAGAGGACAGAGGGAGGAAAGAGAGGAAGCTAGGAGGGGGGAGTGAGGATGGGAGGGGGAGGTGGGGAGAGCGATGCCTCACCAAATATTGCTATACAGTGTGGAGAGGAGAGAGAGAGAGAGAGAGAGAGAGAGAGAGAGAGAGAGAGAGAGAGAGAGAGAGAGAGAGAGAGAGAGAGAGAGAGAGAGAGAGAGAGAGAGAGAGAGAGAGAGAGAGAGAGAGAGAGAGAGGAGGGGGTTGCGAGGAGGGGACAGAGAGAGAGAGAGAGGGGGGAGTGTGAGGGGAGGGGGGGGAGGAAGAAAAACCAAAGAGGGAAAGGTGAGGGGTGGAGGTGGCATCAGCAAAGAGAGTGATATGTTATGTTTAATAACGGAACACAAAAAAAAAATTGTCAGAACAGCTGTGCGCACAATGACACAACAGAGTTTGTAAAGTTATCTGCTGGCACATCTACAAAAACTTTGATATCCCAGTTCCAGAAAATTTGTGGGAACACGAACCAAAAGCAATCAAGGAAAACATTGAAGTTCCGCTCACGTACAACCTAATGATCCCATCGAGCATGAGCATCGAAAACAAAACATCGCAACCAGATATCATAATGAGGTACAAATATAGAAGAAAGCATTGCTAATTGAGGTGTTAATACTGGTGACTTTGGACTTAACGATGCAGAAATTGAGAAAATGACCAAACACCAAGACCTCAAGAATGAAGTAAAAAGATCCTGGAAGCTGAAGAATGCCAAAATTGGAGCAGTGATAGTTGGAGCTATGGGAATGATGACAAAGAACCTCACAGAGATATTAAAAACCATCCCTGGGAATATTATTACAAACAAACTACAGCAGGAAGCTGTCCAGGGCTCAGTGACGATCCTGAAGAGAGCCCTCAGCACAAAACTTTGAGAGCAGAAAACTTCACAGCTTGGTCCATGAATCGTGACCCCTTACTGAAATGAAGGTGGATACTTTGAGCCCACCCTGAGAGGACTCTATTCCATATTCTGAAACCCTCATATGAAGATATAAATCAACACACACACACACACACACACACACACACACACACACACACACACACACACACACACACACACACACACACACACACACACACACACACACACACACACACACACACACACACACACACACACACACACACACACACACACACACACACACACACACACACTTTGAGACCTGGGGTGGGAGCATTTAAAACCCACGCTATATACCTCATAAAGGTCTGCCCACATGCATGCATGCCCGTACATACAGCGACATTTTCTCACTCCAGTCAGCTTACTCCGAATCTGATTTGTACATGCTACAGCAGAGACGGAGGGTGGGGAGCAGGGGGAGGGATGAAACAGAGAGATGGAGGTGTGGAGAGAGAATGTGGGGAGAGGAAACGGTAAGGGGGGGAGAGGGGAGGGGTCGGAAAGAGAGAGAGAGGGGTCGGAAAGAGAGAGGTAGGGTTAGGAGGGAGCAATACGGGTGAGAGAGGGAGAGGGGTGAGAGAGGGGTGAGAGAGGGGGAGGAGAAATAGAGGGAGGAGAGAAAGGGGGATGAGAGAGGGGGAGGAGAGAGAGGAGGAGGAGAGGGAGGGGGTGAGGTAGGGAGAGGGGTGAGGGATTCTGGCAGATGTGACACCCAGTTTAACGTCCATCCGAGAGACAGCACATGCATTGATGAATCACCCTGCATGTGAAACACCGGGATGACAGTTTATAGCTGGGTCAGGATTCAAACCCAGGCTACACAGAGCGAGCATGCGTATCTCTTGGCTTTACTGCCATGATGTGGTGAATGGTGATTCATTACTGAAAACATTTTTTACCCATTGTGATCACATAATTTATTTTGCCTTCCTACCTCCAGTATCAAACCACGGTATTGCCATTGAAATTTGAAGAACACGCATCAAGTGGCTTCACCAAGCACTCCATGAAATGGTTCAAAAAACTTTTTAAAACGAAACATTTAATTTTAATTTGTATTTATCTCTGCCAAAGTGATTAAAAAAAAAATCACATTTTCAGCGAGCTAGCCACCACTTGTTGCACCGCAGAAAAACACGTGGCTAACACAGGCAAGTGGCCCTGACCTTTGTTCAAGTCGATTGATATGCAGAATTCAGTGATAGTGCGAATATTGTAGAGCGCTCACCAAGTGGCTTAAGCACTCAATGAAGCACTCTAACGAAACGGTTGATAAGGAAAGGCTGGCTTGATAAGGAATGATCCGTCATATTAAACACCTCCAGGAGACAACCAAGCAATGTCCAAATTAAACAAATGGACACTTTTTTTTAGGAGTTGGAACTGCTGCTTCAGTCAGTTCAATTCTGGAGCTTAAATTTTGTAATTCGGCTTGGTTGAAATTCTCAAGGTTATGGCATGTGTGTAAATGAAATAAAGCCAAGAACACTGGCATCTCCGGGCGTTTATAAGCATTGCAACATACCCAGCGATTCATAGTTATGATGAACGGGCATTCGATAATACGAGTGAGGAAAGTGAAAAAAAACAACTTTATCACTAAGAAATCATTGCGGCCTATTCCAAGTCAAGGCATGGTTGAGCAGGCCAAAAAACATGGCGGCTTCAGACCCCAGCGAGGTAACCCAGGTTACGCCTTCAGACCCCATAGAGTGAGGTCGCCGAGGATACGCCTGATAAAGGATATAATTAAATAGGGCCATTCCATCCATCCATTAGAACCATACTCTGTGCAGAGCAAGCAGTCTCCTTGGTGCTGTCTCAGCAGTCTCCTTGGCTATTGGGCACAATCCTGGACAGGTCACCATTCCGACACAGGATACCAGCAAGCTGGCACTCATTTTGCCGACCTCAGAAGGATGATAGGTTGAGTCAAACACACCTGGTATTAATTGAACAGCCAAGTGGGATTTGAACTCAGGATCCGAGGATCCCAAGCTCACTATCCTAACCATGAAGCTAACACCAGACATGGAAAATATTATGGGCCCAGACCAGGAATTGAACTTCGGTCCTTTGGCAAACTGTACCAGTGCTATGCCATCTGAGCTATCTGCTGACCCAATCGGGCTGTTAATTACCTTCAAAAGAGGTGTTCTCATTAACCCAAACACCCAATTTGCACCCGTGCACTTCTTTGAAGTTCCCTTAGTATGCAGGCAAAGTTTCTGGATGCGAGGTTTCATCATTTTGGAGTTATGGAGGACACACACACTCTGACATTCATTAGTATTGATGATCCACCTGTACTATAGGGTGGGTACTATTCACATATTCTTCTTCTTCTTTCGGCTGCTCCCATTCGGGGTCGCCACAGCGGATCATCCGTATGATCTGCATAGTGATTTGGCACATGTTTTACGCCGGATGCCCTTCCTGACGCAACCCGAGTCGCCTCTTACAACACAGGGATATGGTACACCTATTTTAACCAGGGTATACACCGGCCCAGTACACTGGTACTCATTTCGCCGACCTCGGAAGGATGACAGGCTGAGTCAACCCCCTGGTGTATTAATTCAGTGGCCCAACGGGGCTTGAACTCAGGACCTTTTGGATCCCAAGCCGCTGCCCTAACCACTGCGCCAACACCAGGCTAGGGTGGGTACTATTCACATACGTATGATCAAATGCTTATTGGACATGATTCATACGCACAATTCAACAAACTTCCAAAAACATTTTGTTTCTTTTTGTCAGTTTGACCTACATTCTGAAACTTGTGATTACACAACCATAGGTGGGCAACACTATTGTACAGGGTTGATGGGCCGAATTGCTTCCTTCTGCATTGAAGTTTCTTGAAAGGAGACTCATATTATAAAATGTGCTTGAAAACAGTATTTGGAAAAAAAAAGTTTCCTTTTTATGCGATACCTTTTTGTGTGATTCTTTTTTGTGTTACTTTTCTTTTTCTGTACTCTTACAAAACTTTCCTTTTTAGTTCATCTCTTCGAGCATGACCTAATAATATTGGTGTTGAGAGGAGAGGTGACTATCCGTCCGTCCACAATGAAGTTGAAGCGGGAGATCTGGTCATTAGTGATCCTGATAGAGGTCGATCAGGCGTACACGATGGTTTGACTTTCAAGGTCACCGAAGGTCAAGGTCAAGGTCACGAGGCCTTTGAAGTTGCGAAAATGACGATTTTCAAATTCTATCTCCGCCATTTCTCAAGCGATCTTGAATTTGATTGTAGCATATGAATCTATGGGACAATATCTAAATTTTGTTTGGGCCGGATTTTCGATATTCGCTTTCGTTTTCGTGTCACGTGACTTCAAAGTTGGCAAAAAATGCGAAAATGACGATTTTCAAAATCTATCTCCTCCTACATTTCTCAAGCAATCTTGAATTCGATTGTGGCATATGAATCTATGGGACAATATCTAAATTTGGTCAGGACGGATTTTCGAATTTCTCTTTCGTTTTCGCGTCACGTGACTTCAAAGTTTGCAAAAACTACCCTACCTTCAAGAGGCTATATATTTTCTCGCAGAGATGACCGTCACTCCCGCACGGGTGTATTTTTGTGTGATATTTTTCTTTTTGTGTGATACTTTCATTTTTGTGTGATATTTTTCTTTTTGTGTGATTTTTTCTTTTTGTGTGATACTTTCAATTTTGTGCGCAAGTTCCAAAACTTTCCCTTTTGTGTGACACTTTTCTTTTTGTGTGCAACTTCCAAAACTGTGCAACTTTCATGTCATCTTTAACGTCCACCAACGAAAGCTTGTAGAATGGCGAAAGATAAATATTTCCTATGAATACAGAATGCTTGCATAAAACAGGTGGTCAAACAATGCAATATATAGTGACCACATACTAATTTGCTACTTTGAACCTTTATCCCAGATAAGGTTGCAGTTGTGCTCTGCTGATGCCTTTCAGGATAAATGCTGACTCAAACAAAGGTCAAATTCCAGGTTTTTGAGTTGCAAAGCCGACACTGCACTCGGTGCAATCCTGCATAAGCCCTAAAGCTTTTTTTCCTTCATAAAACAAGATAACACATATTCCTGAGTGATGACGTCTACACAATCTACAGGGAAAATGTCACAAAGGATTTGTGTAAAATAATTATTCTCAAAGAGCTGAGCAATTCCTTTATGCTTGAAGAGTTCAAATCAGGCACTTTTACCTCAAATTCGATCCCATTTTCAGCCTTGATCATCATCAGGGTTCTAACGGGAATATGAACTTCATTCAGTAGTCCCAAAGGTCCTCTGTCAGCCACAGTTGGTTTCTCAACCCACTGCATTCTCTCTGAGAAAACTCTTGTCCATACCCAATCATCCATCAGCTATAAACCAAAATCCTTTAAAAAAAACAAAAAAAAAAAACTTGAATCCATCAAGATCGAACAAAAAGTCATTTCCCTGTCCTGATTCATATTGTTATGGCTGTGGAAATTCACATTACACCATGAAGGGCCCGTAGGTGAGATATCTCTAAGTACATGTGTAGTTAGCCCCAAATCCGTTGTCTAGAGGGAATTTATGTGATTCATTCGGGCTGCGACGCTTTGAGATAGCCGTTTTTCTGTTCTATCTTTATTTTGAACCAACCACGTCTCAACCGCCATCACACAACAACCACCTTAACCACCACGCCAGCCATCGTCACCAACTACAACCACGTTCCAACCCTCAGACAACAACAACAACAACAACAACGCCAACAGCCACGACCTTTACCTTCACAACTCAATCCCGCAAACATCGCATCACCGTCATTCCCAAACGGCACCATAACCATCAAACCACCACCCTCACCTTTCTCCTTCTACGGCCATTCCCGCACCACCTGTGAACACTGAGCGTCGGGCTGTCTTGGGCTCGTTCAAGATACGCACCGAGCCGCGAGCGCAAATAGCGGCCTTTCCGAGGGAGAATTCGGATCAAGAACGCTACACGCCCACTTCTGATCCGTCCAATTAGCAAGCGCGGAGCGGCTTGGCCCCGCCTCCAGGCGCGTCTGTGTGAAATCGATATATGTAAATTCTAGGATCAGGGGAGGTTCACGCCCACTTTTCCTCCGTCCAATTGGCGAGCGTGGCTCCGCCCCCGAGGTCATCCTGATCCGGATATTTGCATATTGTTTTCTCCTGCCGGCCTATAAAACGGCGAGCGCAAGGCGAATCGTAGCAGAGTGCGGCAGTAGCAGTGTGTGTCAGCAGGGCAGAGCGAGTCGAGTCATCGGTGTGGCAGCGAGTTGGGTTCTGCAGTCGGCTGAGGAGAGTTGCGGGAAGAGGCAAAGGAGCTCGGGTCCGAGGCGAGAAGGACGGCGGTCGGCGACGAGGTCGCGGTGTGAGATCGCTCGCCGCGGGACCCAAGCCAGCCAGCCATTCTCCTCCCCCAGGGCATCAACAATTCCCCCTTTCCCCCACGCTGAGATAGTGCAAAAAGGGGGCCCCATTCCCACCCCACTCCAAACGTCATGCCAACGAATCCGCCAAGGAGCACGGAGTCGGGGCACAGCCACGCGGCCACATCTGCGGCTCGTCCGCCAACGCGTCACGAGGACGCGGGTAGGACCCCCCCCGGTTTCGCGGGCCTGGCCGCTCCTTCAGGTCACGCGCACATATTGGCCTACAGGCCCGTCTGCCCCCTTGTCTATGAGGGTGGCTTCTTTCCTTTGCTTTTGAGTAAATGTGTGTTGGCGCCGTCTGTAAAGTAGAACTGTACAAGTGTTGCCATGTGTGCGCATAGTCGGTAGTAACTCTGCGCCATTGTTTCTTTTGTTTTAACTGCTACCTGTGCATTTTGACTGTTTGGCTGTATATGTGTGCTTTCCGTGTGTCGCGTAATAAATGTGCATTGTGTGAACTGTTTTCCCGTTTCGCTTCGTATTTTCTTTATTGATCCTCCATCCTGCTTCACGTAAAGGGTCCGTAGTGGGCTTAATACGCCCGGTAATTAATCTGAACCGTCCAGGTCGGCGATAACACCGCTCGGTTATCCCGATAGCACGGAACGGGCCGCCCAAGCGGCCCGTGTCCGGAGTCGACCTGCGGCGAGGTGCGATCGCCCGGTCGACCATTCGCGCAGGGACTTAGGTAGATCGAATTTGGCGAGCGACCCTATCCTGCGCGGTTGGGCAATTGGCACGATCGTGGTGAGGTTAAACCCCCACCCGTGACTAGCTCCCGGCGTTGGTCCGAGAGGGTCACGACTGAATTGTCCGTCCGGTGGGCGACGTGCCGCGATTTGAGTCATGTGGCCGTCCCCACGCCGGCGGGCGCGAATTCGCAACAATATCATTCAGACATCCAAGACAAGTGAGCATTCATAATCCGAATTTGTTATCTCTTAAGCACAAATTATGTCCCTTAAAACGAATTTGAAAACACCATGACAAACTCTGGCTGCACAAGTCAAGGATGGATGCATAACAAACTGCTGTTCCAGGAAACATGCTGACACAAGTAATGCATTGATTGCATCATGAGTGCTTTAATGACAATGTGTTCCAGAAATTAACTGTCTCATCCTGGAAAGTAGCAGTCAGTCAAAGGAAAAAGAAACTGGAATTAACAAGGGTTTTCGGGGATCAAACAGGTCACAAACATCTTTTCTTCCTTTATGACTTGACACAAAGCAAGAAATTGTCATAACTTCTCGATTTGCTTACCCTCATTCAGAGCCAGCGGTTGATAAAAAAAATCATTTCGGAAAAAAAGATAGCTCCAGCGAACTATACTGCTGAGGTTGTTTGCATCGATCAAATTCTCCCGAAGAGTACTTGACTGAATCGGGAATTGATTTTTTAATAATATTTTTCGTTGCCAGATTTGAACGAAACTTGATACTGCACACCACAGGCGAATGGTAAGTAAGGTGGCCCAAAAATCTTTGCGCTATCATGTACCGTTTTGGCTGTATTTTGGGAACATAATAATACATATATATACATACAAGATGAGAGTTTTAATAATATCTAGATAAAGGGTAAATTTTAAAGGTTCTATAGGGTAATATCTAAAGTTATAAAGAGTAAATTTTAAAGGGTTCTGAAGGGTAAATCAGTAAATGCTAAAGTTGTGAAGGGTAAATTCTTAGAGGTTCAAAAAGGTCAATGCAAGAGGGTTCCAAAGGGTAAATTCTGAAGTTCTACAGGGTTCTAAAGGGTAAATGACAGAGGGTTCTTCAGGGTAAATGCTAAAGTGTTCTAAAGGGTAAATTCCAAAGTTCTAAAGGGTTTTAAAGGATTGTCAGGTCAGATCAGATCTGTGACTTGCTACAGGTACCATGTAAGCCTGTACTAACCTGTTTCATGGTCGTGTTGTCGGTGACTGACCGTCTCCCCCACCAGGTTTCTTGGGTTAACGTGAGGCAGTCCCTTCGGGTGGGTGCCTGGATTGTCCTATCCCTAAGAGAGGATGATCACCTGTCTCTGATATCATCTGGGCTCCAGCATTTGAACATCAGTGTTGTAACACTCTGAGGTTCAGAGAGACCGGATAGTGGCGAGATCATGGTGGGTGATTACATCTGCTACTTGTCTGGTAACTCTGATGGTTACCATGCCCAAGGAGTTGCTGTAGCTGTGTCCAATATGCTGACCCCAACGATAACTAAGGTAACACCGGTCAATGAGCGTATTATGATATTGAGGATTCGTTGGGTATGATTTGTTGGGTATGATTTCTTGGGTATGATTTCTTGGGTATGATTTCCCTGGTCTCTATGTATGTTCCGACTGAGGTGAGTGATCCCACGGTGAAGGACGCATTCTATGCCACGCTCGAGTCTGTGGTTGATCAGTGCCCTAGGCAAGATACTCTTCCAGTCTTGGGGTATTTCATTGTATCGACTGTCACTGACAGGGATGGCTATGAGACATGCGTTGGTGTGTCACTGGAAGAGTGAACCAGAATAGCATTAAGTTCCTTGAATTTGCAAAGATGGCTGGTTCATGGTTTCAGCACCCACAGCTTCATCGCTGGACTTGGTATTCCAACGCGAATTGTGAGGCAAATGAGATTGACCATGTGCTCGTTGATGGTCGCTGGAGGATGATTCAGAACTGCAGGGTCTTCAGGAGTGCTCACGTCTTGAAGACCAACCACAGGTTTGTTGCAGCAATCTGAAGTTTCAGCTTAAATCCAGGAGAATGGTACCATCACAGACTATCCTGGATGTTGGAAAGCTCAAGGATGAGAGGGTAGCTGAGGAGTTTCTGAACAGGCTGAGTGGGGATCTAGCAGGTCTGGGTGCTTTGAGGGAATCCTGAAGAGTTGTGGAGTGCCTTCAAGACAGCCGTCCTTGATGTTGTCGGTCGTTGTCTTGGAACCCAGCGTCAGGCAAAGAAGAACTTTGTCTCCCAAGGGACATTGGATACCATTGACAAGCGTCGCAGGGCCAGGCTTCATGGCAGAGTTGAGCTGTTCAGGAAGTTGAGGCAAAAAACTGGACATGCACGGAGGGCGGACAAGGAGGCCTATGTGCGAGGAATCTGTGAAGGGGAAGAGCATCACCTATGGTCAAGTGACTCTCGTCCTGTCTACAGAGGCAGGCGTCCTTTGGGCATTGCATTCCTCTCAGCCCATCTCTCGATGTGCTGCAGTGAGAGCAGAAGGTGTGGGCTCTTGACAGAGGAGTCTGAAGTGAAGGCCTGCTGGGCCGGTTACTTTGAGCGGTTGTACCAGGCTGATCCACCAGCTGTCGAGTTGGACGTCAAGAGTGTTACAATCCCTGGTGCTGACCCTCCAATCAACTGTGGTCCACCTTCGCTTGTGGAAACACGGGCTGCGGTGGACCGGTTGAAACGGGGTAAAGCTCCAGGGATCTGTGGCATCCATGCTGAACTTCTCAAGGCTGGTGGAAATGCTGCACTCATGTCGTTGCATGCAGTTTTGTGCTCTACCTGAAACACAGGCATCATCCCAACTGATTGGAAGAGGGGCCTTGCTGTCCCCCTCTGGAAAGGGAAGGGTGATCGCCAATACTGCAACTATCGAAGGGTGACGCTACTCTCAGTGCCGGGCACGGTCTTTGCTCGGATAATTCTTGATATGGTTCGTCACCATCTGCTTGAGCAGCAGCGTCCACCAGAGCAGTCAGGCTCAAGGTAGAAGTCAACCAAAGATACACCAAAGACCAAAGGTACACCAAATCAAGGTACACCAAAGAGGTCAACGATTGACCGTATCCATGCTCTTCGTGTCCTCACTGAACGCAGACGAGAGTTTCAGCAGGGGCTGCTTGCAGCCCATGTTGATCTCTGTAAAGTGTTCGATTCAGTGAATCGGGATGCCCTCTGGAGGATTCTCGGCCTTTGTGGGGTGCCACCAAAACTGATTGATCTGATGTGTGAACTATACTCTGGTACTGAGAGTGCAGTGATATGTGGTGATACCATCTCTGACTTATTTCCAGTTGTTACTGGAGTTCGTCAGGGGTGTGTACTGGCCCCCACACTTTTCAGCACTTGTATGGACTGGATTCTCGGGATGTCGGGGAGATCAAGCTGCGGTGCATCGTTTGGGAATGTCAAGATCTCGGACCTTGATTTCGCAGATGATGCAGTCATCTTTGCGGAGACTTTAGATATCCTTTTCGGGGCCCTCGTGGTGCTGAATGAGGAGTCGGAGCCACTGGGATTACGGGTTTCTTGAGTCAAACCTAAAATCCAGGCTTTCAATGACATCTTGGATGCTGCTTTCCTGTCTGTGTCTGTTTGTGGTGAGGATGTTGAGGTCGTGGAAAGATTCACTTACCTTGGCAGTGATATTCATGTCTCTGTGGCTGTGAGTCAGAGGTCAATAGACATCTGGGTCAGGCCTGGGGAGTCATGGATTCACTGGATCATGGGGTGTGGCGCTGCTGGTACCTGTGCAGGAGGACGAAAGTCCGAGTCTTCAGGTCCTTGGTGCTTCTAGTCTTGCTCTATGGATGCAATACTTGGACTCTGACCAAGGATCTGAGATGGAGACTTAATTCCTTTGGTACCAGGTGTCTTCGGAGAATCCTTAGCTATCACTGGTCAGATTTTGTGTCCAACGAGCGGTTGCTGAGAGAGACTCGGATGAGATTTGTTACCTGCATAGTCCGTGAGCATCAGCTGCGCTGTATGGACATGTGGCTCGTATCGCTGACGCTGATCCTGCTCACCAGATTCTCTCAGCGAGGGAGTCTCGTGAGTGGAGGAGGCCAATGGGCCGACCACGTTCCTCGTGGTTTCAGCAGGTTGACCGGCATCTCAAGGAGATGGGGATGGGCCTGGCATCTGCCTTGGAGATGACCAGACGGAGGCCCCTGGAGTACCGGTGAAAAGTGGACGCAGCGACGTGCTGTTCTGGCACATGCTCCCATACCTGATCAGACAACGATTGACCATATCCTTGCTCTTGGGGTCCTCAACAAACGCAAACGAGAGATTCGGAAGGGGCTACTCGCAGCCAATATTGATCTTCGCAAAGCATTTGATTCAGTGAATCGGGATGCCCTCTGGAGGATTCTTGGTCTTCGTGGGGTGCCACCAAAACTGATCGATCTGATGTCTGAACTCTACTCTGGCACTGAGAGTGCTGTGAGGTGTGGTGGTTCCACCTCTGACTTATTTCCATTTGTTCCAGGAGGTTCATCAAAAAGGTATGTACTGGCTCCACACTTTTCAGCATTTGTAATGGACTGGATTCTGGAGAGGATATCAGAGAGATCAAGCTGCGGTGCATCGTTTGGGAATGTCAGGATCTCTAACCATGATATCTCAGATGATGCAGTCATCTTTGCGGAGACGCTGGATATCCTCATGGGGCCCTCGAGGTGATGAATGAGGAGTTGGAGCCGCTGGGATTTCGGATTTTCTGGGTCAAAACTTGTTTAAAAGCTTTCATTGACAACTTGGATGCTGCTATCTTGTCTGTACTTAATTGTGGTGAGGATGTTGAGGTCACTGAGAGATTCACTTACCTTGGCAGTGATATTCATGTCTCCACATGTTGTAAGCCAGAGTTCAAAAGACGTCTGAGTCGGGCCTGGGGAGTCATGGATTCACTGGATCATGGGGTGTGGCACTGTCGGTACCAATGCAGGAGGACGAAAGTCCAAGTCTTTAAGTCCTTAGGCTTAAAGTCTTGCCCTATGGATGTGAGACTTGGACTTTGACCAAGGATCTGAGACAGACTTAACTTATTCGGTACCAGGTTTCTTTGGAGAATCCTTGGCTATCGCTGGTCAGAATTTGTGTCCCATGAGCGGTTGCTGAGAGTGACTCAGCTGAGCTTTGTTATCTGTCTAGTCTGTGAGCGTCAGCTGCGGCTGTATGGACATGTGGCTCGTCTTTCTGACGCTGATCTTGCTCACCAGATTCTCTCAGTGAGGGAGCCTCGTGAGTGGAGGAGGCCAATGGGCCGACCACGTGCCTCGTCATTGCAGCAGCTTGATCAACATCTCACAGACATGGGGATGGGCCAGGAATCTGCCTGGGGGTTGGCCAGACGGAGGCCCCTGTAGTATCGGCGGAGAGTAGATGCAGCGACGCGCTGCTCCAGTGCATACTCCCACACATAACTGACCTGACCTCAAGGGAAAATTCCAAAGTTTTAAGGGGTTCTGAAGGGTAAATTCTGACTTTCTAAAGGGTGATTCTAATGGGTGAATTTTAAAATTCTAAAAGATTCTGAAGGGTGGTTCTGAAGGGTAATTCTAAATGGTTTCAAAGGGTTCCTAAATTGGTGGCCATAGTTTCGAAATTGTGGGTGGAGTCATGCGAACTGTCCAACCAATGAGTGGAACTTGCACCCACACATACACGGATGTATGCACGGATCCTTTTATAAGTAGATTTTACTTTATATTTCGCTGGTGACTAAATGACAAATCTTGAAACCAACCAGGATGCGAGCATACAAACAGCAACCACTCATTGTTAAGCTTCTGCCAAAGTTCACTAACTACTAATCTGCACTTTTTATTGTGCTTATTTTTTTCTTCCATCAGTCTAATCCTGCTCTTCTTGCGCCTCATGCTATTATCTAAATGAGGCACATGGCCTAATTAATTCCCCCATTTAAAAAACAAAAAAAACTTTCATTATCCAAGGTTCCATTTGTAGATTTCTCCATTCATTTCAAACCTATTTATAATATTGCTTCTGATATACGAGATGGTTATTATAACTTTAGGAAAATGTCCTCATGTGGAAAGTATTCCTGAAACCAATGCCATCTTTTTGAAGTCTGCTTACAGAATGGAATTGGGTAACTTTCTGTTTTGAAAATAGGATAACTTACATATAAATACATTCACAGTACTCCAGATGGCATTTTGTCCAAATAAAGATTTTCAAAAGAGAATAACTATTCAAGGAAAACATTAGCTTATCCTACGAAAATTGGCACGTAGGCTTTTATGTGCTTCCTGGAATCGAGCCAAAATTCACTTTAAAGGCACCGGCGGGCTTACTCCACCACAATTTTATCTCTGCCAAATGAAACATACTATATGTTATTGCTGTTATTCAAAAATAGTGAATAGAGTTAAAACTAGAACGGTACTTGGTAGAGCGCATACCTGTGCCAGGCTGAACAATTTACCTTTTGTATCCCAATGACAGGCCTGATCTGTATCCGGACCCGAATCAAAATCTTATCGGCTTGTTCTTGTCATCTCACCAATTCATCCACCGAGTTTTATCTTGGTTTGTCCACAACTTTTTCAAATATCATGATATATATCACCTTTGGCCCCATCTCTCAATCTGATTCTCATCTCTCAATTCAATCAATAAATTTTCGTATCCGGAACCGGATTCAGATCTTCACCGAAATCAAATCAAGTCGTTCTTGTCACAAACCCAACCACCCATCCATCCATACATCGGGACCATACTCAATGCAGAGCGTTGGTTCTGCCTAAGCAGTCTCCTTGGCTATTGGACACAATCCTGGATGGGTCACCACTCTGACAGAAACCAACCAGTCCACCAAATTTCGTCCGAATCCGTGCATAATCTTTTGAAATACTGTGCTATATATTGTTTTTGGCCCTATAGCTCAAAGTTGAAGAATCACTGAAAAAATTCTCGGATCCAGATCCTGATTTTCACCAAAATCTCATTAATTCGTCCTTGTCACACACAAAATAACCTGTTCACCAAATTTTGTCCGAATCAATTTTTTAAGATATCCTCCTCACAGACAAACAGATGGGTGAAAAAATAACCTCTGTACACCGTTGGTGGCAGAGGTGATTAGGTTGGAAAAATGATCATTCAACAATATATGGCATGCACTTCAGTTGGAAGTACGACTAAAACCGCCCGATGAGACTCAATAAATTGAGGGATTACAGCAGATTCAAAATGAGATTTGAAAATTTTTGTCGTCATATTCATCACCAGCAAATACCACCCGTCGCTTTGTTGACAGGAATACAATGTGGGGGGAGAAAAAGAATGGGGGAGGAGAGAGAGAGAGAGACAGAGACAGAGACAGAGACAGAGACAGAGACAGAGACAGAGACAGAGACAGAGACAGAGACAGAGACAGAGACAGAGACAGAGACAGAGACAGAGACAGAGACAGAGACAGAGACAGAGACAGAGACAGAGACAGAGACAGAGACAGAGACAGAGACAGAGACAGAGACAGAGACAGAGACAGAGACAGAGACAGAGACAGAGACAGAGACAGAGACAGAGACAGAGACAGAGACAGAGACAGAGACAGAGACAGAGACAGAGACAGAGACAGAGACAGAGACAGAGACAGAGAGAGAGAGAGAGAGAGAGAGAGAGAGAGAGAGAGAGAGAGAGAGAGAGACAGAGACAGAGACAGAGACAGAGACAGAGACAGAGACAGAGACAGAGACAGAGACAGAGACAGAGACAGAGACAGAGACAGAGAGAGAGAGAGAGAGAGAGAGAGAGAGAGAGAGAGAGAGAGAGAGAGAGAGAGAGAGAGAGAGAGAGAGAGAGAGAGAGAGAGAATGGGGGAGAGAATGGGGGAGAGTGAGGAGGAGGAGGAGGGGGAATTGGAGATGAGGGAGAGGGAGCAAGTAGGGGTGGGGAAGTGAGGAGGGATGGAGAGTGAAGAGGGGTGGGGGAAGGAAAGGCAGCATGAGGGGAAGGGAAGGGCAATAAAACATGCGCAAACAGCAACATTTTCTTTTTCATCGTGTTCGAAATAAAACCGGGCGGGAGCATTTAAAAGCCACGCAATCTACCTGACAAAGGCCTGCCTGCATGCATACATGCTCGTACATGTGGTGACCTTTGCACCCCTCTGGTGAACTCACTCCGGATATGATTCATACATGCTACACTCTGGGGAAACTTTTTAATTCAAAACTAAACTGTCAGTCCGAAATAGTCCCCTTAACAGAGGGGGTGGGTGGGGATAAGGAGGGGGTGGGCAGGTGGGAGAATGAGGGAGGGGAAGGAGTAAGGATGGAGGGGAGGGAGAGAGGGGAGAGAAGAGGTAGGAGGGAGCAAGTAGGTTGAAGGGGAGGGGGAACTAGGAGGGGTGAGGAAGGGGAGGAGCTAGGAAGGGGGGGGAGAGCGTGGAAGGGGGTGTGGGGGTGGGAGCGACACCTCACCAAACATCGCTATACACTCCGGGAAGGGGGTGGGAGTGAGGAGGAGAGGAGGAAGTGGAGAAGGGGAGGAGGTTTGGGATGAGGATAGAGTGAGGGGAGGGCAAGGGAATGCAGTAAGAGGGGAGGGAAGGGAAGACAGAGTAAGGGGAGGGCAAGGGAAGGCAATGTGAGGGGAAGGTCCGTCCGGACATGACCACCGTCCGGAAATAACCAACGTCCAGATATGTATGGAGATAACCACCGTTCGGATCGGTGCAGAGATGACCACCATCTGGGCATAAAAACCGTCCAAAATGTTCGGAGACAGTGAGTGAGAGAGAGTGAGAGTGAGAGAGAGAGTGAGAGTGAGAGTGAGAGTGAGAGTGAGAGTGAGAGTGAGAGTGAGAGTGAGAGTGAGAGTGAGAGTGAGAGAGGGAGAGAGAGAGAGAGAGAGAGAGAGTGAGTGAGTGAGTGAGTGAGTGAGAGAGAGAGGTTAGCAGAGAATATGTTATGCTTTATGAGCAGCATATACACACACACACACACACACACACACACACACACACACACACACACACACACACACACACACACACACACACACACACACACACACACACACACACACACACACACAATCATCTTGTGACAGGTAGAAAATTTTTTGGCTCTGTCAATGAAAAAAAAGCATTAGTACAGTGAACGGCTTGGAAATCGGGTGATATCAAATATATTCTGCTTTGAAACTCACAAAGAGAAACTATATAGCCTCAGTAAAGCAAACAGAGTCATATAAGATAACCAAATGCTTTGGAAACAGTCATGAGGACAAAGGAAAACACACTCGCTCATACTATGGCGAGGTTAAAAGTGAAAAACCTTCAAGATACGGGATGAAACTTTGCCACCACGGTGCCCGCATATCCAAGCATGCAGGCATACACACACACACACACACACACACACACACACACACACACACACACACACACACACACACACACACACACACACACACACACACACACACACACACACACACACACACACACACCTGCGGAGAGTCCCTAATTTACAGATACAAATATACCTATACATGTACCTCTACCTTGAAGCAACTGCCGACTGTACATCCCGATCGAGACACAAACTGGACCATCGTCCAACGTTGGGCGCTTGGCAAGCGGCTTAAGCACTCAAGCAATCACTCCAATTAAATGGTTGGCAAGCAATAGCTATGTCCGAATGTCAAAACTATGTCCAAGTTAGATAAATGAACACTTTTTTTAGCAGTCGGAACTGCTGCAACAGTAAGTTCAATATGAAGCTTAAATATTGCAATTCTGCTGAGTTTAAGAGATTCTCGAGGTTATGAAATGTGCGGAAATGAAATAAAAGCCACGGACGCTGGCGTCTCCGGGCGTTTATAAACATTGCAATGTACCCAGCAATTTGTAGTTATGATGAACAGGAATTCGATAATATGAGTGAGGAAAGTGAAAAAAAACTTTATCGTTAAGGCCAAAGTCACATTTGCTACGGCGGCCGTGGGGTCTCCAAAATCTACAGCCATTAGCAATTATACGGCGGCCGCAGTATTTCCACGGTCACACAATGTAGCAGTCACATATGTTTTTATTTTTCGGGGAGCCGCACAGCGTATTTAGGCCTAAGTCACATTTCCCACGGTGGCCGTGGGGTCTACAAAATCTACGGCCATTCACAATTATATGGTGGCCGCAGTATTTCCACGGTCACACAATGTAGCAGTCACATATGTTTTTATTTTTCGGGGAGCTACACAGCATATTTATAAATTGTGGAGACCAAAAACGTGGGGTTGTCGTACGGTCTTTGATTTGATGTCGCACGGTGACCTTAGGGCATTCCTGCGGCGGCCATAGGATTTTCAGGGCAGATGCAAGGTGCCCGCAAGGCGACCGCAGGGGGGGGGGGGGCCCAAAGGCGAATGTGCAGCCAGACGGACGGTAACGAATGGGTTAATTATTATTAGTTTTTTACCAGTTTTTTTTTCGGCTTGTCGAATTGCTACGGCGAATGTTGAAATGAAAAAAGTTATAACTCTGCGTTATAATTCCACGGTGACCTTATGGCCTGTAAAATATAGCCAAACGGCGTAGGGCCACCCTGAGGCCACCGCAGAAACTCTGCGGCCGCCGCACGTTTCTGTCAATTCAGAGGGCGTACGGCCGCCGTATCCTCGCCGTAGAGCAAATGTGACTTAGGCCTAAGAAATCGCTGCGGCCTGTTCCAAGTCAATGCATGATTGAGCGGCCAAAAAACATGGTGGCTTCAGATCCCAGCGAGGTAACCCAGGTTTCGCCTTCAGACCCAGAGAGCGAGGTGGCCAAGGATGCGCCTGATAAAGGATATAATCAAATAAGGCAGTTAATGTTAATTATCTTCAAAAGGGGTGTTTGAATTAACCCAAACACCAAATTTTCACTATTGCACTTCCTTGGAGTTCCCCGAGTTTGCATGCAAAATTTCAGGCTGCTTGGCTTCATGATTTTGGAGTTAAGGACGACGGACGGACACACACACACACACACACACACACACACACACACACTTATTTGTGTCGATTAATCAAGAGAATGGGCTGTTTGGTTTGGAAAGAGATAAATGAATTGTATTGTGGGGTCCTTTCTTTGTGGGGTGCACCGTCCCTCAGATGGACATTAAACTGGGTGCCCGGTCCACCACCATTAGATTGTGGCTATTAAACATCAAACAGTGTGCTTTGGGACGAGTCGGCAAGTTATTGCCGGAACCCTGAAGAAATTACAAATAACTGTCACCATCAGTAGAACACCAGGCCTGATCAGGTGGTTTGTGAAAGACTTGGCCCAAAAACGTTCTCCGACTGATGCCACAAGAAGGTGGGAATAATCGGGGCCATTAAAGAAGTAGTAGCAGTATAGTCCGGTCAGTTAACGCATACTTAGAATTTAAATATATACATCTAATCTTCATTGGAGCGTTCATACACTTCAATACTTCAAACGGGAATAGTACGGGATAAATTGATGAGAATTATGGTAAATAAACATCCCCAACAACACATTTTCCTTTTTAGCTGTCCTGAACTATAGTTGGGTGAGCTTACCCGATTGAGCAGTGTTGGTCAGTGAGTCAGTCATCAGTCAATGAGTCTGTAAACACTTCAGTCATTATTGCTTGAACCAGCACATAATTTTGATGAAACTTGGCCACAAGCTTCATATTTGATGCCTAATGAAGGTGTATTGACTTCATCTAATCTGGACTCATGAAGGAGATCTACAGGGGGAGGGCGGGAGGGGGGGTTGACCCTCAAAATAGCTATTAATAATAATAAGAGCTATTTGCTAATAATAGAGCTATTTGTTCTCTTTTCCAAAGTGATACACATGGTTTTGATGAAACTTTAACACAACCTTCATCACTCATGATGTACCAAACTTTGTTTATGGCATTAAAAAAAAACTCGGGGTGTATGGGGGTGGCTGGGGGTTTTGACCAAACCCCCCCCTCCCCGCAATAGGTATTTGCTCTCTTCTCTGAAACTACACACACAATTTCAATGAAACACTTGACCACAAACCTTCATCACTCATGATGTACCAAAGTTTGTTCATGCCATTAAAAAAAAAATCAGGGTCGAGAAGGTTTGAACCCCCCCCCCTCAAAAAACAAAACTCTGTGTTTACTCTTCCCTGAAAATACACACAAATTTGATGATACTTGACCACAATCTTTATTACTTGCAAAATACCAAAGTTTGTTCATCCATCCATCCATCCATCCATCGGGGCCATACTCTGTGCAGAGCATTGGTGCTGCCTAAGCAGTCTCCTTGGCTATTGGGCACAATCCTGGATGGGTCATCACTCCAACACAGGATACCAGCAGGCTGGCACTCATTTTTCCAACCTCAGAAGGATGACAAGCAGTCAACCCCACCTGGTATTAATTCAACAGCCGAATGGGATTTGAACTCAGGATCCTGGGATCCCAAGTCCACCATCCTCACCATTAAACCAACACCAGGCATAAAATGTGTTCATGGCATTAAAAAAAATCAGGGTCTTAGGGAATGGCGGGGGGGGAGAGGGGGGGGAGGGAGTTGAGTGGCTGTTGCTCCTGATCCAGGTGAGCTTCAGGACTCATGGTCCTATTTTTATATTGCAGATAATTGACTAAAAGTGTTTCATCATTCGTGGGAAGACTTACGATGACCTGAAATGCCTTGGGAATAAAACTCCCAAGGAAGCCCTGAGAACCTATGAATATTTCCTGTAGAATGTAAAGTCCTTTCAGGAACCTGATGCACTACCAGTCAATTTGGATCTTCAAGGTCGTGGAGATGCCGCTGACTTTCTGAAGATAGTGCTAAGTGGCACAAAATGTGTGACCTAAAGTTCACCAGCTCTAAACTTGAAAGAACTAGAGAGTGACACAAAAACAAATGACGAGGCCAACCAGAAGCAGGAGAAAGAAAGTTTAAACACCAATCACTCAGAGCCCGTTCAACAAGTATTTCCAGTGAATAATGTATCTTCTGCTTGGAAACTCAGGGATAACTGCATAATTGTTCAACGCTGATGTTAGATGCGAGTTTGTGAGAAATGGCTGTCAAATTACATGACACTGAACTATTATCACAGATTATAGGCAGTGATTTAGTAGCCATTGAGGCAAAATATCATAACAGATGTTTGACAGCCTACAAAAATCGCAACAGAAGTATGGCGCGAAAGTTGCAGACCGAGTCAGCACATGGTCACAAAGACATGCTGGAATCTCGAGTATTTGCAGAACTAGTTTTCGATATAGAAAGCTATTTTGAAGATGAAATATACATATTCAAGCTTTCTGAGATGCATATGCTGTACGAAGAGCAACTTGGCATCCTGGGGTTGAACAAGACTATCAACAAGTCCAGGCTGAAGAAGAAACTCCTTGCTCACTTCTCGACAGATTGTCAGGAGCAGTTGTATGGAAGGAACACATTCCTCTTTTTCAATGAGGGGATGTGGCAAATGCTGAAGGAAGTCATGGAAACACATGACTTTCAACAAGAAGCCCTTTCGATGCCCGTGTCTAAATTTGTCCGAAAAGAGATTTCTGATGGCGAGTGTTTTAAATTTTCTGGAACAAAGCCCTCTGGTTGTCACGAGTGCTCGGTACCAAATAGCCTCTAATCTTTGGTATCTATGCTACTATGCAGACAAAACATCAAGGATTGGACCATAGCAAACTCTCAAGCGTGCTTGACCATTTGCCAAACGATTCTGTTCAACCAGTGTGGAAGCCAGTGTGGATGACACTCCCAGAAGCCACAAAATCTGTAGGGAACTGATCAAATGTGGATGCAAGACTGAACTCCGGTGGACATGGAAGTGTGTCTGCAAGAACAACCGAATGGAGTGTACAGCCCTATATCAGTGTCGTGGAAACTGTGAACGATAAACTTGTGATTGTCACCTGACATTTAATTGCAAATTCTTCTGATGTGCAACAACTGTGTGTAGAATTACAGCATTAGGCAGTAACGTAAGGGATGTAAACTAAGCTCTCATAGATCGAAGTTCATGATCTATAACACAACCTGATTTGGTCAAAATTGTATTTCAGATTTGACCCTCAAGATTGGATACTATCAATTAATCCTCACCAATGCAACTATTTATTGATGTACAAATCATATCACAATGTACAACTACTGTACATAAATCACAGGAAGAAAATTAATGGACATGTATACTTTGATGTTCATTTTGGCCGCCACACTGAATTGTCACTTGTTGCATTATGGAAACTTAATTGAAAGAGTGCTATGTCAGTGGGTTTGTCATTCTCCCAAACATATATTTTGCAACTTTGTGTGATATTTCAGCTCAAATACAAGCCAGAATAGACACATTTGTGTTTTAGGCTGTCATCTTGGACGCCATCTTGGATTTCTGGGAAACTAAGTCACTCAGTCCAGGCACCCCTTGATCAAATGTTTGTGCATGACCCGCACGTCATTTGTGCCAAGTCTCATGCTTTAATCCGGCAGGTCACGATTTTAATGCTCACTGACCTGACTACTAGTAGTAAATATATCTTTGAGCTGCAGGATCAGAGACACATAATGACAATAAAACATACAATGAAATTGCAATTTATATTGCTCAAGGAGGTAATACCTGCGATGGAATTCCCGACGGTATTTTTTCATCGACTCTCTTGAAGTTGGGAATACGGATTGGGGCATTCTGCCAGCCCACTGCATGCTGGGATGCCAGCGTGGTACGCAGAGTGGCACGATACCCCGATCACCAGAGCACCTCTGTGAGGAGCAACCAAATGGAGCAATAAGGGAAAAGAGATTTCCATGTGAAGTTGTAACTAATAAGTATAAGATTATTAGAACCATGTGAAAAAAATTAAAAATAACTGAAACAGTACTTATTGGATTCAGCTGTTTGACTCACAATAGTTGTATAGCAAGATTGCGCTAACACAAAAGTATTAAATGCAACAATGTAAAAAAAAAAAACCATCTCATTGTTGATAAACAACCGTTCTCTTTACCATGATCTGGTTACATTACCATTAGCCGTAAACACTGAGTAATGCATCCGTACATTGGCAATACATGAACTAAAGGGCATAGATAAATATTATTTGTCTCAATGGTTGCAAAGTGGAAGGAAGAGGCAATTGTTATCTTTCTGTGTGTGAGTCACATCAGCTTGTGTCAGGGTTTCATTTGATAGATATTTTCATGTGCAGTGACTGTAATTATAATCGTACACTTATTACTTACAATGTGAAAAATAGGATACCACATAATGAAGCTCACCTGGATCAGGAGCAACAGTCACTCAAACTGCAAACAGACCCCCTTAGATTTTGTTCAATTCTTCATTTATATTCTTAGATTCTTCCCCTTTGATTTTTTTTTTAATGCTGTGAACAAACTTGGGGACATTATGGGTGATGAAGGTTGTGGTCAAGTTTCATTGAAATTATGTGTAGTTTCGGAGAAGAGAGCAAATACCTATTTTGGAGGGCTCAAACCCCCCCCCCCCCGCACCCTGATTTTTTTTAATGCCGTGAACAAACTTTGGTACATCACGGGTTATGAAGGTTGTGGTCAAGTATAGTCGAAATTGTGTGTGTAGTTTGAAGAGAGCAAATACCTATTTTTTGATGCGGTTAGGCACCTTCATTAGGCATCAGATATGAAGCTTGTGGCCAAATTTCATCAAAATCGTGTGTTTGGTTCAAGCGATAATGACTGAAGAGTTTATGGACTGACAAACTGAATGACTGACACTCACTCACCTACGCACACTGCTTGACTACATAAGCTCACCTGACCTGACAAAAGTCCAAAACAAAGTTTAACAAAATAACTTGTTGGATCGAGCCTTTTTATTCTCACAATAGTTGTACAGCAATATTGAGCTGACACAAAAGTATTCAATGCAACAATGTAAAAAAAAAAAAAAAACCTCATTGTTGATAAACAACCTCTCTTTACCATGATCTGGTTACATTACCATTAGCCGTAAACACTGAGTAATGCATCCGTGCATTGCCAATGCATGAACTGAAGGACAGAGTGAAATACTGCATTATTTGACTCATTGGTTGCCAGAGGGAAGGAAGAGGTCATTGTAATCTTTCTGTGTTTCAGTGTGTGAGTCACACATCACTCATACATGACCTGCATGTATCTATCTGAGAGTAGATTGAGATATAACTTGCTCTCATCCTCAGATATAATGATTTACCATAATCTATATACCATGGCAACACTATCAGATCCAATGTACTCTTTTGTACCCTGACAACACTACAGTTAAAAAGCCCTATTTCTTTCAATTATGAAATTAAAAAAGTTGTAAAAATTTAACCATAACAAGCGAAGAACACACAGACTCTGCAGTATCTGCAATCAAAGCAAATTCTTTCAAGATGAGCTCGTGGTCTGAGTTGTGCTGCAAGGCCTATAGGTCCGACTAACCCATCAGCACAGTTCAATAAAGTTGTTTAATTGAACCACAATTGTTTCATGCTTAATTTAACCATACATTGATTTTATACCACAAGATTCAATATTGTTTATATCCATGTTAACTTAAAACACACGACCATAAATTAATTTTATAATATTGGGATTATTCTGGATATGTTTATATGCCTGGTGTTGGCTTAATGGTTAGGGTGGTGGGCTTAGGATCCTAGGATCCTGAGTTCAAGCCCCACTCCTCCGTTGAATTAACACCAGGTGGGGTTGACTCTGCCTGTCATCCTTCCGAGGTCAGCAAAATGAGTGCCAGCATGCTGGTATCCTGTGTCGGAGTGTTGACCCAACTGGGATTGTGCCCAATAGCCAAGGAGACTGCTTAAGCAGCACCAACGCTTTGCACAGAGTGTGGTCCCGATGGATGGATGGCTATGTTTAAGACCATGATCCATAGTGGAAGGAGAATGCCAGAGCCCCAATTAGGGTTTGACTTTGTGGAGACCCGACAGCTGGTTAGGGTAGGAAATAAGAATTTGGCCAGGGTGACAACACACTACAGCAAACTATTTGTGAAAATAAATTGTGATATCTTTCATGTCCACCAGCTTGCAGATCGGACTCCTGGGGTCTGTTCAGTTACCAAGTTTCTTGAAAAGTGCTTGCCAAGTGGCTTAAGCATTCAAGCAAGTACTCCATTCAAAACCGTTGATAAGGGACGGATGGCTTGGCAAGTGCTAGCTTGTTGCTTGGTAACTGTACACACCCCTGGCATCACATCTTATCTGACAGATCTTGGAGGGAGACAGACAGCTAACTGAACTATTCCACCAGATATTAATAATTTTGTTGTAGCCGTTGTAGCTGAGTTGCCTGGTATGAATCCGAGCAGGCCGCGTCAACAGCGGTCATAATGGCCAGCTGATTCAGCTGTCCCAGGCCAGATTATGGGTCTTTCCACTCCGATACTGTGCCAATGGGACTGTCGAATCAGCCAATGAATTATACTAATTGGTGATGCACACCTCGTCTATATTCAGCAGTTGAGTGAGTCTATGACACAAGCGGCAAGGTCTGGATATGTGGTGTGATTTGTCATTGCCAATATATCCTCATCAGACTTTCCCTAATTGCAAAGATGATCACCACAGTTCAAATTCATCCTGAGACCAGAGAATTTAATGGAAATGATGGCTCGGTTGACAGGAATAAACAAAGAAGCAATCACAATCAAAAATCAGGTCAGGTCAGGTCAGGTATGGAAGCATGTGCTGGAGCAGCGCGTCACCACATCCACTTTCCACCGGTACTCCAGGGGCCTCTGTCTGGCCATCCCCCAAGCAGATGCCCGGCCCATTCCCCATCTCCTCAATAACCGTAAATAAGTCAGAGATGGAACCACCCCACCAAGCAGCACTCTCAGTACCAGAGTATAGTTCATAAATCAAATCCATCAGCTTTGGTAGCACCCCACGAAGACCGAGATTCCCCCAGAGGGCATCCCAAGTCACGGAATTGAATGCTGTGTGGGGATCAACATAGCCCCAGCTGAAACTCTCATCTGCGTTCAGTGAGGATCGAAGAGCAAGGATACTGTCAGTCGTTGACCTCTTTGGTGTAAATTCCGACTGCTCTGGGTACTGGTGCTCAAGCAGATGGTGGCGAACCCGATCAATAATTATCCGTGCAAAGACCTTGCCCGGCACTGAAAGCAGCGTCACCCCTCAGTAGTTGTTGCAGTCCTAGCGATCACCATTCCCTTTCCAGAGATGGGACAAAAAGGCCCTTCTTCTAGAGTCAGTTGGGATGGTGCATGTGCTCAAAACAGAGCACAGAACTGCATGCAACAAGATTACAGCATTTCCAGCAGCCTTGAGAAGCTCAGCATGGATGCCACAGATCCCAGAAGCTTTGGCCATCCCCTTATCCCCATATTTCCACAAACAATCTCCTCCCACGGTGAGGCTGAGTCTTTGGGACTCTCACTCTCTCACCGCAGACAGGTCGGCGGTTGTTCTGTCTTCTACCGTGTCCTCTCATGTCTCGCCCCCCTCCTACTCTATCTGCAATACCCCCCCCCCATATTTCTGCAGGGCACTCAAGGTCCACCAGCACCCGCTTCTGGTAAAACTACCAAAATCACGAATCACTGCTCACCTTCACTCTTTCATTCCTCTTTTTCCTCGCCTTTGGAATAAACTCCGACACTCTTCAATCCCATTCTTTCCTCCAGGCCTTCAAAACAGCCATTCACCACCATCTCTTATCTTCCCCCATCCAAAACCTCGATCTTTGCTACCCCCATTAATCCACTACAAACCTACCTCCTTCAAATTCCCTGCTTTCCTTCCTAAAAGTCCCTGTGGTGTCCATCTTGTACACCCCGTGTTCCCTGCCCCATCCCTCTCCGTTCTACAGATCTCTGAATGTCTCTGTTCCCCGTTGTTTTGTCCTTCCCACTCCAGCCCCTCTTGTCTCATGCCACCCTTGCTGTGCGTTGTGTGTTAGCTCTCAGATGAGCCTCAACAAGGTATACAAAAGAAACAAACAAAAAATAACGAAGGTGGTTCACAGTTGATTGGAGGGTCAGCAATAGGGATAGTAACACCCTTGACATCCAACTCAACAGCTGGTGGGCCAGTTTGGTACAGCTGCTCAAAGTAACTGGCCCAGCAGGCCTTCACTTCAAACTCCTGTGTCACGAGCTCAACACCCCCCCCCGCTCGAACTGCAGTACACCGAACAACAAGCTTGGAGGAACACAATGCACCGATTACTCTCTAAGAAGGTCGAGAATCACTTGACCACAGTTGATGCTCTGCATTTTCACAGATTCCTCACATATAGGCATCCTTGTCCACCCTCAACAAACATAGTTTTATGCCTCAACTCCCTGAACAGCTCAGTTCTGCCATCAAGCCTGGCCCTGCAACACTGGTCAATGGAATCCAGTCTCTATTGGAAGACAAAGTTCATCTTCACCTGATGGTTGGTTCCAAGACACCCTCTGGCAACATCAAGAATGGTGGTCTTGAAGGCACTCCACAACTCTTCAGGATCCCATGAAACACCCAAATCCCTTTGATGACCACTCAACCTGTTCGGAAACTCCTCAGCTACCCTTTCATCCTTGAGCTTGCCAACATCGAGCTTAGGGTAGGATCATTCTCTTGGATTTTAACCGCAGCTTCAGAGTTGCTACAACAAGCCTGTGATCGGTATTGAGGACCTGAACACTTGGGTAGAACCTGTAGTTCTGGATAAATCTCTAATGACCATCAATTATAACACGATCAATCTTCTTTGCCACACCAACAGCATTGGAGTACCAAGCCCAGTGATGTGGCAGTGGGTGCTGAAACCATGAACCATTCACCCTAAGTCCACAACATCTTGCGAAGTCAAGGATTGCTATTCTGGTTCCTTGTGTTACATGTCTACCTCGAGGCACCAGAGAGTGCACCGGTTACCCGGAGGATGTCATGTCAGAAAGGAAAAAAGGACACTAAATGTCCCCTGTGCATTGTTTTACGGGTGAAACCAGCACACAAGAGACAGTAGGATAATTTACGTCATGGCAGAAAGGAAAAAAAGGACACTAAATGTCCCTTGTGCATTGTTTTACGGGTGAAACCAGCACACAAGAGACAGTAGGATAATTTTATAAGTAATATTTATTAATCTTTACTGTTTAACTTAAAATCCAATAATACTGCTGCGGACCCGGGGTCGGGACGAGAAGACCACGAGGGAGGGAAGCTACCTCGGGTTCCCATGAGACTCTCCGGAATTGCAGGCTGTCGCACATGGAAAACTCCGTGACACAGCAGGTCGCTAATCGACCGTGAATGCCAATAACTCAACCACGTGACTTAGGGTCCTCCGTCTAATGGAAACCAGTTACCTAAAATGGTCACGTGATCCAATTACCAGGGGACACGCCCTCGGTATGCATTGTTCAAACCGGATCACCTTACCGGATCAGATGCAGCCGAGCGCAACTGCCAAGGACGTACCGGCTAGAAAACAGATCATTGGGGAATAATGTCCTGGCTGGGCTAGGATATGGACCATGCTGGACCAATGAAGGAAAAGAGGAAAAGGAGCTGGGAACATTTCTATACAAGCATTTATTTACAATCAGGAGAGGTATGTGAATGGGGTTTATTATTATGTGCAGCAGAGATAGCAAGGAATTTGTGGGGTACAACAAAAGGTAAGCAATTTCCAAAAGCAGACACAGAGCAGACTTATCCTGTTATATCTTCCACAATCTTAACTTATGTTACGACAGGCGTCATCACATACACACACGCACAAACCTGATGAAGATTAGTTAGCCAGAAGGAAGGAGAGCAGATGAGGACCAACGGCCGCTCAATACCTGGCGCAGTCAGCCGACCAACACAACCCAGTACGCTTTGGAGAATGCTCTGCTTGAGTGTTCCCACCTTAAGAGTTGGCACGTTATTTCCTGCTTAATCACTTTGCCGGGGCTTGTGGAAACGTGTGCTCCGCACTGGTCCACAAGAACGTCTGTCGCACACCAACAGGTGCAATGAGCAGAGGGCGCGTCAAACAGTTGGAGACGAGTGTGAAGCAGGCAGGCGAGAGAGAAAGAGAAAGAGAAAGAGAAAGAGAAAGAGAAAGAGAGGCTTCGCAATTCGCCATTTATAAGCCCCGGGTGAAGGGTGGGGTGATGACCCGAAGCGACGCGCCGTCACCCAAATCACGCTACCTCTTGGGTCCCGGCCCCGCCCTGCAAGGTTCCTGGGGCCGGAAGTAGTCTCATTTGCACATCCGAAGCGACACAGCCCAGAGCCTCACATCGAACTCCCGGGCCGTGTTCTGGCGACTGGACAAGGGTCGTGTCGGTCCTGCATGCCCGTTCAGGGCACCCCCGGTGATCTTTGGTTGGGGCTATTGGCGTGCTTGGCTCGTCCCCGCGTCATGCAGCCCGAGAGGCCTGGGCCATGCAGCACGCCTCTGCTTGGTGGCGAACTGTATCGATGCGGAGGTGCGACGAGGCGTGGGATGGCCTTTCCCGTGTGGGGGAGATGTTGGTGGATGAGGTGGTGAGCTTTTGGTGAACGAAGGTGGAGCAAGTGAGACGCCGTTGTAAATCGGCACGCAGATTTGAATGAAAGGCACGCCAAGCATGCACCGGGGAGCATCCTCGTCGTGGTTTTCACAGGGGGGCCGCCTGGGTGCTGTGCTTGACTTGATTTGCACCATGGTTAAAAGGAAAGGGTTGGATGGAAATCAGGATTGAAAAGAAGATAGGGATATAATTATTAGACCGAGCTATTAGACCCACGCAACGCACTTCGTCCCGTTAACCCATTATACATGAGGGGGAGGTCTGACTGCATGAAGACTAACAAAATAACTGCCTGGGAATCACTGTATGCTGGGTGCCATTGCCTTAGAGGCTTGCGATTTTGCAGAACCGCAACAATACTATTTAAAGCAACAAACTTAATGGCTTTCTTACTAAACCCAAATTAATATAAGTATAAACGTCACAGCTATCAATGCAGCTATGAATTAACTCATGACTTTTGAGGTGGCAATTTATCTCAGGTAAGCAGTTTGTAAAATAAACCCAGCAGGTTATAAATCAGTGAAGGGTTGGCTGTGAACATGTTCAAAAAATATCTTGTCCAGTAGAAGCGCACAGGTTGAACCCGCCAGGTCAGTTGCATTGCAAAAGTCCTCAGAGAGTGAAAGCATTGTAACACTCTTCAGCCACCTTGGCTTTCCATCACAATGGGCAATATGGTTGGTGTTTTGTTGGCTGAAGGGGATGCTGTATAGCTGCTGCCACTCTTCACCACCCTTGAATGTTTCTCATGTTTGTCATGTCACGTCCTGCTGCAGAAGAACCGGTGCTATCCTCGCAACCTGACTGCCCTTATCGTGTTTTTATTTTCGAAGAGTGGGAGGTTGCAATTTGGAGGATGGCGTAACAATCCTACCCGGTGTCATTGGAGTGAAGTGAAGGCTGCGGCATACTGAGCGGCAGTAGTGTGAAGGCTGCTGCACATTGATCAATAGCACATCTTTCTCTACCTGGTTCTGCGGCGAGCGGTTCTGCGACAAGCTGTTCTGCGGTGAGCTCCCCTTCCTGCTTGTTTTCCTGCCAGCCTGGACAAGGTGCTCTTGGGCTTTCGATGATCCTGCAGGGAAGATGATCACCATTGCAGACAGAACACCTCGGCTGCACCGAAGATCAGGAGCCACATGGTATGATTGTGTTCAGTGCTGGGCTAATTAAACGTCTATATCCGGCCGAGGTCCAATTCCTGCCCAACCACATTCTTCATGCTGTCCAGGAGTGTGGAGTTTTGCATCATGCACTCATGCAGACATGAGGTGGTGAACGAGGGCAAGGATGCCGGGTAGAAGCCGTATCGAGCATCCAGTATTGACTATCATTGGGAACTACACTCGACGCGATTCTTCTGGGGCGTTTCGGTACAAGGACCTTTTTAATATAACAATTGCAAGACCGAATGGTCATTATCACCACTTAGCAGTGATTGTCAAAATTTGAACTATGATGTTATGTGAATTGCAAAATTATTCGAAAATTGTTTTTTCTTGATGTTATTTTTATTCTGCTTTGGTGTTCTATTTATTGGCATTCAATTTTTTTATTGTATTATTATATTTTATTTGTTAAAATTATCAATTGTAAAACTTACCGCAATTCGGCCTTTGGCTACGATGGAAGTCGAACAGAAATAAACCTTTCATTCATTCATTCAACACCGGAGCATGGAGAAGAACCTGAGTCCACATGTCATGTCCACAGGAGAGAGGTTGAATTTAGAAGCTCGACATTGTGAAGGACAATGTGTACTGGAAGCAGGTGAGGAGAGGGTGAAGGAACAAGCAGGCTGTCGTCTCGATGCAGCCAGCGAGGAGATGCCTACTTTGAAGTAATCTCTGAGACAATAGCAGGGCAGTATATTCGATGAGTACACTGACCAGTCGATTAGAGTGACCAACGTACAGTCAGGTGAAGTTGGTTCTTTGTAGTCAGAGAATAGTGTCGCTGAACCGTTCCAGGTTCGCATGCAGTGTATTCCCGATTCCTCCTTAACTGTTTTTTATCGGTTTTAAAATGAATTTCCTGAGACGAGAAGAGTATCTTGCCTGGGGCACTGATCAACCACCAACTCGAGCGTAGCATAGAATGTCTCCTTCTCAGTGAGATCACTCGACTTGGTCAAAGCATATCCAGAGACCACGCAAAATGATACCTGGAGAGTGACGAATCCTCAGGCTCATAAAAAGCTCATTGATCAGTGTTACCTCAATTACCAGAGGAGTCAGCATGTTGGGCACAGCTACAGAAACTCCCTGAGAATGGTAACCATCACAGCGACCAGACCAGTAGTAGGTGTAACCACCCACCATGATCTCACCACTATCCAGTCTCTGAACCTCAAAAAGTGCTGCAATACTGAGCTCAGATAACAGCAGAGACAGGTGATCATGCTTTCTGAGAGTGAGGGCATGCCAGGCACCCACCTGAAGGGACTGCCTTAAGTTAACCTGAAGAGACCGCCATTTGGTTTGGTGGACGACACCTCAACACCACCCTGAAACACACCGTTTCAATCCGAACCAATAGGGTTGCTCCATGGTTTCCTTCCCATCATCAAATAAAAGGGATCCCAAAGGCTTTGCCCAAGTCCCGTCAACCAGTGACAGATAATAACACCCTTTAACCCCTCCCGATACATGCCGGAGATTCTTAAATATCTAAGCCTTATCAAGCCAATCATGCACTCCATGATCAAGAGACTGAGTGAATCATTGGACAGAAAATACCGTGTGATGTCTGGCAGGACACCGCAACAAGATGGAATGGCAGGTCCCAGCTGCTCTGGTGGGGAACGGGACACCGCATCCCACACTTCAGGCTCGGAAGGAGAGGAGAGGGTGTGGCTCTGGATAGATGGGGCATGGCTCAGGCATGGCAGCATGAAATCCGGGCATCTCCTCAGCTTCCGCCAAGCACAACTGCCTTTATAGCCACCGCCCGTACATCATCCATGACGTGCCGTGCCCTCCCCTCTCACTCACCATTGGTCCAAAGGCCCATTTTATCGATGCAGGACCGCCCCTCCACATCCTCTCCCCCCCCGCCCCCCCACAACCCAGTCTTCTTGCAAAGGCGCGAGTCTTGTTGCACAGGCATGGTGATATTGTTACGAATCTGGAAACCATTTGCATTCACACATACAGTTGACCCAAAGTTTAGTTATTTCATGAAGTATATGTGGATAGTTAGAATCCCTCCCCTATGTCTAATGGGAATTTCATGTGTAACCTGCAAGTTTCTTTCCAGTTAGTTTTCTACATCAATCCCGTCCACTCCTTCAGTTCCATTACGCACGTGTTCAAGGCCACGAACGTAGACTGAGTTTCCATTGCTTCAGGGCCGACTCCGCCCCAGCAAGATGGAATGTTCCTCTCGTCCAATCGGGGGTGAGATCGCGTCAGATCCAAATCCGCCCCATCAAAGAAGAATGTCTCCCCTGCCGACACTGGGGAAGGCAAAAGAGCCTCTCTCAGGGGAGGAGCACCGAGACGCCGACACGCCCCTCCTCCAATCGCGGCTTGCCACCATGACACCCGAAAACGCCCTGTCCAATCCAGAGGCGAGTTACCCGAGAGCGGATCCCTCCACCCCGCACGGGGGAGGGATAAGAAGAATCGTGAGTCGTTCAGACTGGTCTTTGAGAGTGGGGTTCCTTGGAGGTCGTTCCTTGCTTCTGGTCTGCTGGGCTCTCCTGGTCATCGGTCATCGTTCGTGGCTGGCCGGGTCGTTCGTAGGATCCTGGCTGCGCTCGTTGGATTCTGGTTTGTGGGTTCGAGTCCCACTGTGGTGGGTTGTGTTGGAGCGCTCGAGCTGGGGATCCCCTTTCCCTTCCACGGACTCCGAGCTCCACAAGTGTGAGTCGGTAAAACCGCACGAGGCGGTCAGGTTACCGACCAGACTCTGACCCCCAGCTTGCTGAACCTCCGCGGCTGGAGGGTCTGAATAAAGGCCAGTTGGCGCCATTTCTTTTTGGGTGTGTGTGTCCGTATGTGGCCAGTCTTGTAAGTAAAACTGTTAAGTGATTGCCATTGTACATTTGCCTGCATTTATATTTGTGATTAAGTCTGCTCTGTGTTTCCCTCCTTATTGCCTATTGTAAATAAATAACTGTTAAATGTTCCAGTTCGTTGTCTGTGTTTTCTTTCATTGACCCAGTATGGTTCAGGCTTGAGAATTAGGGAGGCCGATTGTGCCGTGAATTGTTATTTGGGCCGGTGCGTCTTTGGTAATTCCTGCTTGGTTACGCCGGATCCGAGTCGGTAACAGCGACTTGGTTCGGACAAAGCCGGCCGAGGGTGTGCTTCCCCAGAAGCTAGACCGCGCGGCTAATTAGGTAAATTGGAATCAGACAAAAAGACCCTAACCGCGCGGTCGAAATATTGGCGTCCACGGTCCATTAAGCGACCCGTCGACTTCGGAGTTATCCAGAGTAACGACCTTCAACTCCGGGTGTTCAGTGGGAGACGGCCCAACTGCTCCATCTGGCGGTCGTCCTCGCCACCAAACCCGGCACTACAACAATATTTCCCGCCCAACTTGTACCTACGGCCTGGAGGACTCTTAAAAGAGACATAAGAGATAGATTACAAAGGGTAGAACATAAGACAAAGGCTCACATGGATGGTGGTTTTTAGACACACACATTAGGAAGGGTGGACATCACCTATGTATTACACATAACTATGCATATCTAATACCACAATGAATTACTTTATGCTCACTCTGAGACATTCACTAAGGAGCGAATTAAATTATATGAAGCAATGTTAATATAACCCCTGGAAGTCATTTCCACAACATGTTTTTTTAATTCGGATCACACCTTGTATAAAACCTTTCATTTGTATAAAGTTGGTCATTTGGTTTGGTGTCTGCAAAAATATGATAGTAATACTTTGTCATCAGAGTGAAAATAAAAAACATACAAAGGAAAAGTTGAAGTTGAGCAAGCCTCATGACAGACACATGAAGATTTGTTCATTACAAAGCAAACATAACTTTCATAAGGCATCAAGTATAGTCAGAGGATGACATGTTTCAGCTTGACTTTCGTTAAATAATTATGAGATCACGTACTAACTTACAAAGCAAGGACAGTACAAACTGACGTCTTTCTTATTTAAGCCATTCACCGAGTCATTGATTTCATGGAAATTTTGTAATTACATTTTATTTTTAGATCCTCGTGGAGGATCTCCAAGTCTTACTCACGTTGTTGTTCTTGTGGACTTTTTTGTTTCACAACCTACAGTTTTCATCGAAAGTTCCTGAAACTTGGCGTATATATGTAAAAATACCCTGTGCAGACAGTAACCCTCTCCGATTTTAAAAATTCCTCCAAGAAAAAAAAAGTTATGACGTCAAAATATCTCCGCTAATGGAAATCGCCAAAAAAATTATCTCCAAAACTAGGCAAGCTTTTTGAATTCTGTTTGCGGGAATCGAACAGGGCATTAGCAGAGATGAATTACCGCACATATGATACATCACTATGACGTCATATCAATTTTTATGACGTCATTCCTATTTTTTGACATTTTTTTGTTTCACAACCGAGTTTTCATCGGATCTTCGTGAAACTTGCCATGTATATGCAAAAAGCCCACGCGCAGGCAGTAACCATCTCCGATTTTGGAAATTCTTCCTGGAAAAAAAGTTGACGTCATAATAATCGCCGCTAATGGAAATCGCCTCTATACCATTATCTCCGAAACTCGGCAAGCTGTTTGAATTTTGTTTGCGGGAATCAAGCCGGGAATTAGCACAGATAATTTATCGCAAACCTGATACATCACAATGACGTCATATTTGTTTTTATGACGTCATCATTAAGAGGACGAGGATCTTAGCTCATTCGAGCTTGTTTGTATACAGTGGAGGCTCGTGGAAGAGCCAGCACTAACTAGTGCACTGAATGGATCAGGACACAACAGGACCAAAATAACAGTTGAGAGAGGGGGGAAACACCAACAGCAGAGTTGAAGGCCAAGGTAGAGGGAGACTTGGACAAACAATGGGTGTGAGGAGGAATGAAGGGCAGGAGAGGATGCATGGGGGTGGACAAGATGGATACAGAAAGAAACGTTCAGGAGGAAAAACTGGAAATTTGGAAGGAGGAGGGCTAACGAGGGTAGAAAAGATCATGGTTTTGGATTGGGGATGATCTGAGATTGTGGTGAAAACCTGTCTTGAAGACCTGGAGGGAAGAATGAGATTGAAGAGAATGTGGAAGTTTGTTCCACAGGTGGGAAAAAAGAGTAACAAATGAGTGAAGGTGGGCAGTAATCTTCTATACCTGTTACATGCAAAGAAATAAACGACTGTATGTAAGTAACATGCCCAGATTGAAGATCTTCACTCACCTCCATTCCCTTGTTCTGCTTTGTTTTTACATCTATGGAATTTCCTACAGCTGTGTCTGTCCAAACCTGTCCTTCCACTAGTTCTTCAAAGTGGTGGCTCACTTCAATGTCATGTCACCACACATACCCCGACCCTTTTCTACTTTTGGTAACCTTGTTCACAGGTTACATTCACAAGTTATGTTCCTTGATCTTCATGCAATGTCCGAAATATTCCTATAGCATCCGTCTCCCAACTCAAATGGCTACAATCTGTCCCCCAATTCTTCCCAGCCGTTACCAAGCACTCGGTCAATTTCTTTTTTTCATTAATCTAAGGCTCCGAGTGACACTTGTTCATAAATCACATGGAGGACACAGACATTGGAATTCATCAATGTACGTTAACATTAATTATAAGATCGTTTGCAGACAATGGACAAACCCATTGTATTTGGGATTTGATCCTGGATTCCCCACTTCATAAGGCAAAGGTTCAGATGGGAACACAAACACCAACTCAAGTTTCTGTCGAAAAAAGAAAACGAAGCAAGAATCGTAATAACAAATTCCATCAGGTCGTTTTAGTGAAAAACATTTCGAACAATCGATGTATCTTCCCTTCCCAAAACTTGAAATAAAGATGTATACAGTGAATTTAGATGAACTACAAACATCCGTTCCCTCTGGGAGCGGCCTGCAAAGGACGGTGGAGCAACTTAGTTTTGGACCTATGGCCAGCAATACCCTGTCCATCCAGCAGGAGTTAATAAACCATCATTACAGGTGAAAATCACAAGTCGTCTCCCCACACTCTTGTGGGGGTAGTGAGATTACACCCCATTACCTAACCATATGTACCCCAAGCACTTTTGCACAATTTGGTGGAGAAATGCTGTTTGTATTTTAATATGATTATTCATTGTATTCAGTTATGGGGATGTTGGCAGAACAGCCTTTTTTATATAATGCACATTAAGTGCACTACCTAGTACAGACTCGCATCACCTGTATACAAGAACAGACAGAGGAGGCAATATCCTCCCATGGGGTTATTAGTGAGCCAGATGGTTGTTTTTTAAAAAAATCAGCAATCCAATTTTCCACATGGTAATTGCACTGAGACAAGCGATGTTTGCAGAAACTTGATTTGGATCCATACCTAAGTGAACTGTTGCACAACCAAATCGCAATTCCGATCAACAATCCGATTTCCACAAGGAAACTAAGTTTCCAGAAACTTAAGCTCGCTCCACGACGAACAAATTCATTACGCAACCAAAATTGCTCTCACATTTGCACAACAAAATTGTGTGCAACTACTTTATCCACAATGTATCATGAAGAATTGGTCTTTCTCGTGAAGGCCGGTGTCGATTTGCGTCGGTGGACTAATTTGCTCCGGCGAAGGGTTAACGCCTGAAAGGTCAGCTTCTCCTTCCTTCCTTTCGCCAGTGAGCAGATCTCAATCAACGTACTGTTGGTTTCATCCATTTCTTTATCCACATCTGAGCAGGTATTTAAGGCTTCAAATCATAATCGATAGGATTTGTTAATGCCCACATTGCAGATGGGGCATCCTGCTTAACCCCCCCAAAAGATGAGGTTCCTTCAGCTGGCAATGTACTCGTTGACAGATTTTTAGTCGGATCTGATTCCACTACGAATATTCCTGTTGCATCGAAAACGAAAGAAAGAATGTCCGAATGCTGAATACAGCATAATGTGTCTGAAACCAAATGTAAACTCAAATGAGCGTTTGTCTGCAGCCGGAAGCCGGGTTCAGCGCATGGAGTTGTGGAACTGCTGCAATGTTTGTGATATAGTTTACAGCATGAGATAATAAAAACAATGTCCATCTTGCATCGCATAATCACGAAAAATATATATTACACGAGCGTTTCGAAAACCCAGCGGAGCAGTCATGAAACCAAGGGCTTGGTCATTGCAACTAGGGACTGCAAAACAAGTTGCACCAGCTTCAACAGAGCCAAGTTTGGTGTGTCATCCCCAGACTTAGCGTGGAGTACATTCCAAGTACAGCTGTGCATGATGCAATCTGCGGCTCTCATCACACTTGTCCCTGAGAGAATTTGTGCCAACGTTTCTCCTCAGTGGGTTGCTTAATCCAAATTAATTATACAATCAATAAGTGAGTTCAAGTACACAGTGTTCACTAACCTGACTTAGGATTTCAATTTCCTCTTCAATGCAGCAACAGCAGCACTTGTTTCTTCCCCTCAGGCCCAGTTGAAAATGAAAGTATATGTTACTTCAAAGCAATTGATGGTCGTTCCCTGTGTTCCCTGTCATGGCTAGGTTAGAATGATTGTATAATACATTACAAATGCTGATTTTCGAACCTATATGCCATACGTACATGTACATTATTGCTCATATCTCAGAAACTGTTGGAGTGCCCATCACAAAATTTATGTGGAAGCTTCTTGACATCATAAGGTACCTCTGGGATGAATTTGAGGAAATTTGAAGGATACATTTTTTTGGGGATTCACGATTGAAGTTTATATTTTGTGATAACTTTTTTGTGGTTGAAGGTAGAAAAATGTTGCCCAGACAAATTCTAAGGGCATGAAAATACCTTTAAAATGACACCAAAACCAGCTCTCTAGGTGTTATACTTTTAGAGATATGGACATTTGAATTCGCGACGTCGTGCTAATTAGTCCAAAGTTCGTTAGTCTGTATCTCACTAATTAAGAGGCTGTTAGCAAAAATATGAGTTCTTGCCGTTTTTCATGGGTCCCAATTGGTTCCCAAAGTTTTACAAAAATCTGAGAGATGACGGCAGATTCTTTGACGATTTGACATTACATGGAATGACCTGCATATCCACCACCCTTTGGTTCCAGGAAGACAAGTCAATGCACATTCACCAAGCTTTGGTTCCAGGAAGACCATTCTATGCATAGCCACCACCCTTTGGTTCCAGGAAGACCATTCAATGCATATCTACCATCCTTTGGTTCCAGAAAGACCAGTCAATGCATATCCACAACCCTTTGGTTCCAGGAAGAACATTCAATGCATAGCCACCACCTTTTGGTTCCAGGAAGACCATTCAATGCACATCCACAACCCTTTGGTTCCAGGAAGACCATTCAATGCACATCCACAACCCTTTGGTTCCAGGAAGAACATTCAATGCACATCCACAACCCTTTGGTTCCAGGAAGAACATTCAATGCACATCCACAACCCTTTGGTTCCAGGAAGACCATTCAATGCACATCCACAACCCTTTGGTTCCAGGAAGACCATTCAATGCACATCTACAACCCTTTGGTTCCAGGAAGACCATTCTATGCACAGCCACCACCCTTTGGTTCCAGGAAGACCATTCAATGCATATCTACCATCATTTGGTTCCAGGAAGACCATTCAATGCATATCCACAACCCTTTGGTTCCAGGAAGACCATTCAATGCATATACACCACCCTTTGGTTCCAGGAAGACCATTCAATGCATATCCACCACCCTTTGGTTCCAGGAAGACCAATCAATGCATATCCACCACCCTTTGGTTCCAGGAAGACCATTCAATGCATATCTACCACCCTTTGGTTCCAGGAAGACCATTCAATGCATATCCCACCACCCTTTGGTTCCAGGAAGACCATTCAATGCATATCCACCACCCTTTGGTTCCAGGAAGACCATTCAATGCATATCCACAACCCTTTGGTTCCAGGAAGACCATTCAATGCATATCCAACACCCTTTGGTTCCAGGAAGACCATTCAATGCATATCCAACACCCTTTGGTTCGAGGAAGACCATTCAATGCATATCCACCACCCTTTGGTTCCAGAAAGACCATTCAAATGCATATCCACCACCCTTTGGTTCCAGAAAGACCATTCAATGCATATCCACCACCTTTTGGTTCCAGGAAGACCATTCAATGCATAGCCACCACACATTGGTTCCAGGAAGACCATTCAATGCATATCCAACACCCTTTGGTTCGAGGAAGACCATTCAATGCATATCCACCACCCTTTGGTTCCAGAAAGACCATTCAATGCATATCCACCACCCTTTGGTTCCAGGAAGACCATTCAATGCATATCCACAACCCTTTCGTTCCAGAAAGACCATTCAATGCATATTCACAACCCTTTGGTTCCAGAAAGACCATTCAATGCATATCCACCACCCTTTGGTTCCAGAAAGACCATTCAATGCATATCCACCACCCTTTGGTTCCAGGAAGACCATTCAATGCATATCCACCACCCTTTGGTTCCAGAAAGACCATTCAATGCATATCCACCACCCTTTGGTTCCAGAAAGACCATTCAATGCATATCCACCACCCTTTGGTTCCAGGAAGACCATTCAATGCATATCCACCACCCTTTGGTTCCAGGAAGACCATTCAATGCATATCCACCACCCTTTGGTTCCAGAAAGACCATTCAATGCATATCCACCACCCTTTGGTTCCAGGAAGACCATTCAATGCACATCCACCACCCTTTGGTTCCAGAAAGACCATTCAATGCATATCCACCACCCTTTGGTTCCAGGAAGACCATTCAATGCATATCCACCACCCTTTGGTTCCAGGAAGACCATTCAATGCATATCCACCACCCTTTGGTTCCAGAAAGACCATTCAATGCATATCCACCACCCTTTGGTTCCAGAAAGACCATTCAATGCATATCCACCACCCTTTGGTTCCAGGAAGACCATTCAATGCATATCCACCACCCTTTGGTTCCAGGAAGACCATTCAATGCATATCCACCACCCTTTGGTTCCAGAAAGACCATTCAATGCATATCCACCACCCTTTGGTTCCAGGAAGACCATTCAATGCATATCCACCACCCTTTGGTTCCAGAAAGACCATTCAATGCATATCCACCACCCTTTGGTTCCAGAAAGACCATTCAATGCATATCCACCACCCTTTGGTTCCAGAAAGACCATTCAATGCATATCCACCACCCTTTGGTTCCAGGAAGACCATTCAATGCATATCCACCACCCTTTGGTTCCAGGAAGACCATTCAATGCATATCCACCACCCTTTGGTTCCAGAAAGACCATTCAATGCATATCCACCACCCTTTGGTTCCAGGAAGACCATTCAATGCACATCCACCACCCTTTGGTTCCAGAAAGACCATTCAATGCATATCCACCACCCTTTGGTTCCAGGAAGACCATTCAATGCATATCCACCACCCTTTGGTTCCAGAAAGACCATTCAATGCATATCCACCACCCTTTGGTTCCAGAAAGACCATTCAATGCATATCCACCACCCTTTGGTTCCAGGAAGACCATTCAATGCATATCCACCACCCTTTGGTTCCAGGAAGACCATTCAATGCATATCCACCACCCTTTGGTTCCAGGAAGACCATTCAATGCATATCCACCACCCTTTGGTTCCAGGAAGACCATTCAATGCATATCCACCACCCTTTGGTTCCAGGAAGACCATTCAATGCATATCCACCACCCTTTGGTTCCAGGAAGACCATTCAATGCATATCCACCACCCTTTGGTTCCAGGAAGACCATTCAATGCATATCCACCACCCTTTGGTTCCAGGAAGACCATTCAATGCATATCCACCACCCTTTGGTTCCAGAAAGACCATTCAATGCATATCCACCACCCTTTGGTTCCAGGAAGACCATTCAATGCACATCCACCACCCTTTGGTTCCAGAAAGACCATTCAATGCATATCCACCACCCTTTGGTTCCAGGAAGACCATTCAATGCATAGCCACCACCCTTTGGTTCCAGAAAGACCATTCAATGCATATCCACCACCCTTTGGTTCCAGGAAGACCATTCAATGCATATCCACAACCCTTTCGTTCCAGAAAGACCATTCAATGCATATTCACAACCCTTTGGTTCCAGAAAGACCATTCAATGCATATCCACCACCCTTTGGTTCCAGAAAGACCATTCAATGCATATCCACCACCCTTTGGTTCCAGGAAGACCATTCAATGCATATCCACCACCCTTTGGTTCCAGAAAGACCATTCAATGCATATCCACCACCCTTTGGTTCCAGAAAGACCATTCAATGCATATCCACCACCCTTTGGTTCCAGAAAGACCATTCAATGCATATCCACCACCCTTTGGTTCCAGGAAGACCATTCAATGCATATCCACCACCCTTTGGTTCCAGGAAGACCATTCAATGCATATCCACCACCCTTTGGTTCCAGGAAGACCATTCAATGCATATCCACCACCCTTTGGTTCCAGAAAGACCATTCAATGCATATCCACCACCCTTTGGTTCCAGAAAGACCATTCAATGCATATCCACCACCCTTTGGTTCCAGGAAGACCATTCAATGCATATCCACCACCCTTTGGTTCCAGGAAGACCATTCAATGCATATCCACCACCCTTTGGTTCCAGGAAGACCATTCAATGCATATCCACCACCCTTTGGTTCCAGGAAGACCATTCAATGCATATCCACCACCCTTTGGTTCCAGAAAGACCATTCAATGCATATCCACCACCCTTTGGTTCCAGGAAGACCATTCAATGCATATCCACCACCCTTTGGTTCCAGGAAGACCATTCAATGCATAGCCACCACCCTTTGAGTGAACCCGGAATCAATGGAGTCGCTGTTCCCTGAACCCTCTCTCTGGCCGCTCGCAATCTGCATGCTCTTTATCAGATGTGGAGACCCAGCACGTTTTACAAGTCATGCTTTTGAAACCTTCATTCTTTATCACTGTGTCGACTTGGCACGAGCAAACTTCGAGTTTCCAAGTGACGTGTACAGTTTCATACAAGTTTTTAGTAGGTTATTTAAATTATTTATAAAATCATAAACTTTTCAAACAATCCTGTGTTGGAAAAAAAAATGTTCCCTCATCGCCTCCCAATGTTTCGAGAGATTAAAGGTTAATCGATGAAATAGTAATGTTACAGAAAGGACCTGCCTGCAAATGTTGCGGAAGAGAAAGGTTGTATTGCGAAGGAAAGTAATGATATGGAGGGTGGGGCCGTGGGGGGATAGGATGAACCAATGGGACGGACAAGAATGTTGAGAGGGTCGGTGAGAAAGAGAAACAAGCGCGTGAAAAAAGAAGAAGAAGAAGCACATTGGAAAGAAGAAGAAGAAGAAGAAGAAGAAGCACTTGGAAAGAAGAAGAAGAAGAAGCACATTGGAAAGAAGAAGAAGAAGAAGCACATTGGAAAGAAGAAGAAGAAGAAGAAGAAGATCCGAAGGCGAGTGCAGAGGATCCCGCGATGTGCGCACGACGGAGTGAAACCCCACAATGAACTATTGAGACCGTCTACATATTACGTACACACAAGGTGCGGAATATGTTACCTCCGTCCGCACCCTGCAGACATCGTGTTCGTACCACAATGAAAATGTCTCTGACTCGTCGGAGATACCGTACACTTGTTTTGGGTTCCCATAGTTTAACTTACCATCGGTTTCTCATTCTTGTCAACCTCTTCAAAAACACGGAAATGTTACACAGGAATACGACTCACGTGCGTTGATGTTTGAACACGTCCGCTACGCCATGACGGAGTAGTACACACGTGTACCAAACATTCCGTAAACCGAATTTTATCACCGAAAGAAAATGTGCAAATGTTGTTTAACCGTTTAAATAAGGTTTTAAAAAAAACAAAACAAACAAGTATTCCAAATGTTAAAATTTATCCCTTTGAAAATGCAAAAGCAAAAAAAAAAAAAAATCAAATGAGCTGAGATCCTCACCCTCTTAATGATGACGTCATAAAAACGAATATGACGTCATTGTGATGTATCAGGTTTGCGATCAATTATCTGTGCTAATGCCCGGCTTGATTCCCGCAAACAAAATTCAAACAGCTTGCCTAGTTTCGGAGATAATGGAATAGGCGATTTCCATTAGCGGCGATATTATGACGTCCACTTTTTTTTTTGGACGAATTTCCAAAATCGGAGATGGTTACTGCCTGTGCGTGGGCTTTCTGCATATACATGGCAAGTTTCACGAAGATCCGATGAAAACTCTGGGTTGTGAAACAAAAAATAGGAATGACGTCATAAAAATTGATATGACGTCATACTGATGCATCATATGTGCGGTCATTCATCTCTGATAATTCCCTGTTTGATTCCCGCAAACAGAATTCAAAAAGCTTGCCTAGTTTCGGTGATAATTTTTTCGGTGATTTCCATTAGCGGAGATATTTTGACCTCATAACTTTTTTTTCTAGGAGGAATTTTCAGAATCGGAGATGGTTACTGTCTGCGCAGGGTATTGTTACATATATATGCCAAGTTTCAGGAAGTTTCGATGAAAACTGTAGGCTGTGAAACAAAAAAGTGCACAAGAATAAGATGAAGAACAACAACGTAAGTAAGACGAGATCCTCCACGAGGATCTAAAAATAATTTTTAAAATGGCAAAATCACAAACATTTTTGAGATTAAAAAAAGAAATCTGGCCGGACGGACATTTAATGACCAAAAAGGAGGACACCTGTCCGGGAAAACCGGACGTACGGAAAGTTAGTAACTCATTGAAACACCCTTTATAACTGAACTCCTGTAATTCAGCCTGGGGGAGGTGTGCGCTCCACCACAGTGCCCTTCTGGTTTACCTGATGTATTTTAAAGTGACTGAAATACGGTTATGAATCAATAAAATATGTAATGACAGACACGAATCGGATCGCCTTGCGTGGACCGACTGCCGGGTTTATTGGCGCATGCGCACAACACGTACAGTACAGGCCGGAGGAATACAGCCAATCAAACAAGCATATCATTCACAACATCATTACATCTCCCCTTTCAATATGATGAGAAAGACTGAAAATAGCAAAAGCAGGTTTAATGTTCCATAAAAATAACAAAAACAAACTTTATAACCAGCTAACCAATACTCAAAGGCCATGCTATATGATTATGATAGAACGTAGTCCTTCAGCCTTTGGGGCAAGGCCCTGGCGCGCTGTGATCTGTGGCTAGGAGGTTGAGGAAATGGGGAGTTCTCAACACTTGAACGTGGTGTTGGTGACATGTCCATGGTGCTCTGAGCTTCCTATAGAGTCTAGAGGAATGTTTCATTCTCCAACGTCCGGAAGTGGGAGAATCGTCACTGGCTCAGATGGAGATTTCCGCAGGTGTCACCTGTTGCGGCGGTAGAATCTACCGTTGGCCGTGGTAACTGGGTAGGATCTTGGTGTGGAAAGTTTGCTCGATACGACTACAGGTAGCCAGCCATGTTTGGTCTTGACGTGGGCAGCATCACCTACTTGGAGTTTCATAAGAGGTTTCACCCCTCTATCATAGAATTTGATGTACTGCCTTTGATGGTCCCAGAGCTGCTGACAAGCAAATGATATGACACCTGGTTGGAGGCTTTTACGGTAAACAGGTCATTTATCCCTTAGTCTCCTGTTCATCAAGAGTTGAGCTGGAGAGAGTGTTATTCCGCGAATAGGAGAGTTGCAGTAGGCAAGGATTGCTAGTTGAATGTCAGTACCGTCTTCATGTGCCTTTCGCAAAGCCTTTCATTGTCTGAATCGCACGCTCAGCTTGACCGTTGGATTGCAGATATGTTGGGGATGAGGTTGTGAACATTATGCCCCATTCATGTCCAATGTCCTTAATTTCTGCGCTACCAAAGGAACATTGTTGGCGAATATCTCTTCCGGTATGCCAGGGCAGGAAAAGTTTGCTTTGATTGCTGATATGACCGCGGGAGCCGTGAGCCTATTTAGCTGTGACACTTCAGGAAATTTTGAGTGGTCCACCAGGATGAGATAGTTTTTTCCACCGAAGTGAAATATATCGGCACCCAGCTTCTGCCATGGGGGGGATCAGGGACGCTGTGCGGGATGAGTGCCTCTTTGTGATTGGCAGGCCGAAATCTGGCACAGACCCCACACTCAGCAACACGTGATTATATGGCTCTTGACATACCTGACTAGTACAAAATGGGTCTAGCCCGCACCTTGCACTTTCCCGCTCCTCGATGCCCTTTGTGAATTAGAGCCAGCATGTCCTGTTGCATTGCGGTTGGAACAATGATCCACTCGCCACAGAACAGCAAACCTTCAGATTGATGGATGTTCTCCCAAACAGGCCAGAATAGTTTCACCATCAGAGACACTCTGGCTTGATGCACAGACCAGCCTTGTGTGATGGTAATGCTGAGCTGTTGAAGCGCTGGATCTTGTGACGTCTCATGTTGCAGTACCTTCATTCTGCCAGTGCTTCCTGGAAGCTCAGTGACCAATTGATGTACACGAAGGTGTATGTCATCTTCCAGCGTCTGATCGTGTAATGGCAAGCGAGATGGCACTCTGGAGAGTGTATCTGCGATGTATAGATACTTTCCTGGGATGTACTGCACTGACACAGTGTATCTGAGAAGGTGAAGCATCATGAGCTGAAGTCTGGGTGACGATAGTGGCTTCTTCACGATAGCCACCAGTGGCTTGTGGTCGGTGTGTACGGTCGTGTCAAACCCTTAGATGTACTGATGAAAACGCTCTGCCACGAATATGATTCCAAGAAGCTCCTTCTCCATCTGGGCGTAGTTCTGTTCAGCAGGTGTTTGTGACCGAGAGGCATATGTTACAGGATGCCCATCCTGCAGTAGGCACGTGCCTAACTTAGCTGAAGATGCATTAGTTTGAAGGACTGCTATCTTTGTGGGGTCAAAGAACTTCAACACTGGGTGCTTGGCAATTGAAGATTTTAACAAATGATAATCTGCATCATGCTTTCCATGCCATTCCCAGGCTGCATCTTTCTTTAGCAGCTGACGCAATGGTGTTGTGATGGTCGACATGTTGGGTATGAACCGACCGATGTAATTAACCACACCCAGAACTCGCTGCGGCTCCAGACGTGACTGAGGAGTTGGCAGTCCCAACACGGCTTGCACCTTGTCTTCATCCGGGTGAACCCCAGCAGAAGTGAGGACATGACCCATGTATTTTACTTCTTCAACCTTCCACTGGATCTTGTTTGGGTTGAATTTGACGTTTTTCTGTCGTGCACGGTCCAGTACCTTGCGCGCGATGGCGTCGTGCTCAATAGTGATGGTTGCAGCAAGAATCATGTCATCTGCGATGCAGAAGACCCCATCGATGTCTCCAAACGTGCTCTCATTCCTCTCTTGGAGAACTTCACTGGCTGACATCACACCGAACAGTAGACGGTTAAAACAACGACACCCCAGAAGAGAATTAAAAGTGCACTTGAGGGCACTTTCTTGATCTAATTAAACCTGCCAGAAAGAGTCCTTTTGGTCACATCTACTGAAGACCTTCTTTCCGGCGAGCTGACCCATGACTTCATCTGTTGTATGGATGGGGTGGTGCTCATGCTTAATAGCCTTGTTAAGATTCCTGGCGTCGAGACACAAACGCAACGACTTCTCTTTCTTCTCCACGATGACACGATTATGCACCCAGTCTGTTGGTCCAAACACCTTGGAAATGATACCCTGGGCCTCCATGTCAAACAGTTTGGCCTTCAAGCGCTCATGTAGGCTGATTTGCACACGGCGTGGTGGCTCGATGACTGGCTGAATGGACGAATCCAGTTCAATGTGGTACGGTGTGTCGAACTACCCCAAGCCAGTGAACAAATCTGCATAATCAGCCTTGACTTTGTCCAGTGTAAGGTCAGGCTGTGGTGAAGCCACTGATGTCACAGCCTCGACAGACAACAAGTGACTGTTGGGGCCTTTCTGGATATGACCCAGGCATGTCGACGCGTGAAGACAGAATAGGAGGCGCTTTGGTGTCGAACACATGAAAGTCGAAGCGCCCCGTTGACAACCTAGCAGAGCATTGTAGGTAGCTTGGCCACTCCATGATGAGGGACAGTGCCCCACTGGAGCTTTTCAATCGGATCATTGAGTTAATAGTCTTGACTGGCTTTTCCATGGAATTGAATATACTGTGAGGGAGTATCGATACCTGTGCTCCAGTCAACCTTCACCTTTACCTTATAGCCATTGATGTTGATGTTTCCAAACCAAGAGACGTCTAGCTTCATGACCTGCGTGTCTCCTACCAGCAGTGTAGACACGCCATCAATGTACAAGTTACTAAGAGATGGCAGTTCGGTCGATGCCGTGCTCGTCGCCAATGTATGGGTGCTTCATTTTATAAATGAAGAGTTGACAGCTATGTACTTCTGCCCTTAAACTCCATAAAGATGAAGTATACAAGTGTCTCAAAACAGTTGTGGACACCTTGTCAAGTATTGACAAGTAACACTCCTAGTGTTATGAAACATGCATCTGCACCAACACTGTCAGAATCACAAGTCATTAGCATTGATACAAGTTTGACTGAACCATGAAGGGAATCTAAGAACTGGTTCTCAAACAACTCAAAACCGATGGTTCAGGTGCCTGTTTTGTAAACACACAAAGAAGTTAAGGAGATGGCCATGTCTAGTACCTTCCAAGCATGTGACAAACTAATGAGGTAGCAGAAGTAAAGGGTGGTGATGACATGCTGATGACCATCGGTGAGCTGAGGAATCACCTGGTGACGACTGAAGTCAGGTATCGTAGTGCTTACAGTAACTCCTTTATATTGTTACGGTTGTGGAAATTCGAACTACACCATAAAGGGCCCTCAGGTGAGATATCTCTGTAAGTACATGTGTAGTTAGCCCAAACCCGTTGTATAGAGGGATTTTATGTGATCCATACGGGCTGCGATGCTTTGAGTTCGCCATTTTTCTGTTCTATCTTTTATTTCAAACAAACAGCATCTATCTCAACAACCACGCCATCCCCACCACAGCGCCAACCACACCACCTCCACCATCTACGCTACCACATCTTCGCCACTCACCATTCAATAGGCCCCGTGCGGTTACGATCTCCGCAGAGGAACAAACAAAAACCAACAACGATGCTCGTGGGCTTTTCGCGCCATTTTTCCCCGCGCTTGGTGTGAGGGAAGGGGGAAGGGCAGCTCGCCGCCGAATGGTGGATGAACAGCGTGAGGTGGTCGTGGTGAGGGAACGCCCCTTTTCGGGAATCTTCTCGAAGGAGGGTGGAGCCAAAAAGGGGCGGAGCAAAGGGCGGAGCCGGCCCCTACAAAAAGGGACGAATGAGAGTTGGTCTTCGGTTAGTTGAGTTGGTCGAGAATTGGTCTTCGTTTGGTTGAGTTGGTTTGAGAGTTTGGTTCTTCGAGGCTTCCTGTGTGCTTGTCTTGTCGGGGGAAGAGGTCCTGCGCTCGCGGCTTGGCGAGCGACCTGTGAACGGAGGCACGGACGGGAGACGTGGCAGCGCCGGTCGTGAGGTGGACCTGCGCGTCCGGACGAGGAGTGCCGGAGAGGGTTCGCCGGCCGCGAGAGAGGTCGGGGCGGGGCGCGACCACGCTGACGGTCGTGGGAGAGGGACTAACCGGCCACGAAAAGGGAAGTCGCGACTTCTTTTTCTTTTTCCTTTGCTTTTGTGTAAATGTGTGTTGGCGCCGTCCGTCAAGTAGTGTTGTTTTAAGTGTTGCCGTGTGTACGCGTATTCGGTTTTAACTCTTTCTTTGCTTTATATGTGCATTTCGACTGTATGGCTGTGGATACGTGCTTGTCTGTGTGTGTGTGAATAAAAATACTTGCTTGTTGAACTGTTCCCGCTCTGCTTCGTCTCTTTTCCTTTTTTATTGACCCTCCATCTTGCATCACGTAAGGGGTTCGTAGTGGGTTTAAAACGCCAGGTAATTAATCGGAACCGTCAAGGCCGACGATAACACTGCTCGGTTATCACTGTAGCACGGAACGGACCGCTTAAGCGGTTCGTGTCCGGAGTCGGCCTGTGGCGTGGTACGATCGCCCGGTCGACCACTCGCGCAGGTACTTAGGTTGGTCGAATTTGGCGAACAACCCTATCCTGCGCGGGTGGGCAATTGGCACGATCCTAGTGAGGTTAAACCCCCAGCCGTGACTAGCTCCCGGTGTTGTTCCGAGAGGGTCACGACTGAATTGTCCGTCCAGTGGGCAACGTGCTGCGATTCGAGTTACGTGGCTGTTCGCACGCCGGCGGGCGCGAATTCGCAACAATATATCATCAAATCAAATTTGTAATCTGCTGGGTTTCATAAAGGTGAGAAAGAAAGCTCTTGTACTGCAGACTTCAGAGAATTAGAAACAGGAATAGTAACGCTCCCAGATTCTGCAGTATTCTACATGAAATCCAATGAGATGGGTACTTCTCAGATGATAGCTTTTGTGGACAGCTTATTGAGAGTAATCAGCAGAAATTTTTGGGTGCTCTGCTAAACTCAAGACGTTTGCCACAGTGGTCAAAAAGAAAAACGTGACGACAGCTGAAAAAGCCATCATCGTTGGTGTTGACTGTGACCTCTTTGGTCATCATCAGCTTTGAGTGAAGGCAAGAGATTTTGCACCAACAGAAGTCATGAGGTATCAACCATGACTTCAGTTGGTGCATCCTTCCTCTTCTCTAATGGCTTGATTTCCAATTATCAATTTCGATTCAGACCAGGTCACTCTATCCTGGACATGCTGCTTCTGCTTTCCCAACAATGGATGGAGGTCCTCAATGCCAGACATGAAATCAGAGCCATCTCCCGAAACATATCGTGAGCTTTCGATTCGGTCTGGAATCCCGCCATGCTCACCAAATTATCTTCCTATGGTATCCAAGGACATCTCCATTCATGGCTCGCAGACATCCTCTCCTGTCGCAGCAAACGTGTGGCCCTAAATGGAATTCTCTCATCTCCTCTTCCTGTGCAGGCTGGAATTCCTCAAGGCAGTGCTCTGGGCCCTCTGCTTTTTCTGGTTTGCATCAATGATCTCTCCGACTCTGGAAAATCCTCCTTATCTCTTTGCTGGTGACTCCACCCTCTGCCGTACCATCTGTCATCCCTCAGCTCAGCAGGCAGCAGTTCTTCTTCACTCTCTGCAGTTCTGAATAAAATCATAAGCTGGTCCAACTCTTGGAACATGTTTTCCAATCCTGACAAATCTCACACTCTCACGATGTCTCTCTGAAAGGACCATCTGGAACCCCCCCCCCCCCAATCTACTTTCTCAACAATCCTCTTGAAGTCCTTTCTTTCAAGCTTTTGGTCTCACGATCTGCTAGGATCTTTCCTGGGAAAGCCACATTTCCAAGCTGGCCTCCAAAGCCAGTTGCCGACTGGGCATCCTCTGTCATGCAAAGTCCTTCCTTGGCACACCTGAGCTCCTGACCACATACCAAGCTTCCTGACACTGGAACACACTCCCATACTCTCTTCAATCCCATTCTTCCCTCCAGGTCTTCAAAACAGATGTTTACCATCATCTCATGTATTCCCCCATCCAAAACCTTGATATTTTCTACCCCTGTTAATCCACCACAAACCCACCTCCTTTAAATTCCATGCTTTCCTTCCTGAAAGTCTCTGCAGTGTCCATCTTGTTTACTCCATGTAACCTGCCCCACCTCTCTCTCCCCCTCCACAGATCTCCTCATGTCTCTGCTCCACACTGTTTTGTGCTTCCCTCTCCTGCTCCTCTTGTCTCCTGCTCCCTTTGTTATATGTTATGTGTGTTGGCTCTTATACGACTCTCGACGATGCATACAAAAAAAACATGCCATAGGGTTGGCAGGATGCCCTTGTGGTGCGCACACTCCCCCTGGCATGACCGATGCCCCTGGCATGGCAAGCTGTCTGGCATGACTTCGAATCCCAACCCAGCTATAAACTATCATCCCAGTGTTTCACAGGTAGGGTGATTCATCGATGTGTGTGCCATCCCTCAGACGGACATTAAACTGGAGATCCTGTCTGCTGGCATTATTGGTGGACGTTAAAGATCCAACGGTGTCCTTTGTGAAGAGTAGGCGAGCTATCACCGGCCCCCTGGCCAAATTCTGTATTCCTACCATAACCTACAGAGGGTATCTTTTCAGTGGCACAGCTGCACCCTCAGCCAATGATACTACCCCGCAGCCTTGTGCTGCATACGAAAGAAGAAACATGCTTTTCTCTTTGAGATATTCGGATGGCATCTCAAGGAACCTAACAAAAGTGCACTCATTACTGAGCTGGAGAAGAAAGTCGATGTCCAGCCAAAAATTCTGCACACAGCACCAAGTGATCAGATGGCCACTGCGACATCTTTAAAGCAGTGGCATGAGAGCTAGTCATAAAGTGTGGTGGTGCAGTAACTTTTGGTGATATGGTATTCAAGTGCTACCATCTGATTAGTGTATCTCGAGGTCAGGATGGATGTCAGCGAGTTGACGGAGTGTTTGACCTATACATAGGCCACTGAGAAAATGTAACGAGGAACCTTTGCAACCTCAGAGGTAAGAATTGTCAACAGTGGTAATTTCAAAAATTATCAGAGGATCGTCCGAACAATGAAAGGGCATTCAAATCAGATCATGAGGAAGCAGACACTAAATTATTTGCAAAACATGATCATCAGAGGATTTGTCAACTAACACGGACACTCTACACTGCACTCAACTCCTAGAAGCTATTGTTACACACAGAAATCAAAGACAATGTTAGGTTTATACTTTTGCACAGTCTGGCTTGCGAACTAGGACCACAGACATGATAGGTCTTGTCAGATATCCGTGCATGCACAAGCTGTGAATGAATATGCTCATTGTCAGCAATTGGCATGAAGATAGCCCTCAGTGTATTGTTTGGCAGTGAAGAGCATCATATCAATGTTGCAAATCCTGGAGAAGAATCAAGGATAAGTAGAATTGTTGCAGAAGCACGTGAGAGCTTAATATGCAGTCTCTACACAATGTGTAGGAAACCTGGCAATAAGGTAGATGATATGAGGTATTGGCTGTGTCATTGTCAGAAAGGACAAACAAATGGTCTCCCCCGACCTCCAACAGCTTGCAACAACACATGAATTGAGTACACTGTACTACCAGGCATTTGTACGGAAAAGCCACTGCAACATACACAGAATATGCCACCAGCTGCTGGACATGGCTGGGAAATTGAGAATGGTACCCTTCACCCTGTGCTTATGACTAAAGAGCTAATACCACAGAGTCTCCTGGAGCTGACTGCCTGTCACGACAAGAAGTCTGCACAATGATGATCAGGCTGTGCGCAGGGAGAGCAAATGTCATGCCCTGCACAGAGGCTTGTGCGTTCATGGCTGATGAAAGCTGACAGAGTCCAAGGATATCTCTGTATGACTCCATAGTGATGCTGAAGACATGAAATGAAAAATTTCAACAGATAGCCTATTCCTTTGGCATGACCTGACATGCATACACGCATGACCTATTCATTACAAGTAACAAATTTGCAATGAGATAGAGATGCAATGGGCTTCCTGCTGTCTCTATGGCTATATATCCACCAACATGAATAACGTAAGAAAGTTAATGTGGCGACATGTGTCTCTCCGCAAAAGATGAACAAGTAGAATTGTCAGAAAGTAAGACTTTTGACCTCCAATGATGTCATATCACAGTATATAACCCAAGCTTGAGCATATTCTAATTGAGCATTGTAACAGGAATTTAGCAATGTCTCAGTGTTTTAAATAATTGGTTGTCTGCACAAAGATATTGTGGTCACGTTTGTGTTACCCCTTCCCCTAATGTCTGCAGCTGTCATGCCTCACCATGGCTTACATAGCCTGTCGCTCTAAAGCGAGAACACAATTTGAGACCACACTATCTGACACTATTCCACAGGGCACAAGCTACCGTACTATATCAAAGCAAATCTTAGCTGTGTGTGGGTGTTGAGCGAAAGCTATCTGGCCTGGTCTTTGCTCCTGGAATAGATGATGGAACACCATTTTTTGAAACGTGTGTGTGTGTGTGTTTGTGTTTGCGTGCGTGCGTGTGTGTGTGTGCACGGTTGATTGTTATCTCCATAATATGGGTTTCAGAAGGTGGAACAGTTCTCAGGACTCGAAGTATTCACCTTTAGTTCGGTGAAGGATCGTGATTCATTGGCTGAGTTAAGTTGTGTTGTTCTCAGAGGTTTGTTCCGAAGGCTCTTTTCAGGATCGTCACTGAGCCCAGGACAGCCTCCAACTGTAGTTCGTTTGTGGTAATGTTCCCAGGGATGGTTTGTTGGATCTTTGTAAGGTTCTTTATCATTCCTGTTGCTCCAATTATTATCACTGGTACAATTTTGGTGCTCTTCAGCTTCCAGGATCTTTTCACTCCATTCTTGAGATCTTCATATTTCATCATTTTCTTGATTTATGCATTATTTAGAACAAAATAACTGGGTACTGAAACACTGCCTTCTTTTCCTTTTTGTATCTGAGTGCTATGTCTGGCCACAGTGCTTTGTTTTCGACGCTCACGTTGGATGGGATCATTAGGTCGTACATGAGCATTATGTCCTTGTTTTCAATGAATGCTTTTGGTTTGTGTTTCCGTGAGTTTTGTGGAACTGGGATATTGAAATTTCTGCAGATGTGTCAATGGACTACTCGGCATACCTTGTTGTGCCTTTGTGTGTACAGCTATTCTGACATGAGTTTTTCTTACATCCTGATCGGAGGTGGCTCATGCTTTCTGTTTCTACTTTGCAAGACCTACACTTGTCTGATTGGCTCAATCCTGCCATTTTTTTTGAAGACATTCATGTATTGTCCTTGGTCATGGGCATTTATAATGAATCGTTCTCCGTCACAATTGAGCTAACCTCTTCTTAGCCATTCCAGTGATCCTTCTTTGTCTATCCCCAATCTGTCCAACTCGTTTTTTAAACATATTTTCCTGCTCTTTTGTCTTTCTCTCAGCTGTTATGATATATCTGTTCGAAATTTCGTCTTATATTTTTTATTTTGTCTTTTTTTCAATTGTTGTGGCTGTATTTGATACCGTTTTGGTTTGATGCGTGACATCTTCTATTCGCACCTGTTTTTGGAAGTTTTTTGGCAAGGTGAGTGAGATACCTTTTCTGGTTTGTTGTGTTCCTGCTTGTACATAAATTGTATTCTGTAGAACTATTCACATACTCTGCTAATTCCTACAGTCATCGCTCTGTGCACTTGATCGAGTTCCATCAGGCCGCTCTCTCCCTCTCGTCTCGGCAAGTCCATGCTTGGAATACACTGTTTTTTGTCGGACACGTTGTGGATGGTAAGGAGTTGTCTTATTTTGATTTCTAACTTATTGATTTCTGATTGGGGCCAGATTACTAGTCCACAGCTGTATTGGAACTCTGGTACTGTGAGGACCTGACATTGTCTTTGTTTTGCACATTTGTTTGTGACATATTTGGTGGCCCTCTTCTACTCAGAGGTATTTGTATGATGCTTCAATTTCTAACTGCTGTATTGTTGTTTAAAGGTCAATTTTTATGTTGTCTGTATTTTGTTGGTTTACCTTCCACAAATATTTATTTGGCATACTTATCGAGTCCAAATTCCATTTGAATGTCCTCAGAGAACCGTTTTTGGTTTGCAGGCACCAGCAGTGACCACTATTTCCGTTGTGTCTGTGTGTCTGTGTGTCTGTTTGTGACCCTCTCCAGAGCATAGCTCCGTGACGTTTTATACGATCTTGATGAAACTTGGACACAAGCTAGATATTATGGTCTAGTTGTGTCTTTTTTTAACGAGGGGCATCCCACGCCCCTTATGGGCAGAGCCACGCCCACTCGAACTTTTTATTTATTTATTTTTTTCTCGCAATTTCATTTCCTAGAAGCTGTGCGTAATGTCCATAAGTACAAAATATAAAAAATCCGATTTGATTTGGTCAATTTTGACGGAAGAGATAGGTTTTTACAGTAGGGCTTCCTCACAAGCTTCCACTAACTCAATTGTACCTATCGTGGCATTGTTCAATAATGCCCGCGAACCATCGTCGCCTCCTGGCTTGTACTAAATTTTAGCTGTTCTGTCAATTTTTCATCATTCGGTACGAAGAGCTTTAAATCATCCATGTATAGTAGGTGTGTCACCTTTCCTGTTTCTTCTGTTGTTCTTCTATTGGTTAGAAGATTCTTCTTCGTGTGTGTGTGTGTGTGTGTGTGTGTGTTTTGTCATTAGGTTGAAAGTATTACTTGGTCTGCAGGGTTTCTGTGCTCGTTTCCAGCTTTGTCGCTTCCAGGTAATTTTACTAGCCTGGGAGAATCAACCTTACCTTGTTGATTTGGTAATTGGACCATGTTAGCAGCCCCATAAAAAGGTCACCAACATATTGTGATCACAAAAGGCAGATGAGACACAATTGGTTGAAAGATAAGTGCACTATCTCTGCATCATCCTGTCAGGACCCTCATGTGTTTATGTACGAGGTATACGAGGTGTGTTCAAAAAGTATCCAACCTGAATTTTTCGTGCGTAAACAAATGAAGCTCAGGAGGCGTGGTTTGGTGCACGTATGTCGGCGATCCTAATCCGTATGTGTGAATATTTTCCCGCCTGCAGAAGCTGTCAGTCGCCGACAGACCGCCGATGAGTGAGGAAGTGTAAGTGAGCGCCATCGGATTTTCGTTTTTGACAAAATGACGGAAAAACTTGAACAACGCTACTGCATCAAATTTTGCGTAAAGCTTGGGGATTCCCAAGTGGAAATGATCCGCAAGATTCCACAGGCCTTCGGGAACGAAGCAATGGGCACCACACAGATAAAAGAGTGGTACAACCGCTTCAAAGATGGTCGCACATCAGTGGAAAGTGAAGCACGTTCTGGTAGGCCCTCAACATCCTGAAATGAGATCGTCATTGACCAAGTGAGGACTCTTCTGATGCAGGATCGTCAAATCACGATCAGAGAACTTGCAGACGAGGCGGGCGTCAGCATTGGATCCGTTCATTCCATTGTGACTGAGGATTTGGGCTTAAGGAGAATCTCAGCGAAGTTCGTGCCAAAGCTGCTGACGATCGAGCAGAAGCAACTCCGTTTGGAGATCGCACAGGACGTGCTGGAGACTGTGAACAGTGATCCCAACTTCTTCAACACAGCGATCACTGGTGATGAGACCACAGTGATCCGTCATTTTGTCAAAAACGAAAATCCGACGGCGCTCACTTACACTTCCTCACTCATCGGCGGTCTGTCGGCGACTGACAGCTTCTGCAGGCAGGAAAATATTCATGCATACAAATTAGGATCGCCTACATACGTGCACCAAACCATACCTCCCTAGCTTCATTTGTTTACACACGAAAAATTAAGGTTGGATACTTTTTGAACACACCTCGTATATGATGAGTCTGGAATGAGAGCTGCCTTTTTTTACTTTAACCCTTTGAACCCTAGCGGCCATTTTACCAGCCGCTATTCAAACCTCCGTATTCCCAAGTTGCCGATTTACTGGCTGCTGTTCAAACCTCCATATACCTGAGCGGCCGGATTTTTCTCCAGGGAGCCTAGGGTGGGGGAGCCGAAAGTCCAACGAGCTCAGGGTTCAAAGGGTTTTAACAACAATAAATTGTATAAACTTATCAAAACCGTATGACTGACTTGGTAGCTCAGGGGTCGTGTCCAAGTCTTTAAGTTATCTTGGAAGCGTGTTCCTTGAAATAGTCCACCATCCTTCATTAAGGATGGACATTAATTAATTAATTAATTAAGGACATTAAGCCAGCTTTTCTATCTGCTGGTATTTACTTGTGAGCATTAATGATCCCATGGTACAGCTCTAAAAGAGTATATCATGAAGTACCGGTACCGTAGCCAAGTTCAAACTTCCTGCTCGTTATGGTTCCCGGAGGGTGGCATTAAGTGTATCATCTTTTAGTCCATGGTGTCCCGCTTTTTGAAGAATAGTTTTTTCCATTATTTATTGTTAGATTTTTCCAATTTTTCCAAATTTTCAATTGTTTCATTTTTAATTGTTCAATTTTCAATAATTTTTTTTTCCCCCAATTTTCAATTTTCAGTTATTTCTTTTCAGATATGTTATGAATTATTTTCCCCATTTAATTTTTTTTCATTATTTAATATTTTCAATTCCCAATTATTTAATATTCAATATTTTAAATTTTAAATTGTTTTATATTTCAATTTTCAATTACGAGTACACCCAGTCCCTATGGGAGCGGCAGGAAGGGTCATGTTATTATCCTCTCTGGGGTAGAGGATCACACTAGATCTAGGCTCGGGCCTCAAGAATATCAGGGGTGTGTTCAGTTCCCAAGTTTCTTGTAGATCGCTTGCCAACTGACTTAAGCACTCAAAGCAAGCACTCCATTTTAAACCGTTGATAAGGAATGGTTAGCTTGGTAACTGAACACACCCTGGGTTTCCTACCTTTCAGTTTCGTGTTAAACAGCAGCAGTGACTGTTTAAAAATGTAATCATACGTGTTTGTGGTTTCTAATATTTTACTTCTGGTAGGGCATATGGATGGCTCATGAAATGCCACAATAAGGTATTTATACACGTTAACATGGTGTTTGTCCAAGGAGGAAAAAACCCCTGAGGGAGAGGTGGTATTATTAGCATTAATATTGTTTTGTAACAACATTAATATTATGCGATTATCATGGGTGTTGTTCTTACTTTTGTTATTAGATAGTCTTTAAAAAACGCCAAGATTAGCTACCTAAACACAGATTTCACCCAAGGAAAAAAAAACCCTTGGGGAGGGAGGCTAATTAAGTTGCTTCAACCTCCATCGTGTGACCCTTAGTCTTTTCAAGTTTGGTTGAGATTGGATAAGGAACGACAAAATGTTTCATGGTCAGACAGACCAACAGACAGACAGACAGACAGACACCAAATTGCGTATTTTAGTATGATTATTTAAATATTTTTCAGTTATTTGATTTTTCCATTATCAAATATCTTAATTATTTATTTTTCCCATTATTATTCTTTTTGATTATTTCTTTTTCTCATTTAAAAAAAAAAATTGTTATTTATTTCAATTATTGAAATTGTCAAAAAAAATTACTTCAAATTTTACAATTATTTGATTTTTTTCATTGTTGAATTTATTTATTTATTTAGTTTTTCCCATTATTTTTTATTATTATTATTGTGGTTCCCAGAGGGAGGAATGAAGTGTTTTTTGTTTTGGTATCTGTGGTGTCCTGCTTTTTGGAGAAAAAAACAAAAACTTTTTTTGAATTATGAGGCAGAATTTCAAGTGCAACCAATTGGCTAATATTGTGAGTTGGCTATATCAGGAACCATCAATGACCTCCGATCGCATCCCTCTAGTTGAAGAAGCACCTCATGTCCAGGGGTAAATTCTCTCCTATGGAAATGTCTATGGCCGGCGTGAGTGAGTGCCTGCGGATGCCCCAGAGGGTTATGGTGTAACATACATTGTCGAGTTAGTATTTTTATTTGGAGTTCAATTCGATTTATCAAACTTTGATCTCACCATGGGTTTTGCCTCCTCATCCAAGAACGGACACTCAACTGCACCAACATTTATGATGACTGATTCGAGGTCTGCCAAAATGTTGCCCACAAGTGTCCATCACTCATGTTTGGGGTGGATGCAAATTCCTTCCCAATGTTATCTGAAACATAAAAAGTGGGATGAAATTTCTTCAACAACTTTTTCACCATTTTGGTTGAAATTGAACCTTAAATTTATCATTGGTGATGCAATTCAAAATGCTGACGTTTCATTGCAATAAGAGTTCATGTCTTCATCTTCAGAAACCTCCAATACACATAAAAAAAATATATAAACATAATCTGATGATTCCATCTTATTACCTCTGCCACCGAAGGTGAAGGAGCTTATGTTTTCACCCCTTTCTGTCTGTCAGTTTGTTTGTTTGTGTGCAAGATATCTCAAAAAGTTGAGGACTGATTCAGATGAAATTTTGTGGACAGCTTGGGTGTGTGACAAGGACGAACTGATTAGATTTTGGTGAAGATCCGGATCCGGATCAGACTACAAGATTTAAAAAAAGTGATTCTTCACCATTGAGAGATCGGGCCAACACCGATATATAGCACGATATCTCAAAAAAGTTGTGGACGGATTCGGATGAAACTTGGTGGACACGTTATTTGTGTGACAAGGATGAATTGATTCAATGTTAGTGAAGATCCGAATCCGGATCCGATAATTTTTTCAGTGATTCTTCACCAATGGGAGATCGGACTAAACGAATATGTAGCACAATATCTCAAAAAGTTGTGGACGGATTCGGATGAAACCGGGTGGTTATTTTGGTGTGTGGTCAGGACGAATTGATTCAATTTTGGTGAAGATCCGAGTTCAGATATGGATACGAGAGTTATTTAATTTTTTAAGTGATTCTTCACCATTGAGAGGGCCATAAACGATATAGTACTGTATCGCATGATATTTCAAAAATGTATTGGGCCTGATATGTTCTCGTGTATCAGACATTACGTGGTGGAGGTATGCGCTCTACCGAGTGCCCTTCTAGTTTTTTTTTTTTTACTGTAGCTGTTGTCAACTGTAGCCACTAATAACACCGTTGTCTGAAAACTCAGTGTTTTGAGGCCCCGGGACATGCAGTACCCGGGACATGTGTATGATGTCATTCAGTACTCCATGAGGCCCCGGGACCTTTCCAGCACGCATTCTGTTACATGACCCGAATGGCCAGCTCTGCGAGGCACCAGCGACCCGGGTCAGTTTCAGAATGTCCGGCTGTGATTGCCAGTCACCAAGGAATGCTAAAATATCACATTGCAGACATTTACAGTTCGAGAACCCGGGTGTTAACTTGCCCGTTTGTTGTTGTTTAAAGCTATACTCAATCATAAAGGTCATACATGGCTGAGTCACCTTTTGAAAAACATGATGGTGCATTGCAAAGGTAGGACCCTTTATATATTTGAGTTGGCTCGTCTTGAGTTTGATTCCCAACCGGATTCAAAACTGTCAGATTGGTGTTTCTCAGGCATAAGGGGGCCCACCTGATGGACGTTAACTTTAGTTGGTGGATCTGATCATGTGGCCGGCACCTGCATGTTTGTGGACTGGCAAGCCAAATCCTATAAATGAATGATCTAACCGACAGGGGGCACTACATCAGCTTCACAGTCTCATTCCCCAGCAATCCGCAGTCACGTGCTGCCCACTGTGAGAAGGAAGAAAATGTGAACTTAAAAGCGGTGAGAAACCCTGTGACAGTGGAGGCTCCACAGTAGGAATATGGTGCCATCTGCTGGTGTTCGAGTCTATTTTCAGGGGGCAAGATGAATATTGAGCCACTTGTACCATCGCTACTTGTTACTGTTAAGTATTACCAAGTACAGCATTACTTACTTTGAATGTTTTGATTGTTCCAAATGAACACCTCACTTGTGCTCTCAGTACAGCATAAAGTGCTTGAATATTTGGTAAAATTTTGCATCTAAAGCTGAACAGAGGTGGCTCTGCTGGCTGGACAGAGGCCAAGGTGAAAGAAAACTCAAACATTCGGTGGAAATGTTCATTAAATGGCTCTCTCAATGCTGAAATGCAACTTTATTTAGCTTACCAGTCATTCAGCAAAGACTGGGAGTGTGACGGATTGCCACATCGACCCGATTATGCAAGTATGTGCAATTCACCTGCAGGCTGCAGCCTTTAATCTCTTATCAGAAAAGGCTAATACAGTATTATCCTCTCCACGACACTCAGAAAATCCGATCTGTTGCACAAACGAGTGATGGTGAAATCATGTCCTTTGTAATTTGCACAGGGTGGCCCTTTTCATACAGCAGGGTGGCCCTTCGCATACAGGATGGCCTTTGTATAGAGTGGCTCTTTGTAAAGGGTGGCCCTTCATACGGGGTTGCCTGTTGGACGGGATGGTCCACTCTACAGGGTGACCCGTTGTACAAAGTGAGCTGTGCCTGAAATTAAGATGGCGTTCTTTTCTTTTTGAGTCAAATAAAACGTCATTGTTTCATGGGCCACCCTGCACAATCAATGCTATGCTTACCCTGACATCAGAGAACCTCCTTGGGTCGGAGGGTGAGTGTTTAGGAAAGAACTGAAGAAGTCGTGTGGTTTGCAATGAGACATCATTTTGTTGCCTTCGATCCTCCACAAAGGTACAATATTTCAAACTTTATTCATTTCTGGACAGGGTTTTGCTTTGTGGTAAGGAAGGAGATAGTCACCCCGATTGTCTTTGTTCCTTGATTATTATCTTTGATTTTTTTTTTCATCATCATATCTGATCTGGATAAATAAAAACGTCATTTCTACAACCACAAAATTTGCGTACGCAATCAAACGGAAGACCAAATCCTGCATTGGAGTCATCAGAAGGAATCCGAATAAGCAAAGAACAAAGATGGAGTCATTAGGAGGAACCTGGGTAGAATTCGGGTTTCAGCCGCAACTTCACTACCCTCAACCCCATCCAGGTGCATCCAAGTGAGCCACAGCCAATATATACATGGTTCATTGCTCATGCCATCATGATAAACCGATGTGGTTCATACTCGAAGGGTGATTGGAACCATCATTCACTGCCACAGAAGTGGTTTAAATAACCCCATAACTTGTCAGATTTGGTGATTTTGAAACATTACAAATAAATATGACTATTTATTTGGTTGAGGGTTTTTGATAGCCCTTCATACGAGCTGCCTGGGTCTGTGGGGAGAGAAAACGACTGTGGTAGAGATGGAGGGATGGTGTCTGGTGGTGTGTAGCTTGCCCCTGTGCACTGGGTTCTCCAGCGTGCTTTCTTCTGTCCAAAGTAACAGCAATTCAATTAGACTCGGTGGAGTAATGGTTCGAGTGTCTGTTCTGAGACTGTCTCGGAGGTCGGCAGTTTGAAGCATCTGGAAGGTTGGTGCTTTAAACAGCTTTACGTCCATACCCGAACGACCGGCATGCTACGAGCTGCAGCACACCCTTGCTTGCACTGCATGATGATGTTAGTTACCATGCACGTGAAGCGAAATGTTGGGTTAAGCATTAGCTCACTTTGTCTGTCTTCAGGTGTCAGTCTATGATTGAGGAGCAACTTAATTTCAATTGAATTATATACTTGAACACTGCAGAATACAAATTTCCTTGTTGTCACTTCCAAAAACCTCCAGTCGAGCAGTATTTGGACAAAATATTAGTCCATTTTACGCCATCTCGACCAATCAAATTTGCCGCACGCACTCTCAGCTTTGGGGGAAATAGAGATTCAGACAAAGTTATAGCTCATAGGAAATATAGATTGTGCTCGGAACACCAAGCAAGCGTTGAAAAGACCCTTCCCACGTCCTTTTTCTCAAGATTGGATGTGGAAAGGTGTTCTATGAACCCCTTTGGTTTTATTTGTTTTTACTTTACTTTGGGTGCCTTGACAGTTGACTTGATAAAGTCGAGTTGCCCTTGATTTTCTTTTTTAAGTTTACTTACTGAATTGCTTTCATTAATTTTTCAAATAGCATATCTGGTCTTGATAACTCCTGGACTATGAATCGCGTTTTTATGAAACATAAATGCTATTATTACTCTATGCCTGGTGTTGGCTTAATGATTAGGGTGGTGGGCTTGAGATCCTCGGGTCGTGAGTTCAAATCTTGCTCAGCTGTTGAATTAATACCAGGTGGGGTTAACTCGGTCTGTCATCCTTCCGAGGTTGGCAAAATGAGTGCCAGCTTGCTGGTATCCTGTGTCGGAGTGCTGACCCATCCAGGATTGTGCCCAATAGCCAAGGAGACCGCTTAGGCAGCACCAACACTCTGTACAGCGTATGGTCCCAATGGATGGATTATTACTCTTACTGAAGGAAGAGGGTATTGCGTTTGGGTCCATTTGTTTGTTTGTCTGTCTGTTTGTTTGTCCACACAGAACTTTCGTGTTTTTCTCCGCAACTGCTCGTTGGATCGAGATGAAATTTTCACCATCGAGGTGAATCTACTCATGTAGAATGTTTTAATTATAATTATGATGTCATAGGTTACATGGTGTGGCATCCATGTTGAAAAACGAAAAAAACTTTGGACCTCTATCTCTGAAACCACACCAAGGAAAAAATGGAAACTTGGCACATGGCAAGTACTCCTCATGGAGAATAAGTGTGATTACTTTAATGATGTCATATGTGCCTTCATTATGACGTCGTAATTGAATATATAGAATGCGACATCTGATCAGTATCAAAATTTTTGAGGGTCATCTCGGGATAAAATGGTCCACAGAAATTTTTTTTGATGACGTCATCGATCACATGATTCAGCAGCTACATTGTTGTTTTTTTGGGGGTTTTTTTGTAAACCTTCAAAAATGTTATCTGAAGTGTCTGAACAGATGGAGGTGAAACTTTACAAGTATGACTGACTATCCATGAGGAACAAAAGGTTCACACATAGGACGTCATAGGTCACATGGTTTGGCAGCCATATTGGATTTACCCTTAAACCTATAAAAATCTTCTCCAGAACGGCTGGACAGATTGAGGGGAAACTTCACACAAATGTTCCCCAAGCATTGGGTGTACAAGTTTGTAAAGGAATAATTGGTTAGGTCACACGGTTTGGCAACCATATTGGATTGAAGAAAAAATATGAAATAATGTTTTCTTTGGAACCGCTTAATCAATCGATGAGAAACTTCAAAATTATGATCTAGCACTGATGGGGTTTACATGTTTTAAATTTCAACTTTATCAGCCACATGGTCTGGCAGCCAGAAATATTTGATTTTTTGATCTGGGTTTTTATTAATATTATTATTATTATTATTATTATTATTATTATTAAATGTCTCACTTGGCTGTGCCTGGATGGGTTTGAGGGTAGAGGAGTAGCAGCTGAAATGCGAATCCTATCCAGGTTCCTCCTGATGGCTTCATCTTTGCTTTTTGCTTGTTTGGGTCCCTTTTGATGACTCCATTGCTGGACTGTACCTATTTGGTCTTCCATTTCACTTGAATTGAATTTATTTTAATTCCATTTGAAATTCATTGAAATAATAATGAAAAGAATCATGGGTCAGGGTCAGATGTCCAATCAAAGCGGGGTTGCATCAAAGCTGGACATATTGGTACTCCGTCATCACTGCCAGTAGTTATAATGTGGCAGTTCCAATTATGTCTCATTAATTATGTAACTCACCCGTACACAAACACCACACAAAACTACACAAACACCACACAAAACAAGTTCTGGCGAAGGTCTGCAATCTCTGATTGCTCTTTCTAGTTTAGCCATGACATCCCTTATTTCTCCATGTCTCCCTCTATATTGTTCCTCAACTCTGCTGTTGGTGTGTTTACCCCCTCCCTTTCTGCTGTTCCTTTTGTTCTGCTGTGTCCTGGTCCATTCTGTGTTCCAGCTTTTCCACGAGCTTTGACTTTGTATTAAAAAAAAACAAAAAAAATTGCAAATGCTAATTTAAAGATGAAGATATTATAAAGACCCTATTTGACTGAGACTTTAGGATGTGTTTCTTTCAAAAGTGCTACTGAAATGCCAAACTGAAAGGTTTTGGGTAGTAGACAGGCAGACAGCACATAAAGGTGGAGTGGAATGGATAAAACCTCACTCTTGGATTCCCATACTTGCTTAGATCCAGGTTATTGGTTGTTTTCATCTCTGTATGCACTTGGATAGAAAAAGTTTGGTTGGTGGCAAATGAAGTCTTTCGGCCGATACTATTCTAGGGTTTTAAAAAGAGCGGTTTATTTGACCAATTAAAATGTCTGCCAGCTACATCCTCCATCGAGTCGTACAAAAAGGAGGCTCACAACTTAAGCAATCACAGTAGTTTATTTGCCAATGATGAGCAATATGGTGAAATTGTCAATGATTCACCTCACCCAAACATAAGGATTGCTGTTCCTTTGTCAACCTGTGTGTTGACAACATAGCTTAGAGGTATGTGCACTCATATTTAAGCTGTGTAGCCTGGGTTTGAATTTCGGCAACAAGCTATAAATGGCAACTCTTGTGTTTTGCAAGCAGGATGAGACATCAACGTTCATCGGATTGATGTTAAACTGGATGTCCCATCTGTTGGCAGTAGTTGGTGTATGTAAAAAATCCCACGGTGTCCTTTGTGAGGAGTAGGTGAATTATCGCCTGCATCTGAAATAAATTAATAATTCCTGTCTTCTTCGAGGTTCAACATCAGGTTACAAAAATGCTACTTGCTATCTTAGAGTGTGGTTGCTGTCTGGGCAACACAGTTTCTTCACTGTAAACAAATTAATCAGGCAGTTCACTTGTTACACGTGAACAGAATTCTTCAGAGAGGAAGGGCATCCAACACACACATAAGCCAATGTGGTTACATCATCATTTTCAACGTTGGAAAAATCTGCATCCCCAGTTTCTGAGAACTTTGAGAAAGATATTGAAACGTTTTCTATTTATATTAACAAATGTGTGTGTGTATATGTGTGTGTGCGTGTGTGTGTGCGTGTGTGTGTGTGTGTGTGTGTGTCTACAACTCCAAAACCATGAAACCTATCACACTGAAACTTTGCATGTACACTAAGGGAACTCCAAGGAAGTGCAAGAGTGAAAATTGGGTGTTTGGGTTAATGAAAACACCCTTTTTGAAGATGATTAATGGCCTTATTTAATTATATCCTTTACCAGGCGCATCTTTGGCCGCCTCGCGATCTATGGGGTCTTAAGAGTGTGGTTGCTAATGAAAAGCGTCATGGGTCAGGGTCAGGTGTCCAATCAAAGCGGGGTTGCATCAAAGCGGGATGTATTGGTACTCCGTCACCACTGCTAGTAGTCATCACTGCCAGTAGAATAGTGATGCAGAACAACAAGTTGAGTCGGGCAATGCTTTTGTTTGGTGAAAAAAGCTTGTTTTAGGCCAATTTGAGACAATTTTGCGTTTGCAAGTCCTTTCTGTGAAATGCAGTGTTTTGATAATTTGAAGCTAAAATACTTACTATTTCAATAAAATCACGCATTTTCCCTTCAGAGTAGTGATGCAGAACAAAAAGTTGAGTTGGGAAATGCTTTTGTTGGGTGAAAAAAGCTTGTTTTAGGCCAATTTGAGACATTTTTGTATTTAAAAGTTCTTTCTGTGATAAACAACGTTTTGCTAATTTGAAGTTAAAATACTCACTATTTCAATAAAATCACGCGTTTTCGCTTCAGAATAGTGATGCAGAACAAAAAGCTAAGTCGGGCAATGCTTTTGTTTTGTGAAAAACCTTGTTTTAGGCCAATTTGAGACATTTTTGCCTTCACAAGTCCTTTCTGTGAAATGCAGCGTTTTGCGAATTTGAAGCTAAAATACTCTCTATTTCAATAACATCACGCGTTTTCGCTTCAGAATAGTGATGCAGAACAAAAAGTTGAGTCGGGCAATGCTTTTGTTTTGTGAAAAAGCTTGTTTTAGGCCAATTTGAGACATTTTTGCGTTTACAAGTCCTTTCTGTGAAATGCAGCGTTTTGCAAATTTGAAGCTAAAATACTCACTATTTCAATGAAATCACAAGTTTTCGCTTCAGAATAGTGATGCAGAACAAAAAGTTGAGTCAGACAATGCTTTTGTTTGGTTTAAAAAGCTTGTTTTGGGGTAATTTGAGCATTTTTGCGAATTTGAAGCTAAAATATTCACTGTTTCAATGAAATCACGCATTTTCGCTTCAGAATAGTGATGCAGAACAAAAAGTTGAGTCAGACAATGCTTTTGTTTGGTTTAAAAAGCTTGTTTTAGGGTAATTTGAGCATTTTTGCGAATTTGAAGCGAAAATACTCACTATTTCAATGAAATCACACGTTTTTGCTTCAGAATAGTGATGCAGAACAAACAGTTGAGTCAGACAATGCTTTTGTTTGGTTTAAAAAGCTTGTTTTAGGGTAATTTGAGCATTTTTGCGAATTTGAGGCTAAAATACTCACTATTTCAATGAAATCACACGTTTTTGCTTCAGAATAGTGATGCAGAACAAAAAGTTGTCGGACAATGCTTTTGTTTGGTGAAAAAAGCTTGTTTTAGGCCAATTTGAGACATTTTTGCGTTTACAAGTCCTTTCTGTGAAATGCAGCGTTTTGCGAATTTGAAGCTAAAGGCCCAGTCACACCTTGACGTTTTAGCCAGCGATGGCAACGTATTAAAATTTATGTAAAACGCTGGCTGACGTTGAACTTTTGATGTTTTTTTTTAAAGATTCGGACGTATTCATAGCGACTTGGTCTTATGTATAACGCATTAGTAAAGGACACAGAACGTTTCGTTGTGTTGTAGATAACTTTTACCAACGAATGCTGAACCTGTTGTCAGCCTACACAACCGATGCCCAACGATAGTCTAACTTAGGCATAGCGCGTTGCACGCATCGCCGACGATGTCGTGACATAGCCTATTAAAAGGCTGATGCACAACGATTCGAATCATAACTGCCGTAGAAATGGAAGTGTCAACATCGCAGTCACACCTTGGCGATCTTGCCAGCGTATGCCGACCTAAGAAAAATGTGTCTAAAACGTTGGGGCACGTCAATTACAGTATGAGTAAGTTTGGTATACGTGAGTAGAACGCTAAAGTACGCTATCATACGTCGTAGTAAGTAGAGTACGTCAAGAAATTTTAAACATGTTCAAAATTTTACGACGTACTTGGCGTATGACACACGTTCCGCATGCGATAGGGATACGTTTTACACACTATATGCGGACGCTTACACACGTCCACAAAGGCTACTTATAAGCTACTCATAAGTCGAAACACGTCGCGGTAATGTCTTTTTTACGCGAAACTTATTTCTAACTTATGTTTGACGTGCTTTGAACCAATTCTTTACGTAGTCCCAACACACATTGACGTATATAGACGTATTCCAATGACGTCTTCCGGTCGACAAAAAAAATAAATGAACGTGTTTCTAACTTACAACTGCCATATAAAGACGTGTTCCCAGCGATTTTGGGAATTGGTATATAAAAATGGTGTTCATAAAAGGGGAACCCAACAGTGTTTTCGAGTCCTTTTTGAGTCGATGTCCATGTCAACAGTAACAGTATCAGTATCAGTATCAGTATTAGTATTAGTAGTAGTTTTTTCATGTTGGCAGTAGTAGGTGAGTGTGAGGGGGAGGGTGTGGGTTATGATGGATCTTCCTTGCGTCCGTGTGTCCACGGGTAGGAGACATCGTTGCACCATTGTTCGAAGTTCTTCGCGGCTAATTTTTTATGGGGCTTTTTCAACAATGAGCTATGGCTTGTTTTTACGATTTAGGTCTATTCATAACGGGTTGGACAAATGCACAATGAACTAATAATGTGCATAGAGCGCTTCAATAACTTATAGATACGGTATACCAATGAATAATTATCGTGTAGCCGGCGTTCACAAACTATGCCCAACGATAGCCTAACTTATCCATATCGTGCGGCAGTTTATCTTTGCCGGTGACGTGGGGTTTGCTATTCATAGGCTGCCACTCAACGATTTAAATGGCTGCATCTCCACTATTGAAAGTAGACGCTTGCGCTCAACAATTGGATTTTTTTTTACACTCAACGACTTTTAAACGGTACCACTCAGATATTTTCATTGTTTACAACGAACGATTTAAATTGCTGTCACTCACCTTTGTTTTTTGACGCTGGCGCTCGGAAATTTTAATCGTTTCTATTGAACGTGCTAAATCGCTCAAACTCCACTATTGAAAGAAGACGCTTGCGCTCAACAATTGGATTTTTTTTACACTCAACGACTTTTAAACGGTACCACTCAACTATTTTCATTGTTTACAATGAACGATTTAAATTGCTGTCACTCGCCTTTGTTTTTTGATGCTGGGGTTTGGAAATTTGAAGCGTTTCTTCTGAACGTGTTAAAACGCTCAAACTCGACTATTTTAGAATCATAGCCAAGCTAGACATCGAAGTGTGAACATCTTTGTCATGCCGAAGAAAAGTTTGAAGAATGCTGCAAATAAGTGTCCTGGCCGTGGCCGTGGACGCTGACGCAAGGACGATCCATTAAACCGACGTCTTTCAGCCTATGAGTAACTTAAAAGTAACGTCTATCGACGTGTGGCAACGATCGCGTAACGTGCCAACAACACGTTAATCATAGGTTAGAAATAAGTTTCGGGTACGCTAAACATTACCTCGGCGTGTCTCAACTTATGATTAACTTACAAGTAGCATGTGTTGACGTCTGTCAACGATCGCAGACCGTGCATACAACTTGTGGCCAGTGTAGTGGAACTTGTGAGTCATACGCCGGCATACGTCGTGAAATTTCAAGCATGCAAAAATTTGAGGACAACCGAAAAGTACAACGTTTAAAGCCAGCGTACAACGACGTATGGCAGTGTTTTTCAGCGTGCTCTCAATGTTATCAAAACTTACCCATAACGTATTCAACGTGTGCCAGCGTTTTAGAAAAATTTTTCAAAAATCGGCATACGTTGGCTAAAACGTCAAGGTCTGACTGGGCCTTAAAATACTCAATATTTCAATGAAATTACACGTTTTCGCTTCAGAATAGTGCTGCAGAACAAAAAGTTGAATCGAACAATGCTTTCCAATGACCTCACACATTACTGCATAGGCGTGTCTGCGAAGGCCGGTGCGCGGCCGGCCGACGATGACATCACGGGCTGTGCCGGTTACATGGCAGCGAATGTCATGGCAAGCAAAGACAGGGAGGTAAACTTGATTTTAATTTGGATTTTAATTAACTCTGTATGTGGAAGTGTGGTTGTTGCGAGAATGCGAGAGCGAAGGAATGGCCTGTGTGGTTGTCGTTTCTGGCTCGCAGTTTTAAAGGTTTTTAAAGTTATTTTTTGCACGTACGGCCACACACATACGGGCACATGAGAGCGAAGCAACAGCCTGTATGGTTGTTGTTTCTGGCACATGGTTTGAAAGTTTTTTTTGTTTGTTTGTTTGCACGTATGGGCACGCACTTTGTGCACGTATGGACAGTCCCGAACCAGAGATTAAAAAATGTAAGGATATGTACAGAGCAGTGTGTTGAGTAAAATAAAAGACTTTTGGAGTTATTTGTCGAGGCAAGGGACCGGCATCAACCATTAAGGAGATATTAAATGGAAATAAGGGGTTTTTTTGAGGCACACTTTGATTTGGCAGCTTTAACTCCACCAGCCTGGGAAGAGAGTTAAGCACTGCACAAGAACAGCACAGATACAATTAAAGGTTTTTTTTAGTTATTTTGTGCACGTACGGCCACACACGTACGGGCACGTGAGAGCGAAGGAACGGCCTGTGTGGTTGTTGTTTCCGGCACATGGTTTGAAAGTTTTTTTTGTTTGTTTGCACGTATGGGCACGCACCTATGGGCACGCACCTACGGGCATGCACTCGTTGCAACAAAGGTTCCAAATTCAAACGCTTAACCAACAATACATGAAGCTATTTTGACTAAATTTGGTGCATAATTTGTGAGATTATCATTTTCACAGCCAAAACCGCAATAATTTAAAAAAAAAAATCCAACGTGTATAACATAACAAAGCAGTCTTTTAGAATAGTGGGTCATTTTAAATACCACCTGGTACACCCTTGAAAGTTGTAATACATTAATTTACATCCAAACCGTCGATGTTCTGTAAAAATCATCAAAAAGTAAATTTAGTCAGGAATCCGATGAGCGTACTTTGAAACAGTGCAAAGGTAATGATATTAACACTTCACTTGTCTTCCTCGAACTGCAGCCTGCTCGCAAGTAAAGTTCTCTGTGGTGAACCTTGATGCGCTATCCTTAAACAGCCATTTAAAAGGATAAATATAAACACAAAAATCGACAAACATCACATCATCAAATCAAGAGTTTAACCTTTATCACAGTGAGTATTTGTACTGAAAATCAAGATCAAGTGAGCTTTCTCCCTTCTGCTCAATCTTCCCTCAGATTGGCTGAGGAAACGTGATTAAAAATAACGCTTCGTAATAATGTGGACCTTTCTTGGGGGGGAAGGTGCAAACACACCCTCCGCACCCCCTCTGGTGCGCCACTGTGTTTATACATTTGAAATGTATCCCTTTGGTGTCGGGCTCTTTTTCTCGTTGAATGTTGAGCCTTGCTTGCGCATGGAGCTTTTCAAACGCAGCACGAGAAGTGGCCGTCATAAATGGGAGACAGGTGAATGCATGAACAGACACCATGCTTGGCATTATATAACATTATATTATAGTGAGCAGGCCACACCCCGGAGGTGAAGGTTTGATGGGCGTGATGTGACGCATGAAGAGGAATAGGGTGTGGGAGGAGCAGATTAGATCGGAAGGTGGCAGAGTAGTAGCCAAGGGATGTAAGAGGTTGAGAGTGAACGTTCGTCAGAGGACATGGAGGATGTCGCTTTTGTTCACGGTACGACGAAGGCTTCATGATTCTCGTGTTTGTGCTGTGTGAATTGGCTCGTGTGCTGAGCAGGACGTTGGCCATTGGTGGTTCGGCTGAGCTGTGAGGTGTGTACGTTAATGAGGAGGGTCGCAGAGTGTGCCTCGTGGCCTCATAATGGGGCCTCAGAAAACGTCTCGTCGTGTGGGCAATCGTTTTGTCCTGACCGGATGCAAGAGAGGAACTGTCGGCATATTCGCTCGTGAAATGAAGCTGCACGGTGGTCTCTGAGCCTTGGTGTCAATTACCACTCACGAATTGCCTAACGTACGTTCTACTCACGGTGAGAGGGCGGCTTGGCACCATTTTGTTGGATGCGTCTCTGAAGCGCCTCGATTCAAAGCTCCCTCAAACCATCTCTGACACACAGCTCAGTGCCGGGACAACAGAGGGAGTTTTCTTTGGTTCATTTTCCCCTTGTCTGTGTTTAAGTCTGTGTGGAGGCGCCTCAACTGCATTTAGATTTAGTTTTCCTCACATTTTCCATTCATTATTACAATTTGAAATACTGTTATTGTGCATATTTTATTATTGTTCTGACATTATTATTTTGTTCATTCAATGTGCTTGTGTCCGTGTATCTGTGCTGTTCTTGTGCAGTGCTTAACTCTCTTCCCAGGCTGGTGGAGTTAAATCTGCCAAATCAAAGTGTGCCTCAAATGTCCTGATGACCTTGTTTGTGAAATTGGCATGCTCATTGCATTCAAAAAAAATTTAAAATAAAAAAAATGCTCAGTACATTTAAAAAACTCCATCACTAAAAACTCTCAAGTATTATCTGTAAAACTAACAAAATAATAATTAGTTATGCCAAGAATGCTTCCGGCAAGAAAGATTGCAAATGTGGCAGATATAAATGCCTCACCCTGCACATCTGTGTGATAATTTAAACAGTTAAGATAAGTAATAAATTATGTACTTGAATACTGAAGCAAAATCTCAGAAATATTTTGCAATCACAAATTTTCCAAATCTTCTCTCATGCATAATTCATTTATCTGTTATTTCTGACTGTTACAACTTCCGAGCTGCACATGACCTTCGTGAAATGAAGCTGAAAAGTCACATTACAATTAAAATATATCGCTAATACATTTCTCGCCCTGAAAAAAAAAGATAATGAAAAAATAATTTGGAACGATTTGAGCTCCACATATACAGGTTCAAGACTTTATACCCCTTACATCAATGTTTGACAGACATTTTATTGACAAAAGCCAGATAAATATAATTTAGATTGATAAACTTACCGATTTCACCGAAAAGCTGGAATATTCTAACAGATCAGCTTGTTGTGGTGGAAGGCAGTTTCCTCCTTCCTCTTCTTTCTGAGGGTGTTGTCCTCGGCGGTGTGCTGTCCCTCTTTAAATCACATTTCTGCATATTTCTCAGCTTGGGAAGTGTCAAGGCCCGGTAACTGAAATAGACAGCATGTTGTTGAGTGTGCTGACATGCATTCGGCTTCTCTATAATCATTCAGAATCAGATTAATTGTGTGAAAGCCACGTTCACATTCAGCATTGGATAAAGAAATTACCCCAATTGTGGTGAGCATTTTCTTGAGGGTATCCAACATCTGCTGTGTAACTTTGTGTCCGACAAATTCCTTCATGGTTAGAACTTTTTAAGCGTTTATTTTCACAGTTTTGCACAGATTCAGCAGTGTATCATCCCCACATAATATCTTTACATCCTCTTCTGCTGGACACAACGAAGGGTTTACTACGGTTGCCTCTTCTTGGACCCATTTATCATCAAATCTTCTTCCCATGTTGTCCACTAAATATTGAAAGAACTGAAAGCAGAAGCTTGTGTATTTCTTTATTTTGGCTTCAGATGGCTCTGCAATCGGAACCCTTTTAAATGCACTGGTTCTGAAGAACTCATCTTTCATGGTGCTGATATTTATTCTATCCCTGTTCTTCATAGCACCTTGGGCTTTTCGATCAACGTTAATCTCAAACTTGGCAGTGATGGCAGTGGAGTTCCTGTTTTTTTTTGTTTGCTTGTTTTTGTATACCTTGTCGAGGCTCGTATGAAAGCTAACACACAACGCACATCAATGGGGGTGGGGGGGGGCATGAGACAGGAGGGGTGGGAGTGGGAAGGACAAAATAGTGGGGAACAGAGACATTTGGAGATCTGTGGAAGGGAGAGGGATGGGACGGGGAACAGAAGATGGACATTACAGGGACTTTCAGGAAGGAAAGCAGGGAATTTGAAGGAGGTGGGCTTGGGTGGATTATCGGGGGTAGAAAAGATCGAGGATTTGGATGGGGGATGATAAGAGGTGGTGGTGAACAGCTGTTTTGAAGGCCTGGAGGGAAGAATGGGAATGAATAGAGTGAGGGAGTTTATTCCAAAGGCGGGAAAAAAGAGGAATGAAAGAGTGAAAGTGAGCAGTGATTCGTGATTTTGGTAGTTTTACCAGAAGGAGGTTGTTGGCAGACCTTGAGCGCCCTGCGGAAATGTGGTGGGGACAAATTGCAGAGAGAGCGGGGGGGGGCGAGGCTGGAGAGGAGACGGTAGAAGACAGAAAGACCACCGACCAACCTGTGGTGATTGAGTGAGAGGCCCAAAGACAGCCTCATTGCGGGAGATGCCAATCATCCGAAATGCCTTGGTTTCTACAGCGTGAAGCCGAGAAAGGTGGGAGACAGGAGCACCAGCCCAAAGGAGAGAGCAGTACTCCATCAGGCTGCGGACAAAAGCTGTTCTGAAGAAACATCGACAGGCCTTTTAGTGTCTCAGTTGTATCTTTGTTTGTGGCTACTTCCATGGCAGACAGCCAGTTTGTCATCTTTACCGGTGGTCAAGCACATTTTGCTTTGTCCTTTGAAGAACGTGAACTATCTGTTGAGTCTTTTCTGATGAACTTTACAAGGTCAGGGTAACTTTTGCATAAAACAATCACTGATGTGCAGGAAGATGACAGCCAGTTGATGTCATTGGACTTTGCGAAAGGAATGAATGCAGCGAATCTATCAACAGGCGTTAATGGCTTGCTTCATTCACTGGCTGGACAGTGTTATGAACAGCGTGGTCTCATTTATGGTTCAATTTAACGAATCACCATAAGGGCAATGTGAATCTTTCCTCACAAAACTGATACTGTTTCATCAGTTGCACAATCTCGTTAATGTTGTTTCAGTATTACCATCTACTTCGAGAAGATTTCACCGAGGGAACTGAAACCATCAGGGATTAATGAGGGCACCCTGAAGTTGTGCATGTTCAAGTTTCGTTTGATTCCATCCAAGGTTGTTTTTGGTTTTTTTCAACCCCTCTTTGTATTTTCTTCCTTTTGGAGGAGGCTGGGTGCAATTGGAATTATCCGACCGAAATAACCAAGATATATTATGTTGGCATACAAGCGTTTAGGGTGCTGTTAGCAGGAGTTTCCTTCGAAGCCGGTTACCGGCGACCCGCAGCCGTCTATTCAGAGAAAAAATGTCAAAGGTCGCCGCCAACTGACTTCAGCGCCAATTTTTCGATTTATTTTATTTATTTTTGTCACCACGAAATCTCTACATCCCCCTGTTTTGAAATCTGAGAAATGGAATATGGTTTCCTGAATGAATGCTCGTTCATCTACACTATTATTATGTCACACACTTACTTCAGATTGCTCACTGTATTCCACCATGTGCAGTATCATCTCCCTATTAAGAACTAAGGTATGGCTCAAATGTTGCTAAAATGCCTCTCTTTTAAAGTGCTTAGCTACTCCATCTTCCAGACACCTTGGTGTGATCTAAACCATGGCCATAAATTAAAGAACCTTGTTTAAAAGCTGCTTGAACTTACTATACAGTATAGCTGAATTTAAGTCAACTGACTGAAGTCAGTCATTATGTTAATGCAACTACATCCAGTACAGGCCTAACCACTTGTTTTGGTAGAGTTTTCCACCCCAACAGCATGATAATATGAGAACTATTTCATGTCAGAAATCGTGCTAGAATGCATCTCCAGCCATCTTGGATCTTCCGGCTTCCAGGGCCCTACGCGGGCCCTGGACCCCGGCCATACAGCTGCGCTCGCTTTGCTGGCGGTGATGGTAACCTGCTACTTTTTTTAATGGTAGCTAGCCTCCTACTCCAAGAAATAAGGAAACCCGTGTTAGGGTGCACATAAGCACCCTAACAGCTTGGTTTCGCTTCATATACCTAACCATGGTTATTTTATTTTCAGGAGCTATCGAGGCAACACTGTCTGTTGCTTCTACACCGCCAAAACAAATGGATGCGTCAGAAGAACATATTGCACAGTTGGAACAAGATCTCACGTTCGGTGGGTACTCTGCAATAGTATTAATAATCCCAATGAAAATAAAATGTCCCTTCTGGTGGCTCCCAGAGTGAGCGGGTACTTCTATTCTCATCAATTCATCCTTGTCACACACGCAACATTGGCGACGAAGATGGGATGACAGCCTCCATCCAAGGAGAAGAGTTCTGCCTGGTTGTGATTGAATGCCGATGACGCCAAAAGTGAGAGATCTCTGCTGGAATACGTGTTTCTCCCAGGCAGATGAGCTCTCTACGCAGGATTGTACAGTCCCGAACCAGAGATTAAAAAACGTAAGGATATGTACAGAGCAGTGTGTTGAGTAAAATAAAAGACTTTTGGAGTTATTTGTCGGGGCAAGGGACCAGCATCAACCATTAAGGAGACATTAAATGGAAATAAGGGGTTTTATTCCTTTAAGACAGGATAACATCTGGTATGTTTTGATAAGAGCGCCGATATTTTGATAACAAGGTGGAGGATCATAGGTGTTGCATAGACGAGTTTGTCAAGTTGTGTAAAACAGCGTAGATGCATTACATGTTGGAGACAGGATAACATTTTGATAAGCATGTCACAAGTTGGGAGGCATAAGCAATGCGCGGACGAGTTTGCTAAACTTGTATTAAAAACAACGTAAAAGCACTGCACATAGAACTAGAGTTGCCGAGTCTGGCAGGGCGGAGAGGCAAGAGGGTTAGTATTGTTAGTGGGCCGGGTATCGGTGGCGTGCATGACTGCTAGAGGGAGCAGTAGAGTCGGCTCCAGCGAACACACCGGAATTGAGGTCATGCCTTTTGGATAAGTCCAAAAGGCACGGGGCCCTTACTGGACCATGAATCACCAATAATTCGACCGCGTGGGGTGGGGTCAATTGCCAAACTTCAATGTACCTAATTGCCCAAGTGGCTAAAGCTACCGAGGAATTCACACCCTCGACGGACATCGAGCGGAACGAGCCGTAACCAAACCCCAAACTGTGTGTAACCCGAGCGGAGATTACCAAGGCCCGTCGGACCAAATGAACAATTTACCGGCCTGAACGGCTTCGCTATTTCTCAATACACACCGTGCCAAGCCAATGAAATAAACACAGAAACGAGCTGGAACATTTAACAAAAGGGACATTTATTTATAATGGGGCAGGGGAGCACGCAAGAAGGCAGAGCGAACCAAATAATGAAGGAATAGCAATTTATGTACAAGCACTTATGTAGTTTTACTTAATCGACTGGCGCCACCAACACACACACACACACACACACACACACACACACACACACACACACACACACACACACACACACACACACACACACACACACCCAAAAAGAAACGGACCCGTCAGGTCTTTATTGGAGGCCTTCCGCCTGAGGAAAGGCAAGCTGGAGGTCAGAGCCTATTCTTGGACCTTTCCGGCTCGTGCGGTCTTCGACGATCCGGTGTGGCAGGACTCGAACCCACCACACAATGCCGCTCCAAGCCCAGGCAGGCGATCCTCGTGGGACAGGCTCGCAGGCACACAGGCCACAAGAGAAGACGCTTTGTTGGCGGGACCCCAGGAAGGCAACGACTGGCTTCAGAAGACCACCAGACGTCCGAAGACTGAAGACCAGAAGACAATTCCTCCAAAGACCAGAAGACAACTCCTTTCTGAAGACCAGAAGACAAACACTCTTCGTAGATCAGAAGACAACCACTCTACCTTTGGCCCATGTGCGTTTCTCTTATCCCACGCTCGCACCCCCTCATTGGGCAGAGAAGGAACACTCTGTGCCCATATTTGGGGTGAAGCCAGAGCGCAACGCTTGTGCCCATATTTGGGGCGAAGCCAGAGCGCAACGCTTGTGCTCATATTTGGGGCGAAGCCAGAGCGTAACGCTTGTGCCCATATTTGGGGCGAAGCCAGAGCGTAACGCTTGTGCCCATATTTGGGGCGAAGCCAGAGCATAACGCTTGTGCCCATATTTGGGGTGAAGCCAGCACACCAACGTCCAGAGAAACCCCGCCTAGCACACTGAACTCTGCCCACGTACGTGCTGACATGCACGCGTGCAATGGTGCTGGTGGATAATGGTGGAAGGAAGCGAGGGCAGGTGTTGTTGTTGTTGTTGTTGGTAATTTAAATCCTAACTATCAAAATAACTCAGCACACGTACAATTAATCACCCATTAAAGATAGGATGGGACCCTAACTAGAAACACATACATACCGACATAGCTGATCTATAGGACCTGGCTGTTGTCTGCAGTAAGCTTCCAAATTCACAACAGTATCACCGAGTCAAGAGGGTGGAAAGGTGCAAAAATTATCGCCAAGTCGAGAAGGGCGGTGAGGCGAGGAGGGCGAAAAGGGCTAGTAACGAGGGCACTTTATTGCCAAAGTTTACGAAAGTCGGGGGCCAAAAGGTTTCATCGCTGTAGAAAACGAAAAAGGAGCGCTGACGAGTGTTCGGAGCAATTTAGAAGGGAGCGCAGATGAATGTTCGGAGCAAATTAGAAAAAGGAGCGCTGATAAGTGCTCGCAGCAATTTAAAAAACAAACAAACAAGGGGGAGCGCTGACGAGTGTTCGAAGGGAGAACAAACATTAAAAGGGAGCAGACGAATGCCGAGTGTATAAATGAGACCTTTGGGTCAACAAATGCAAAAGATGTGAAGTTGTGGACAGAGAACAGAAAACGAAGATTTCATCAAGATAGAATTGAAAATCCAGGAAGAGAAAAATTGAGAGCAAGAGAGAGAGAGAGTGGAGGTACTTCAATGAATGCGATACTTAAGGCTGCAGGGATCCATACAGTCGAGATGGAGATATGAAAAATAATTGCTAATAATAAACCAGCTCAGATGGAAGCTGAGAGAGCGTGTCCAATGAATGAACAAAGGGATTCATTGCATATGGAACAAATGTGATTTTATGTAAGGTGTTTATATTGAGTCAATGTTCTGAAATAATTTGCATACAACATTTTAATGCATGTGAGTACGTGTGTGTTGAACACATACGCAGTTGTATTCAAGCGAGAGAGAATTAAAATGAAATCTGCACGAAGCTCAAGTGTGAAGCAAGCAGGGAAGGTCTGTTTGTGAATATGCAAAGTAGTTTGCAAGGACAATTGACCTTCAGATCAAGCATGAACGTGTGAGGTCATCAAGCTGGATGCAGTCGAGAGATTGTTGAATAATAAGATCCTATTTAAAAAGAATATGTAGTTTTAGTTTGGTTTCGAGAAAAGGAAAAAGAATGAATCTACGTCTTAAAAAGAAATGTTGGCAACAGCTGTTCACGTACACGAGAGCAAAACAATAAAGTGAGGTGGGAGGCAAGAAACACCTGCTGTGAATTTTCCTGCTTGTCAAGGTGTGTGTGAGATTTGCCTGATGAGGGGGAAAAAACCTGGGAGCAGCTTGTCTTTGAAATACTGGGGAAACTGGTTTGGAAGAAATATATTTTTTGTAAAACTGAATGAAATAAGGAAATTAACGTTTGTTGGGGAAAAAGGGGTGAAGCTGAAAATAATTGTTCGAATTTTATCTGTTGATCGCAAAGTGCACTGTGATGTACATGTTAAAAACGACAATTATTTGAGCATAATGGGGCAATTATGATATTGATGTGGATGGGTGGTTGCATCACTGGCTGGTTTGGTTGTGGCAGTTTGTCATTGGATGATGTCCAAAATTGATTGGAAATTGATATTGTGGTACCTCGTGTGCTGGTGAGCACAAAAGGAGTGGAAAGATTTCAAATTGTAAAAGCTGTGCAGATGTGGCAGAGAGCGCCACATGTTGGAGCATGCAGGTACAGGTCACTCATTATGTGCTTGTGCAGGCAGATATATGACGGTAAGTGTGTGCGTGTCGGTAGATGACGGCAGGTTGAGGATGCCATGCCAAAACCATGGCAACTGGTGACAATACTGGAGTTTATACCTCAGTGCAAGGATTAAACAAGGTGGTTTGCTATTGCATTCCTGATGGTGATCAGGAAAGGATAAAATGGAATGTGTCGGTTCGTGCTGACTACTTTCAAAATTTGGAGTTGTATTAGAGGGGTATATGGACGACTCAAAAAGGGTCAGTCAGTTTAATTAATCCGAGGAACAGATTGTTTCATCTCAGTCTGTGGAATATAAATTCAATGATTTGATTACATTGTGCTTGTGATACAGGGTGAGTTAAAATGGATAACTTCTAACTCTTTCTCCCATGTTTGGTTTGTTGAGCACTGATAGTTGGCATTTCAGTGGAGAAAGGTTGTGTCTTCCATGTGAGGCGATTATAAGGAATTAGAATCATGTGTGGTGGTCAGGAAAGGTGTCATTCCAGTCGTGTGCATAACAACTTTAGGAACCACGAGACAAGGTATCTGGTCACAATGACATGTTTGAATGAAGAATGAGTTAATTCGCAACTGTGGCTGTGAACATAATACATACGCAACTCAGCCGGGCACAGAGGCTGCACGAATTTGTTCGAGGGTTGCATGGTGTTGAGGGGCAATTTTGAAGAGCAGAATTGGCATTCGAGCAGTTATGCCGAGACTGTCACGTAGTTTGTAAAGTTGCTCATCATTGCCCGACAAATTTGTATGCATCATCAGAGTGTGAAAATTTGGGTGAATTGTCCAAGCTCTGATGTTGATGGACAGCAGCTATATGCAGAATTGTTGTATTGCAGAATGTTGCTATTGTTACAAATTCTGGCCCGCCTGGCGTGCGAGCGATTGCGTAACTCCAATCGCAACCGCGTCGCCCACCGGACGGACAATTCAGTCGTGACCCTCCTGGAACTACCGCCAGGAGCCAGCCACGGGTGGGTGTTTAACCTCACCACAATCGTGCCAATTGCCCACCCACGCAGGATAGGGTTGCTCGCCAAATTCGAGCAACCTAAGCACCTGCGCGAGTAGTCGACCGGGCGATCGTACCTCGCCGCAGGTCGGCCTAGGACACGAACCGCTTAAGCTGTCCATTCCATGCTACAGTGATAACTGAGCAGTGTTATCGCCGACCTCGACGGATCAGAATCTCTTCTTTACCTGGGTGTTCAAAACCCACTACTACTTTATTCCGCGATTCAAGATGGCACGTTCAAAAGGGAAAAAGACGATGAACGGGATACATTTCACACAAGGACATTTATTATAACACACACGACACAAGTAAGGCAGTCATGCAATTTACAAGCAACAAATAGAAAGTACTACTTCCGACTACGATTATTATTTACAAGCACAGTCACTTACACAGTTCTACTTATAGGGACACGGCGCCACAGCAGTCATACAAAAGCAAAGAAAATAACGCCCTCATAGGCAAGGGGGTAGAGGGGTTCGGAAACCTTAATGGTCGTGGGCCGTGGATGACCGAAAAGGCCCGCAAGACTGAAGGGTCTTACCCGTGCCCTTGTGGCGCGATGGTGGGCAGGTCGCAACGTCGACTCCCCACGGTCTTGCGTAGCCGCGCCCTCGTGGTGCGACGGTGGGCAGGTCACGACCTCGACTCCCCACGGCCTTGCGTAGCCGCGCCTGACCTCGGGCCCCTGGCGTGGTCAGCGAGCTCTCTCCGGCGTTGCTGCTGGTGCTTTCACGACCCACGACCGAACAAGAAAATACTGAAGGGCAGAAGGGGCTTCAGGAGCAGAGAGAGAATGACGTCGACGACCCAGACAGAGAGAGCTCATGGACCAGAGAGAGAACGACGTTGACGACCCAGACAGAGAGCTCATGGACCAGAGAGAGAACGACGTCGACAGCCCAGACAGAGAGCTCCTGGACCTCACGTGCGGTCCGCCTTATATAATGCGGGACTCCACCCTTCGCTCCTCCCTGTTTTCGGCTCCACCTCCCTTCGAGAAGGTTCCCGAAAAGGGGCGTTCCCTCAGCACGACCATCTCACGCTGTTCATCCACCAATCGGCGGCAAGCTGCCCTCCCCCTGCCTCCGTCACAAAATTCCGCACGCCCATCGGAACTCTTTTGGTTCCCTTTGTCGTTCGACAGTTTTCAACGCGGCTTGTTACTTGCGTGGAGGTTTGTTCAAAATAACAATAGAAAAAGAAAAACGGCTATCTCAAAGAGTCGCATCCCGATGAATCACGAATTCCCTTAAAACAATGGTGGGGAACTATCTGCACATAAACTTAGCGTCATAACTGATCTAAGGACCCTTTATGGTGTACAGTAATCCCCCGTTTCTCGCGGGGGTTACGTTCCAAACCTCCCCGCGCTAAGTGAAAATCCGCGATGAATGGACGCCTGCCCAAAAAATCGATTCGTCTGGTCTGGTCGGTTTGGGAGTGATTGGGTTTGAGGTGCCTGAGATCGACTAGTCTGGTCTGGTCGGTTTGGCAGTGATTGGGTTTGAGGTGCCGGAGATCGACTCGTCTGGTCTGGTCGGTTTGGCAGTGATTGGGTTTGAAGTGCCGGAGATCGACTAGTCTGGTCTGGTCGGTTTTGAGGTGCTGGGTATGTGCAGTGCTCGTCCAACGGCGGCAAACCTATTTCCTTCCCGAAGCATTTATCGAGCACCTTTACCTTAACCTTCTCCTGGAGTGTCCCAGGACCTTCCTCTGGTGCTTCGGTTCCTTGCCAGAAGCCTTAGAAGGTGCAGGGCGTTTGGGCGGCATCGTGGGACTTGGAGAAAAAAACGTAGAAAATATTCACAAGCTCAAAGTTCTGAAAAAAGTTCTGAAAAAAGCTCAAAGTTCTGAAAAAAAAAAAACAAGCTGAAAAAAGTTCACAAGCGAAACTTTGTCTCATGCATTTTGTGACTGGTCGAGCACCACGCGTTATAATTTATTGCTTAAATCATTTATATTTTATACATTATGACCGCGATGTACCGGGGGAATCCGCAGAAAAATTAGTTACGTTCCAAGGGAAAACCCGCGATGAACCGGGGGCGCGATAGGTGAACCGCGATGAAGCGGGGGTTGACTGTATTACGAATTTCCACAGCCGTAACACTACCCCCTCCCTTTTTTACAGACTCGTCCCGAGACGTCGAATTTTCGTGTGCCATCATGTGTAGTTCTCCCCTAATACGTTTTACCTTCGGATCCCTGAGTGCGACATTCAGTGTATTCGTGTCCCCAAAATAAATAACCTATGGGCTGAGTAACTAACTAAACAAACCCACTCATACAGACGATTGAAATAAATTGCCGGCGCTAAGACTCACATGCCAGGGGTGCAAAACACATTTACAAGTACAACTTCACATTATAATTTTACACTGCCCCATGGCCCAGGATCGATGGACTCTGCGGAAAAAAACAACAGTCACAAGCAGGGGGCCAGGCTGCTTAAACGCAGTCCAAGGCCTCCCCCTTTTGAAATGAACGCAGTGAACTGGCAAACGCTGCACGGGCTGCCAGTGCAGTCCGGTGTTGCAGCTGCCAACAGGGCAATCCTTGCAGCTTGCGTGATGATCCTGGCGCACATGGCAATGAACAAGGGGGGGGGGGGAAGCAAAACAGAACAGGGTAAAATGGACGAGGGCAGCAGGCATGGGACAAGGCAAATGCAGGCAGGCAAGGCACGGCATGACAAGGCCGTTGTAGCAAAAACAGCTGGCAGATGAAGTGACCGGCACAGGCCTTGAAGCAAAAACAGCCGGCAGACGATTAACCAGCACAGGCCTTGCAGCAACAGCCAGCAGATGACGTTGGCCAGCCTTTTGCCTTGAAATGGAGGTTGGTGGAGGGAGTGCGGTGGTGCTGGCCACTCGAAAGGCGGGCTCGGACCTACCCTACTGTCTCCCTCCCAACCTATCACCTTTGCCTGTTTCGATCCATGCCCACTCACTTAATTTGTAAAAACAAATTTAGCCCCAACTTATTTTTTTGTTTTTATTTTTACTTCACTTCCTATAAATCGTCCCCTAACCCCCCCTTATCGTCTTTGTTCGGCAAACCTATCCTGTCTCCGAGCATACTCACAACCCCTACGTTTCCTTCCTGGAGGGGAATAAGGGAGAGCTAGCGTCCTGTGTCGAGGCCCCACTCAAGCCCCAGGATGGCATCCTCAGATTTCAGCGATCTTAACCCAAAGTGGGTCCAGCGGCCCACAACGAGAGCGAAGGGATGGATGGTGCGGAGGGTACACTTCCTAATCTACCCTAACCATTTCCCTGTTAACTAGCCCGGGGCTTTCAACAAGCGCCTCTCGCTTAAACTGTCGGTTCTATCAACCCAGATTCCCGTCGCCTGTGTTAGTGTCCTCACAATTTCAGGCCTCGCCCCCCAATTTTCCTTTCGTGCCCTCACACGGTCTCATGGCTGGGACGCGTGGCTCCCTTAGCAGGAACTACCCTCTGCCGATTCTCCGATGATGGCACCCCGGGCACTACACTGCCTTCGAGCCTACCAGCTCCCGAAACACCGGGGAGTGCCCTCTCTGGCGACTCCCCCTCCGATGCCCACGTGGCGTGTTGGCGCCCCGGGTCCCTTTCCGAGGGTCGCCCGTGCCCAGTACACTGCCCACGTGGCATATGGCGCCCCGGGCCCCCGCATCATGCGGGCGCACCCGTGCCCACTACGCTATCCCGGCCCCCACTGGACCCTTGGCCTACCATGGCCGACTCGCCCGGTGCCCGCGGTACCCACTCAGCGATACTCTCCGTTCGTAGCCACACTCCCAGCCTGTCAACAGGGCTCCTGCACCCCTCCAAACGGGTATCGAGTCGACACTCCCACCAACAACAAAACGACCTCCATTTTATCGTATATGTCGTGTGTGTATATATATATATATATATATATATATATATATATATATATATATATATATATATATATATATATATATATATATATATATATATATATATATATATAACGACCAATTCCACGTCCATTTCAAATACCCCCAGCTCCCGTTCGCCTTGAAATGCCATCTTAACCCGTGGAAGAATTTAATTTGAATCGCTCGGAATTTGGGGGGAACGGGGGGGGGGTGCTCCGCTCACCCCTGAACCAATTCCCGTGAATTTAGTTGGAGACCGAGGTGGATTGAAATCCCACACTCCTGTACACCAGTGTTACGAATTCTGGCCCGCCTGGCGTGCGAGCGATTGCGTAACTCCAAACGCAACCGCGTCGCCCACCGGACGGACAATTCAGTCGTGACCCTCCTGGAACTACCGCCAGGAGCCAGTCACAGGTGGGGGTTTAACCTCACCACGATCGTGCCAATTGCCCACCCGCGCAGGATAGGGTTGCTCGCCAAATTCGACCTACCTAAGTACCTGCGCGAGTAATCGACCGGGCAATCGTACCTCGCCGCAGGTCGGCCTAGGACACGAACCGCATAAGCGGTCCGTTCCGTGCTCCAGTGATAACCGAGCGGTGTTATCGCCGACCTCGACGGATCAGATTCTCTTCTTTACCCGGGTGTTCAAAACCCACTACTAATTTATTCCGCGATTCAAGATGGCACTTTCAAAAGGGAAAAAAAGACGACGAAGGGGATACATTTCACACAAGGACATTTATTATAACACACATGACACAAGTAAGGCAGTCATGCAATTTACAAGCAACAAATAGAAAGTACTACTTCCGACTACGATTATTATTTACAAGCACAGTCACTTCCACAGTTCTACTTATAGGGACACGGCGCCACAGCAGTCATACAAAAGCAAAGAAAATTACCCCCTCATAGGCAAGGAGGTAGACGGGGTTCATAAACCTTTATGGTCGTGGGCCGTGGATGACCGAAAAGGCCTGCGGGACCGAAGGGTCTTTCCCGTGCCCTGGTTGCGCGATGATGGGCAGGTCGCGACGTCGACTCCCCATGGCCTTGCGTAGCCGCGCCTGACCTCGAGCCCCTGGCGTGGTCAGCGAGCTCTCTGCGGTGTTGCTGTTGGTGCTTTCACGACCCACGACCGAACAAGAAAAGACTGAAGGGCAGAAGGGGCTTCAGGACCAGAGAGCGAATGACGTCGACGACCCAGGCAGAGAGAGCTCATGGACCAGAGAGAAAACGACGTCGACGACCCAGACAGAGAGCTCATGGACCAGAGAGAGAACGACGTCGACGACCCAGACAGAGAGCTCCTGGACCTCGCGCGCGGTCCGCCTTGTATAGCGCGGGACTCCGCCCTTCGCTCCTACCCGTTTTCGGCTCCACCTCCCTTCGAGAAGGTTCCCGAAAAGGGGCGTTCCCTCACCCCGACCGCCTCATGCTGTTCATCCACCAATCGGCGGCGAGCTGCCCTCTCCCTGCCTCAGTCACACTCCGCGGAGAAACAGGCGGGAAAATTCCGCGCGCCCATCAGAACCTTTTTGGTGTCCCTTTTTCGTTCAACGGTTTTCAGCGCGGCTTGTTGCTTGTGTGGAGGTTTGTTCAAAATAACAATAGAAAAAGAAAAACGGCTATCTCAAAGAGTCGCAGCCCGATGAATCATTCAAATTCCCTTTAAACAATGGTGGGGAACTATCTGCACATAAACTTAGCGTCATAACTGATCTAAGGACCCTTTATGGTGTATTGTGAATTTCCACAGCTGTAACACTATCAAGTCAGGCCAACATGAAAATATTAAGACCTGAAGAGCTTCTCAAATTTATTGTTCAGTTTGGAGATGAAAGCGTCTTTCTCAATCTTCGTATTGCTATTCAGATAATGCTAACCATAGCGATTTCCATCGCCAGCTGCGAGAGATCATTCAGCAAGTTAAAACATATTTTCATATTTGAGAGTCTCCATGGTTCAAGGCAGACTCTGTGATCTTGCTCTGCTGAGTGTAGAAAGAGAAGAAACGGAAAAAAACTGACTGAGCACATCATAGGCCAATTTGCATCAGTGAAAGTTAGGAAAGTGCAGTTGTAATTTTCATGTCGTGCCATGATTTGTTAATTTATAGATTAACGATCTTGGTTGTATTTTTGAGCTGATATTATGGTAAAGTTATTTAAAAGATGGGTGTCAGATGTTTGGACAGAGGTGCAATTTCAGTGCTTGCCATAGGCATTATTGGTACAGTATGTGGATAATTTGCTGATTTGCTTGACATCAGGGGGATGATTGCAGGGGGAACATCTTAACCCTTTTGGGGGCACTGGCTGTCAAAGGCAATGGAGTACCACAGACCAAATTACAGCTGTGGCATGCCTAGGGTATGTATTGAGTGGAACCTCGAGAAGATTTTCAAATGACAGGGTGCAGGCTTTGTGCTGATTGCAGTATGCAATCTTGCCGAGGATGGAAGCATAACAATATACACAGATTCCTGATATGTTTACAGGATGGCACACAATGGACGGGAACTTTGGAAATAAGAGGGTATATAACATTGCAAGGTATGCTATTCAAAAATGGTAAATTGATAGTGGAACTGTTAGAAGCCATTAGCCATCATGAAATGTTGAAGCAAAAGATATGGTCTCAAAAGGAAATACTGATTTAGCAGCAAAACAAGAAGCAAAATCACAACAAATAGCAAATTGCAAGTCAAAGAGAAAATGAGGAAAGGGCGCTGACTACTGACGTCATTGCAGCACTACAGGAAGCAGCTGAGGAAATTGAAAAAGTGAAGTGGGAGAAAAATAGATGACTGTTATAACACAGAAACAAAACTTTGGGTCTCACATGAGGGCAAAGTGGTTGCCCAAAAGGTGCTTTTACTATTGTTTGCTCGTTTGGCACACAAAAGTGGCCATACGAGCAGAAGAGGGATGTAGAAGGAGGTGCTACGAACATGGCACGCTCCAGGATTTGTAGTTGTGGCAGAATTATTTTGCAGAAGCTGTGCGTCGTGTGTGCTGCCTTTTTGGATGTTGGTTGCATCATTGGTTGGGGCATGGCTGTGCCGCTGATGCAGTTTCCCTATTGCCAGTACACTGATGTTCATTTTTGCCAGCCTTGGAGGAGTAACAGACTGAGTCAACCTCCTGGTGTTGGTTCGGTGGTTTGCGGGACTTGGGCTCAGGACTCAAGGATCCCAAGCCACCACTCTAACCGCTAAGCCAACACTCGATTATAATATTGGTAAAGCGTCTATAAAACATATGGACAAATACATGATGGACAAGACAACGATTAACTTTTGTGCTGCCTCAACAAAGGTTGTCAAAGAGTTTGACTTGCAGGTCAGACAAGAGCAACCAGACCAGCTGCAGAGGAACACCACAGCATCCAGCCCATCCAGCCCAGTTACCCATCCAGTAACTGGGTGTACATCAAAGTGTTCCAGTGGAGGAACGCACTGAAGGCACGTTCGACTGGACCACATCCTGTATTATTGGTCACCAACACAGTTGTCAAGTGCAAAGGTAAGATTCACGCATCTCATTGCAAAAAGCATACAGGGAGTTGTAAAGGGAAAAAAGGAAATCCGCAAGTAGGAAGAATGTTACCGGAGGTTTATGAAATATATAGCAGTGCTATTGATGAGCACGTGCATAATTGTGATAATATGGATGATAACAGGCAGTGAGGGCATTATGAGAATGTCATGGAGAGCAGAAAGTTTGGTAGGCCGAGAGCAGGCGAAACAAGGAATGAGTCACAACAGAGTATGCATAGAAGAATAAGGTAAACATCAGGACCAATTACATGAGAAAGGCATATATACAGATTGTTAGTTGGGCTTATGATATTCTGTGCAATTTTTGTCATCATAGCCTCCATAAAAGTAATGATCGGTGTGTGTGTGTGTGTGTGTGTGTGTGTGTGTGTGTGTGTGTGTGTGTGTGTGTGTGAGTGCGAGAGAGAGGGAGAGAGAGAGAGAGAGAGAGAGAGAGTGAGAGAGAGAGAGAGAGAGAGAGAGAGACAGAGAGAGAGAGAGAGAGAGAGGCAGAGAGAGAGGCAGAGTGAGAGACAGAGTGAGAGAGAGAGTGAGAGAGAGAGTGAGAGAGAGAGTGAGAGAGAGGGTGAGAGAGAGAGAGAGAGAGAGAGAGAGAGGGAGAGAGAGAGAGAGAGAGAGAAAGAGTGAGAGAGAGAGAGAGAGAGAGAGAGAGAGAGAGAGAGAGAGAGAGAGAGTGAGAGTGAGAGTGAGAGAGTGAGAGAGGGAGAGAGAGAGAGAGAGAGAGAGAGAGAGAGAGAGAGAGTGAGAGTGAGAGTGAGAGTGAGAGTGAGAGTGAGAGTGAGAGTGAGAGTGAGAGTGAGAGTGAGAGTGAGAGTGAGAGAGTGGGAGAGTGTGAGAGAGAGAGAGAGAGAGAGAGAGAGAGAGAGAGAGAGAGAGAGAGAGAGAGAGAGAGAGAGAGAGAGAGAGAGAGTGAGAGTGAGAGTGAGAGTGAGAGTGAGAGTGAGAGTGAGAGTGAGAGAGAGAGAGAGAGTGAGAGTGAGAGTGAGAGTGAGAGAGAGAGTGAGAGAGAGAGAGAGAGAGAGAGAGAGAGAGAGAGAGAGAGAGAGAGAGAGAGAGAAAGAATTACCACAGTTACAACGATGGTGGTGCATGAAGTTTCCCTGGATCAACCATCTCTGAAGATCCTGAAGACCCAGAAAACCCAGAAAATGAAGAACCCAGTTTAAAATTTAGTTCAGACATCATGTGGTGGGATTTTTTGGAAAATATGAAAGTAAAGACATTTGTACCTTTGGGAATGACAAAAACCCATTTTGAAAGAATTCAACAATTGTTGCTGAAGAACTAAAAGCAGAAGGATGATTGCAATGAAGAGATGTGGAATAATAGAGATATCTTTAAAACTAAAGGGAAAAAGAATTTGAGTTGCTTGCTCAAATTAAATTTGATCAGTAAAATTGAAAAAGGCGATTACCTATTGGATGTATATGTTCGGTGTGCACAGGGTTCCTTTCCTTCCAAAATCGCCTGGGCGCCCAAACTCTGTGGGATGGGGAGGTTGTGGCCCCCATTTGGGGTTGCATCCACTCGCAAGGGTGTTAACCCACCACAGAGCGCAAGTTTGGGTGACCCGGTGGAAACGAGCCTGCCGCAAGACACGACAAATTTAGATTTTTCGCAGGTTTGTTCTTACAGAACAAATCATAAAGTTGTTCTGTTTGAACAAAAGGGGGAACTGTTGAAACGGGATTATTAATTGCATTTATAATAATGTAGAAAAGGCAAAATTAACTGAGTTTAGTGCTTTGAAAATAATTTTATAAACATATGCTGGAAAAACTAGGAGAGGGCAGAATACACATTCAACTGAAGTTGTAAAGAACCTGGCAAAACCTTATCGATCTGATGACCATCTGAATCCACAATATCTCCCCCCCCCCCCCGCTACACCCTTTCCTGGGGCTATAAGCAAGCTCCAAAACAGACCAATTATCCTTCTATGTTGCAACTTTAAAGTTCACAAAGTTCCATCTGTTCTCAAGACACACCCTGATGAAACTGCATATTGTTACAAATTCACGCCCACCGGCGTGCGGACAGCCACTTTTAGCCGAATTGCGGCCGTACGCCCACCGGACAGACAATTCAGTCGCGACTTTCAGGAACAATGCCGAAAACCAGTCACGGGTGTGCTCCAAGCGGACACCACGGCCTATTCAATATTCTAACCGCGCACGACAGGGTCAATCGCCAAATTGTCAATATACCTAATTTTTCGCGCGCGCAGCCAACCGAGAGACCATACCTCAGCAAGGTCTGCTTGGACACAAACCGCTTAAGCGGTTCGTTCCGTTCTAGAATAACCGAGCGGGGTATTATCGCGAGACCTCGCTGGACCCGATTATTTTATCGGCCATCAAAAAGCCCGCTACCATTCCGAAATGCAATACGGCGTTTCAATGGGGAAAATGACACGACAGTTTCACATTCAAACAAGCACATTTATTATTTCCTACACGTATAGTCATGCAGGTATGGAATCAACACACACATGCAATTATACAGCCAAACACAATGCAAAGGAAAGAGCTAGTACCATCTATTTATTATGTACAGTCACTTATACAGTTCTACTTGCGGACATGGCGCCACAACATTCATTCAAAAGCAAAGGAAAGCCCCAGGACAGACGAGGGGCAGACCGGACCTCTTTGGGTCTTTATTGCACGGAGCCGTGTAGACCGCAGAGGCTCCGCGAGGCAGCACAGGTTACCTTCCTCGCTGGGGCGACCCGCGACGTTCCTTCCCCACGGCAGCTAGCATAACCGCGGCTCGGCCGCGGCCTGGCGATTCAGGCCCCGGCCGGCAACGCCTGAGAGGAACGAACGGGTCTTCGCTCTTTTTGAGTTGATGCTCTCTTTAAGAACCCGTTCATCCCTCAGAGATGCTCGGACCGTTCCGAAGCCCAATCACCTCAGACCGTTCGGAGCTGGTTGGCGAGCTCTCTCCGGCTCGCACACGAACACGCAGCTCCGCGCGGCACAGCAGGCTTAGTCGCGCTCGCGTCTCCTCCGCTCTCCTCAGTTTCTCCACCGAATGCAGGCGTCAGGCTCCAGACTTCCACGCGGATCCTCGACCTCTCCAGACTGACTGTGCTTGGCGTTCCGCTCGCCCTTATATCGGGTCCGTGAGGCGAGATTCTGACCTCCACTCTCCGACCTTCAACCTCCACTGGCTCCGCCCCTTTCGACCTTTTTTATTCGAATTCTGAGGCAAAGCTTGGAGCAAGCGGACGTGGTAGAAATCACCAATGCTGAAGGGAGAAGGAAACACCGCGTTTGTTTGCAGCAATGCCGTTCGATGCGGACTCGCCGTGGCTGGTGCCAAGATGGTGTCGTTTCGGAGATGAAGGTGAGGCGATGTTGTTCGTGTTGTTGGGTATCGGGGGAGATGCGGTTTGGGAGATGGTGAGATGTCGTTGTTGTGAAGGCGGTTGTGGAGAGGGTGGTTGGTGGTTGGCGTGGTGGAGAAGGTGGTCCGTGGTTGGCGTGGTGGAGAAGGTGGTTGGTGGGTGGCGTTGTGGTGAAGGTGGTTGGTGGTTGGCATGATGGAGAAGGTGGTTGGTGGTTGGCGTGGTGGTTGGTCCAAAATATCGATAGCAAAAGAAAAACGGCTAACTGAAGATTCACAGCCCTGTTACACGAATAATTCCCATTAGACAACGGTGGGGAAATCTATCTGAACACAAACTTATCGGCATAACTGATCTAAGGACCTATATGTTGCTCTGTGAATTTCCACAACCGTAACAATATATACGTACAATATTCAATGTCGAGTCGAGTCTTCAGCCTGCAACGATGCAGCAGGATAGGCCTTCCTCCTCTATACAGGAGTGTCTTATTTTACTGAATAAACGGCTTGTATGTTAACTTACTTTTTACTGTCTTGAGGTAGCAGGAATCTGCTTCCACAGCAGAAAACTTATTACGTTCAGTTTTAGTTTTCACCATTTCATTTCAGCCAATCGTGGCTTTTGAGCTTTGATGAGTCATTGTTTTCGTCCACATATACGATTACCTCTCATTCCGAGCCTTTTGATTCTTGCACACCATTTATTGTAAAAATCAGACCAGCATATGGAATGAACCCCAGTTTAATAACGAATCGTCATCGAACAGGAAATGACGTACGGAAATCTTGGAATACAAGATCTCCAAGACCTGGTAGCCACACAACAGTTAATAATGGTGCTCAAACGTAAAACTATGGACTCAATTGTGCCAAAAGGCAGAGAAAGGTTATGACATTGCGGAAAAATCGAGTTGTTAGATACGTTGACAAGAGGTGAAATCTGTGGGCCACCATTACTGAATCATTGAATCAACAATGCGGTGAACGCGAGTCCAATGTAGTAAAATGGGAGAAATCATTGTGGATTTACTCACGTTTTCATGTGGCACCCAGGGCCAAAGGCTCCAATTCAACCATCGGCAGAACATGATGCTGTGAAAAACTATCCACCACAGCTCATGGAACTAATCAAGGCAAAAACATTTATGTCAGAGCAGGTTTTTAACGCTGAAGAGATGGGATTATTTTGGAAGTGGACGCCACCTCGTAACATTTTTTTTGTATACCTTGTCGAGGCTCGTATGAGAGCTGACGACGCACAGCAAGGGGAGTATAAGACAAGTGGGGCGGGAGTGGGAAGGACAAAACAGTAGGGAACAGAGACATTAGGAGATCTGTGGAAGGGAGAGGGATGGGGCGGGGAACATGTGGTATGCAAGACGGATATTTCAGCGACTTTCAGGAATAAAAGCAGGGAATTTAAAGGAGGTGGGTTTGGGGTGGATTAACGGGGGTAGAAAAGATTGAGGATTTGGATGGGGGGACGATAAGAGGTGGTGGTAAACATCTGTTTTGAAGGCCTGGAGGGAAGAATGGGATTGATCAGAGTGAGGGAGTTTATTCCAAAGGCAGGAAAAAAAGAGGAATGAAAGAGTGAAGGGGAGCAGTGATTTGTGATTTTGGTAGTTGTAGCTCAAAGGGGTTGGTGGAGGACCTTGAGCGCCCTGCGTAAATATGGTAGGGACAAATCGCAGACAGAGCAGGAGGCGCAAGACTGGAGAGGAGACGGTAGAAGACAGAAAGACCACCGACCTGCCTGTGGTGAGAGAGTGAGAGGCCCAAAGACTCAGCCTCATCACGGGAGATATCAATAATCCAAAATGCCTTCGTTTCCACAGCGTGAAGCCGAGAAAGGTGAGAGCCAGGAGAACCAGCCCAGAGAGGAGAGCAGTACACCATCAGGCTGCAGACAAAAGCTTTGTATGTGGTCAGAAGCTCGGTGGGCAGAGGAAGGACTTCGCATGATGGAGGATTCCCAGTCGGCGAATGGCTTTGTTGGCCACTTTGGAAATGTGGCTTTCCCAGGAAAGATCATGGCAGATAGTGAGACCCAGAAGCTTGAAAGAAAAGACTTCTTCCAGAGGATTGTTGAGAAAGTAATTGGGGGTGGGGGGGGTTCCAAACGGTCATTTCGGAGAGACATCGTGAGAGTGTGAGATTTGTCTGGATTGAAAGACATGTTCCACGTGTTGGACCAGTTTGTGATTTTTCCCAGATCTGCAGTGAGCAAAGAAGCTGCTGCTTGCCGGTCTGAGGGATGACAGATGGTACGGCAGAGGGTGGAGTCATCAGCAAAGAGATCATGAGGATTTTCCAGAGTCAGAGAGATCATTGATGAAAAACAGAAAAAAAAAAATACCCCCAAGAGGGAGTGCTGGGCATCTCTGCCAGAGGTCGAAAGTAACTGTGCCAGACTGGAATAGGGGCAGTTCATAAAGTAGGTACGCTCTACTTCCGGGTTTCAAAACCGCCCACCCCCTTCTGTATGCAGGCTAGTGACCACCCACCCACCCCCTCATACATCGCTAATCGCTTGCAAAGCCAGCAGTTCCTTATGAACCGATGTTTGTAAGCCATGACGATGCAGTCCCTAGCGGTGTAATTTACGTTTTTCTTTTAATATCACAGCACGTCATTTATGAAAATAAAAAAAAACAAATTGACATTCAAAACAATGTTAATGTCATAAATGAAAGTAAGTGTGCATATAAACTTGTATTCCATTGTTTTAGTTAAATCTGACAAAAGCTTCAAATGTAATATTTGTCTCAGAGAGTTCTGGTTATTAAATTTTTTAATACTTTTTTGTATGTACGTACTTTATGAACAGCCCATAAGGGGAATCAGAACGGAGTTTGAAGGGCTATAAAATCGGAACGAGAGCAAATTTCAAAAAAATGGCTCGTGTTGTTCTAGATCTTGGTTTTTCGAACCCGGGGGCGCGACCCCAAGTGGGGTCGCCGAGCAAATTTCGTTGGGCCACGGGTGTCCGCTTGCAGCAAAAAAAATTGTCTATTTTCGATCGGTGTTCGCTTTTACGGGATGCAATATAAACGGTTCGTTCAAAGTATGGGAACAGGCGCAACATGACGCTTGGAATGGGATCCAGCCGATGCGCGGGCTCGCTGAAGGGCGGTTCATTTTGGCGGGAAATTAGTGGTTTGATCCACGGCCTATCAGACTCAGACTCTGACTCTATCATCAACGTCTATTCACGTCTCCCAGTACGACTCAAGACATTATTTGTAATGGCAGCACCGGCCACCAGCAAATCCCGAGAACGTTCTTACCAGGATAAATTTCTGGACCTTGGATTTCACGACGTGGTGGATAAAAGTGGGGCACAGAGGCCTCAGTGTGTGATTTGTGTTGAAGTGCTTTCTACGGAGTCTATCAAACAAAATAAGTTGCAGAAGCATTGGACTACAAAACATGTGCCTTATCAGGATAAGGAGAGAGCGTTCTTTGAGAGGAAACTTCTAGCACTCAAGAATACATGTCTTGACAGAGAGGGTACATGCCATCAGGCCAATTCTCGGGCATTAGAGGCCTCGTATCGAGTGTCGCTCCATGTTGCCAAGACTAACAAGCCTCACTCCATTATGGAAGAACTCGTGCTGCCATAAGCAAAGGACATGGTATCTCTGATGGTTGGGGAGGAAGCGGCGAAGAAACTGGCAGTTATACCCCTCTCTGACAACACCATCCAATGCAGAATTGATGATATGAGTCTGGACGTAACGGCTCCGGTCGTACAGAAGATCAAGGAATCGCCGTGGCACGCCATGCAGTTGGACGAGTCCACAGATATCGCATCGTACGCGCAACTCATCTTCTGGGTCCGCTTCATCAAGGCTGATAACTTTGTCGATGAGCCTCTGCTCATCAAACCACTGGAGGCCACCACCAAAGGCAAGGATATTTTGTGAAAGTAGAGCAGTTTTATCGTGACCATGATCTGGACTTTGGAAAGTTGCTCGATTCTACAACAGACGGCGCGCCAGCAATCTTAGGAGTGCGTTCTGGAATCAAGGCTAAATTGTTTGAGGTGGCTCCTCAGACCTCCATGGTACACTGCATGATTCACCGAGAAGCGCTCGCCTCTCGTACTTTGCCAGAAACCTTGCAGAGCGTGCTCTCAGAAGTCGTAACCAGAGTTGGTGTCAAAGCCACCCAATGCTCGCCTGTTTATACATTTATCGTTTTTAAAAGACTCTTCTAATAATTAATATTTTTCATAAAGCATTGCAGTGAAGTCTGATCGAAATAATTTTAAAGCAATATATGTATTTGTATATTGTAATCGGTAACAAGAGCGCAAGTGAGCACAATATACGCCCGAACAAGAAGGTATATACAGAATTGTGCTACCACGTGGAAAACAGCATCCTGGTTGCCATGGCAACCACTTTAGATGACGAACGTATGTCGCGACACACCGTCTCTACAGTCTGTACCTATGTACCAAATATGAAACGTGAAAGTTTAAAACTTTGGGAGTTAGAGAGCAGACAGGAACGGATGAAAAACAGTTTCCTGGTTGCCATGGCAACCACTTTAGATGACAAACGTCTATCATGACACACCGTCTCCACAGTCTGTACCTATGTACCAAATATGAAACGTGAAAGTTTAAAACTTTGGGAGTAAGAGTGCGGACAGGAACGGACAGACAGACAGACAGACAGACAGACGGATGACACATAATACACCCCGATATATATATATATATATATATATATATATATATATATATATATATATATATATATATATATATATCCAGTATACTGAGTACCAGTATACTGGGCCGGTGTATACCCCCGGTTAAAATAGGTGTACCATATCCCTGTGTCGTAAGAGGCGACCAGGGTTGCGTCAGGAAGGGCATCCGGCGTAAAACATGTGCCAAATCACTATGCGGATCATAATGGATGATCCGCTGTGGCGACCCCTAACGGGAGCAGCCGAAAGAAGAAGAAGAAGATATATATATATATATATATATATATATATATATATATATATATATATATATATATATATATATATATATATATACATACATACATATATCGGGCGTATAACAAATAGTGTGGCAGAAAAAACATTAGAAAGGAAAAAATAACTTGCACCAAAAATTTTAACATTTTCACGCTCACGCTCACGCCGGGGGTATCGCTATAGCTCTTTGTTCTTCGAACAGGCGAGCTAAAATGGTGAATCACATCAAATCGAGTGCCCTCAACGCCAGATTATTCAGGCTATTCTGCCAGGAGATGGACGCCGACCATAAGAATTTACTATTCTACACTCATGTCAGATGGTTATCTCGAGGAAACCTTCTTCTGCGTGGTTACGAGCTCAGAGATGAACTGAAGGAGTTCCTACGCACACAAGGGAAAACGGCATGGGTAGCGTTGCTTGAGTCGGATTCTTGGCTGTCAGAACTGTGCTATCTCGTTGACATCTTTGAACGTCTCAATGTCCTCAACCGCTCCCTCCAAGGCAAAGACGCAACCTCATGATTTTTCATGACAAAATGAGCGGATTTCTGGCGACTCTAAAATTACTAGCAGACAAAGCAGCTGTTAAGCGTTTCAGCCTTTTCCCCCGTCTGGTGGAGCATCTAACGACCTGCCAGTACGATGATACTGAGCGCGACAGTCTTTCTGGGGAGATAGCACGTCACCTTCGGTCGCTCATTGAACAGTTCGAGCACTATTTCCCTGAGCTGGATGTGCAGTCCTTTTCTGTAGTTTGGGACCCTTTCACAGCTCCATTGGACTCGATTGCTGATGAAGATGATACAGTACAGGAAGAGCTTGTACAGCTCCAGCAGGATTCAGGTGCATTCTGGTGCAAAATGCTGCCGTCGTACCCGACCCTGTCACGGCGCGCCATTAAGGTTCTCATGCCATATCCTTCATCATACTTTTGTGAGCAGTCGTTCTCCACCATGGTGGTGATTAAAACAAAGTACAGAAATCGCCTATAAATGGAGCATGATATGATCCTGGCATTGTTGGTAATCATTTCTGAAAGTTGGTCTTTGTATTGGCATTTATTAATTATTTTCATGTTCATCAACTGGTCTAAAATGGCTGTTGCTTCATTAAAACTTGTTATTTCCAGTCTTCTTACCACCTAACAGCAATAACAGTCTATTAAGGCCCGGTCACACCTTGACGTTTTAGCCAGCGATGGCAACGTATTAAAATGTATGTAAAACGCTGGCTGACGTTGAACTTTTGATGTTTTTTTTTTTTAAGATTCGGACGTATTCATAACGAGATGGTCGTATGCATAACATATTAGTAATGGACACAGAACGTTTCGTTGTGTTATAGATAACTTATACCAACGAATGCTGAACCTGTTGTCGGCCTACACAACCGATGCCCAGCGATAGTCTAACTTCGGCATAGCGCGTTGCACGCATCGCCGACGATGTCGTGACGTAGCCTATTAAAAGGCTGACGCACAACGATTCGAATCATAACTGCCGTAGAAATGGAAGTGACAACATCGCGGTCACACCTTGGCGATCTTGCCAGCGTATGCCGACCTAAGAAAAATGTGTCTAAAACGTTGGGGGCACGTCAAATACGGTATGAGTAAGTTTGGTATACGTGAGTAGAACGCTAAAGTACGCTATCATACGTCGTAGTAAGTAGAGTACGTCAATAAATTTTAAACATGTTCAAAATTTTACGACGTACTCGGCGTATGACACACGTTCCGCATGCGATGGGGATAAGTTTTACACCCGATATGTGGACGCTTACACACGTCCACAAAGGCTACTTATAAGCTACTCATAAGTCGAAACACGTCGCGGTAATGTCTTTTTTACGCGAAACTTATTTCTAACTTATGTTTGACGTGCTTTGAACCAATTCTTTACGTAGTCCCAACACACATCGACGTATGTAGACATATTCCAATGACGTCTTCCAGTCGACAAAAAAAAAATAAATGAACGTGTTTCTAGCTTACAACTGCCATATAAAGACGTGTTCCCAGCGGTTTTGGGAATTGGTATCTAAAAATGCTGCTCATAAAAGGGGAACCCAACAGTGTTTTCGAGTTCTTTTTGAGTCGATGTCCATGTCAGCATTAACAGTATCAGTATCAGTATCAGTATCAGTATTAGTAGTAGTTTGTTCATGTTGGCAGTAGTAGGTGAGTGTGAGGGGGAGGGTGTGGGTTATGATGGATCGTCCTTGCGTTTAATGATTTAACGATTTAAATGATAAACTCAACAATTTAAATGGCTGCAACTCCACTATTGAAAGTAGACGCTTGCGCTCAACAATTGGATTTTTTTTACACTCAACGACTTTTAAACGGTACCACTCAGCGATTTTCATTGTTTACAATGAACGATTTAAATTGCTGTCACTCGCCTTTGTTTTTTGACGCTGGCGCTCGGAAATTTTAATCGTTTCTATTGAACGTGTTAAATCGCTCAAACCCCACTATTGAAAGTAGACGCTTGCGCTCAACAATTGGATTTTTTTTACACTCAACGACTTTTAAACGGTACCACTCAACTATTTTCATTGTTTACAATGAACGATTTAAATTGCTGTCACTCGCCTTTGTTTTTTGACGCTGGGGTTTGGAAATTTGAAGCGTTTCTTCTGAACGTGTGAAAACTCTCAAACTCGACTATTTTAAATAGACGCTGCCGATGGACAATTGGAATCATAGCCAAGCTAGACATCGAAGTGTGAACATCCTCGTCATGCCGAAGAAAAGTTTGAAGAATGCTGCAAATAAGTGTCCTGGCCGTGGCCGTAGACGCTGACGCAAGGACGATCCATTATACCGACGTCTTTCAGCCTATGAGTAACTTAAAAGTAACGTCTGTCGATGTGTGGCAACGATCGTGTAACGTGCCAACAACACGTTAATCATAGGTTAGAAATAAGTTTCGGGTCCGCTAAACATTACCACGGCGAGCCTCAACTTATGATTAACTTACAAGTAGCATGTGTTGACGTCTGTCAACGATCGCAGACCGTGCATACAACTTGTGGCCAGCGTAGCGGAACGTGTGAGTCATACGCCGGCATACGTCATGAAATTTCAAGCATGAAAAAATTTGAGGACAACCAAAAAGTACAACGTTTAAAGCCAACGTACAACGACGTATGGCAGTGTTTTTCAGCGTGCTCTCAATGTTATCAAAACTTACCCACAACGTATTCAACGTGTGCCAGCGTTTTAGAAAAAAAATTCAAAAATCGGCATACGTTGGCTAAAACGTCAAGGTGTGACCGGGCCTTTAACTAATTGTGATGGGTCATTTGGAAGAAAACTAACACCTGAACCAAGGATACTTAAAGCCTGAATAATGTGTTTCTCCTTCTCATTCTTCCTACTTTTACCAGTTAGACTAACCCTATAATTAAGAGAGTCCAGCGGGATCAATATATACTCTATCATAATTATTTTTCATATCCAAGGGTTTTTCAAAATACTTTGATTCATCCCTCACAGTTGAACCTTGTCTTCCATCTTTTGTTCGAAGAAACATTAATCTCGGAGTTCGTTTAACAGGGGGTTGAGTAGAATTCAAGAACCTTAATTCATCATTAAATATCAATACCTTTTCTTTAGCAAGATGAAATATTGCTGGTTGTTCTGTTGGAATGAGACCTGCTATGGTTTTTGAATCTGCTGAATATTCATTGTTTTGAAGAGCCATCACAATATAATCAGGCGGTTTATTAGTCTCTTCCAGTTGTTGAAATAATCCTTCATCATCATATTCTAATTCTCCAATATGCTCTTTTTCTTCCTCCGTCATATGACTGAAATCTTTTAATGTTTGAAGTTTTTTGGGAGTATATTCTATTGTGGGAACTGTAGAAACATCTATAATTTTTTCTTGGGAAGTTTTTAAAGGTGGTTTAAAAAATTTCTCGTTTTCTTTCAAATGCTTCATCGCCCATTAGTTTCTGTCTGCGTTTCTTCTTTATCTCTTCCTGTTGTTTTACAACTTTATCAAACCAACTCTTGATGCTCCTTAAATCTTCTTGCTCTTTCTTTTGCATCCATTTATTTATTGGAAAATATCATTTCATGAATTGCAAAGACAAACAGGGGAATTTTCCTTTTCTTCATCATTAAAGTAGATGTGTTCAAATAAATCCTTTTCTTTAAATATTTCATCAAATTCTTGATTAACATTAATACGAGTTGTAATTTCTTCTTCACTAATACTTGTATCTCTGCTTTTCATATGTTTGCGTTCAGTTTCTTCAACAACATCAAAACCGAATGATAAAATCTTAACCCCATTACCACTCAGATGTTTAATAATTTGTCTCATTCCTTCTGGATTAGTTTCTAATATCCCAAGACCACCAGATTTTAGTTTCTTTAACCCACTCTTACAATGTGAATATTTTGTTGTACCAAGAGAAACCTCCTCAAATATTTACCGTCATTCCTCAATCGAATATGTTCCTCGACTGAAATATAGTAATAATCTTCACCTTATACTTCTCCAGGTCTTATTGCTCTCGTTGTTGTAGATACAATACGAACTACATGGTGCTTTTTAAGCAAATTTACAATATTCTCATTTGTACTATACAAGAACCTTCATTTATGAAAGTTTTTTTTCCAGAAGTAGATTTACCCACAAGATTTATAATAATAATTGTCATATATACATACATATATATATATATATATATATATATATATATATATATATATATATATATATATATATATATATAATTGTTTATAAAACAAAAAATAATATATCCCTTAATATCTCATCTTGTTTCATAACAATATATTTATATTTTTCAGTCGTGTGCTTCATATAATCCCCAAATTCCTTTTTACGACATAATGTAGAACAATTGTCTCTCCAAAAATTGTTTATATCTATTGAATTTAACTTGAATAAAATAAAAGTATGAGCATTGTTTCTTATTGAGCGACGAGGAAGTTGAAAGTATGATTGACTAATATAATACAATTACAAGAAGAATGTCTCCCTCTTGTGTAGTAGCTATCCATTACCGTTTGGTTTCTCTCATTAACACAATCATCAAAGATAACGAGGTTCTTTTTTGATTTATCCAAATCTTGGTGAGAAGGTATATCATCCATATTATAACTAAGAATACAAGTTATCGGCTTTGATTTATTTTTATATCTCTGTGCATCACAAAATAGTTGTATTACATCTTCAATGTTGTAATAATTTGTTTGTTTTGAAGTTTAAATAAACCGATTATATATTCTTTTTGAAGACCAGCATTAAAACCTTGTGAGAGTAGTTGATACTCAAGTTGAAAACTTGACTTTGTAAAAATTATTAAATTATCATAATCTAAAAAGTTGGGAGTAAGGAGCATCTTTAAAAGTAAGCAGGTTTTCCACATCCGCTTGAACCAACTAAGAGACATCTTTATGAATTTGGAAGATTTTTATGGTTGTTAAATTTTATCTTATTTTCCCAAATGGATAAAAAATCATTCATTTATATATTTGGAAAACAGGTTATTTTATTATTGGCTTTTTTAGAAACTCTATATCTTATCCTAAGTTCAGGTTTAATTTAAAGATAATCCATTATTTTATTAATACAATATCTTGTGTTGATATTTCCTTGAAAATGGCAATCGTGAATGACATACAAGAACAATCCTTTGAACATTTCTCGAATACGTTCAGTTTCTTCCATTGTAAGGAAAGGTGTGTTATCACCCTCGTACTTTACATTCATTTTTCTAATCAATCTTGTAATGTAATTCATTTTTGCTGTGAATCTAAAAGAATTATATTCCTTTTTATATTTTTTATTATCATTAATTAGAAGATAATCACAGAATATACATTGTTTATTGGCTTTTGACTCTGTGTTTAATCCCACTCTATCACATGCAGGACAATTCTCAAATTTGTGATATGGAGAATCAGGAAATTCAAGAGGATCAAAATCTAGTAAACTATTCATATTTATAAAGTAAAACTTTACTCCAAATGAAATTCATCTTCGGTATCATCTTCGGTACTTTCATTGGTGCTTTCACAATCATCTATAAAACTACTTTCATAACTATCATTTGAACACAAACTCTCTGTATCATAACTGTCTTCTTTTCCAACAGAGATAATATCATCACTCTCATATTCTTCAAAATCTTCAGTTGAATAATGACTCGTATTTAGTTTGTAGAAAAAAACATTACCATCTATAACTATATACTTTTTTTCATTAACAGATTCAACTACGACATTTTTTTATTAAAGGTAATTTTAAAATGATCCTTAACTACTATTGAACGAAATGTCATTTCAACTGATATATTATTAACATCCTTTATTTCATCAGGATTTACATCTTTTGGGTTGTTGAAAAAAATACAAATTTCTCCTTGCATATTACAGATGGTCTTATCTTTTCTTTCTCCAGCTTCATCCATAAGGTTTTTCTTTTTTGATACTTTTACTTGTTTAATTGCTTTTTTTAGTTTTGAATATATTACCAGAAGGAGAGGAGAAACTTTTGTTCGAGATACTTTAATTGATGTTCTTCCAGATATACTAAAAGCCCTTCCACTGAAGGAAATTGAAGAACTCATATTATTCACCATCATTGTTTTTATCCAATAGTTGTTATATTTATCTTTATTCAATTTTACATGCTTGACATATTTCTCAGTATCTTTTACAAACGAGGAGATTGATTGAAACTTGTCTTTTGTGTCTTGATACATTGTATTTATTAAGTGAAAAAAGTTGGAGGATAAAATGGTTTTAAGCACAGATTCACCTATAAATTTAACGAAATTTTCATCAAGAGAATTTTATTTTAAGCAAAGTTTTGTTGTATAGTAAATATGGTGAACACAACGTACTGCAATATTTGTAATCATGAATATAAATGTTATAAAAAACACCTTCAAACCAACAAACACACATTCAATCTTTTCAGACAAATATCTCCACTTGACCAAGAAACGAAACATTGTGATAGATGTGATAATGATATTGTTAAAAAAATTTTTTTATAATAAGCAACTTCAATCACGCAAACACAAGAACAATGAAGAGAGGGAAGGTGCCACTAAATTCTCCATTGAAAATGGGGCATTTAAAGGACATATAAAAATAAGATTGTTTCGCTTTCAAGACCCTGGACCATCTTCAATCATGGAAGCTGTTGATATGGTTAAACAAAGTATTGAAACCATAATTAAAAACACATTAAGTGAAATGAAAACTTTTAAGTTTTATATGGGAGTAAAATTGAATATGGTAAGACAAGGTGATGAAACTACTCCCTCTATGAGGACAAACCCTCACTTTATCTCATCATTTCAAGATTTTGTAAGATGTGATGTTTATGATGAACTCCAGAGACAAGAACAAGATGTTGATAAAACTGTAGTATGTAGTAGATTTACCATTACAAAAATAATCTTTTCAGATATACACATCTTAAAATCAGATCCTCTTCAAGCTTCTTCTTATATTGATTTACCAAAAGAGATAAAACTTAAGAAAGTGGTTGTTAATATTAAAAACAAAGATAATAAATGTTTTCTATGGTCTGTTCTTGCTCACTTACATCCTCCACAATGGAATCCTGAAAGGGTTGAACATTAAAAGAAATAAGAGAATACATTAAATGTTAAAGATTTAAAGTTTCCAATGTCATTGAGAGATATTCCTAAATTTGAAAAAACGAATAATCTATCTGTGAAAGTATATGGATTAACGGATACAGACAAAGTTCAGAAATTAAAAATTTCAAACAACTATAAAAATGATGAAACACACATTGACCTTCTCTACTTTACTTCAAAGGAAGAAATCACATTATGCTTTCATCAAAAATTTATCAAGATTAACCAAATCACAACTATACAAGAGAAAATGCAAAATGTATCCTTGTAAGAGATGCTCAACTCCTTTCACACAAAAGAACGATTAAATCAAAATTCAAAATATTGTAGTAATCATAAATCAACCGTAATCAATTTACCAAAAGCAGGTTCAAACATATCATTCAAAGATTTTAACAAATCTATAAAACATCCGTTTGTGATATATGCTGATTTTGGAGGTATCCTTGAAAAGATAGATACTGTTTCTCCAAATCCAAATAAATCATACACAAATAAATATCAAAAAACATACTCCTTGTGGTTTCTGTTATTATATCAAATCATCTGTTGGTGATGAATACAACGAGTTCAAACTTTATAGAGGAGAAGATGCCTCAGAGGAGTTTGTAAGATGATTGGAAAAAGACTGTCTAAGACGAAGATAAATAATGGTTAAAACCTATAAACCAATGTCATTAACAAAGGGAGAGAAAAAGGAATTTAGAAAGAACAGTATATGTCGTATTTGTGAGGAGAAAATTGAGGGAGAGTTCAAGGTTCGGGATCACTGTCATCTTACTGGTAAATATAGAGGTCCAGCTCATTCCCGTTGTAATCTTAATTGCAAGCCTCCAAACTTTATTCCTGTCTTTCTTCACAACAACGCTCACTATGACACACAACTATTTATAAATGAACTTTCAAAGACATCTGGAGATATTTCTGCCATTCCTAACACAGATCAAAAATACATCTCATTCACAAAAACAATTCATACATCCCCCATAACCCATATCAGATTTCTTGACACATACAAGTTTATGGCAAGTCCATTATCCAACTTAGCATCAAATATTAAAAACTTCCCGAATCTTAAATCACATTTCTCAAATCAAGAAGCGATTGATCTCTTATCTCAAAAGGGAATATATCCGTATGATGATATGGATTCATTTGAGAAGTTTAAAGAAACACAACTTCCTTCAAGGGAAAGTGTCCATGGAAAGTTAAATAAAACTCATGTTTCCGATAGAGATTATACACAAGCTAAAAGGGTTTGGGAGAAGTTTAATATCAAGAATCTTGGAGAATATCATGATTTGTATCTTAAAACTGATGTATTGTTATTGGCTGATGTGTTTGAAACTTTTAGAACAGTCTGTCATAATAAAAATTCTTATGGATGAGACCCCGTTCACTATTACACAGCCCAGGGTTTGGCTTGGAGTGCTATGTTAAAAATGACAAAACAAAATTTGGAATTAATCAGAAATATAGACATGCTTTTAATGATGGAGAAGGCTAAAAGATGAGGAATATCTCAAGTATGTTCCAAGAGATATGCTAAAGCAAACAACAAATATCCTCCTGAGTATAATAAGAATGAGGACAACCCTTACCTGATGTATTATGATGCTAACAATTTGTATGGGTGGGCTGTCTCAATCTTTACCTTCAGTACAGTCAAAATGTTGGATGACCTCCCACAAATTGCAACAAAAGCAAACTCAACAGATTTTGATTCCTGGATATATCCTCAGTGACAGAAAAAGGTCCTAAGGGATCCTCCAGGGGGAAAGTCCTGAAATCATGGAAATCCAATATGGCCGCCACCCGGCTTCCGGGAAAATGAGAAAATTGTAAAGATTGATATTTTAATATGTAAATATATGTATTTCTGCATTCTAATTGTTTATAATTATGGTCAGTATATTGATATACAAGAATAATTATCAAAAAGGGAAATGTATTGAGGGTAAAATAAAACATTATCGCTTTTTTGTCCAAAAATGTCAATTTTTTTTCCCGAAAAAAAAAATTTACCTGATTCTGATTTAGGCTCCTGCACAAAAAAAAATAAGAAACGTTGAAGACACAAGATGAAATCAAGTCCATGGCAATACAATACAATAATGTAAATCATTGAAACATGACAAAATTCACAATTCCACTCAGGGCAATCACATCTGCCTGACGAAGGTTTTGAAATGAAAATGAAAATTCGCATTAAACTCAGAAATTACATCCATTATAAACTTACTATACATGTTGAGAAAAATCAAGTGTATTAAAGTTAGAACTCGACAATGTCGTCATCATCCTCATCATTGTCACATGGAGTGTTTGTGCAGCCAGAGCCCCTGCAGTTTCCACAAGCTGGAGTGCACTCAATGTTGTGCTTCTTGCATGTGCATCTCATGGTGCTACATTCAGCCTGGCAGTTGCACTTAATGACACGTAACATCTTTTCAGGAGCTGGAGCTATTGATGTCTGAAGTGGCACAAAACCCTCATCACATTTCTGCCAACCCCAGTCTGTGGAAGAAGTATGCAAGTCTCACATCTTGAAACAAATCAAAAACCACCTTCAGAAGCATGCCGAGTCTGCAAAGATATATTCTAGAACTTCAGCGCTCTGGGTTCAGCATATAGACATGTCAGACATTCTACACAAATACATCCGGGCAGAGTGCACTGGGAACTGGGCACTACATCTACAGGCCATCCAGGAAATGCTGCCTTACCTGGCAGCCTCGGGCCACAACCTGTATGCCAAATCTGTGAGGGTGTATCTGCAGCAGATGTCCAACCTCAAAACTCAACATCTCAATGTCCATCAACATTGTCCATTCTGAGGAACATTGCCACTGGAGTTCATGCACACCCCACCGTCAACGTAGATACAGCACATGTTGTAGGAGCCAAAATATTGAAATCTATGGATTGGAAAACACCTGCCAAGTACACATTTAAGAGGAAAGACCAAGTTGTCACCCTCGGCATGAAGTCATCTGTCAAGATTTATGGAGAGCAAGTCCAGGTTGACCCACAACTCCTCTTCCAGAGATTGATCACTGTTGCACAGACAGCAGAATAACTGGAGTCGGCCTTCAAATATGAACTGTGCAGCTATCCACCAGCCCTCTTTGATTCCTGTCTTCAGCTCCGAGAAGCACACAAGCCAGTCTTTTCTGATGCCATCTGGGATCTTCTTGGATCCGATGTCCCAGCTGATATCCCCAATGATGAGCAGCAGTATGTTTTGGATGGTGGGGCACTTGTTCAACGCATTCCATGGTCTCGTGGATCTACATACAGAGACATATGCCACCAGTACACTGATTATGTAACGAAGTACGGAGATGCCATAGTCGTGTTTCAGGGTTATGGGAGTACCAACACGAAGGACATGACACACCAGAGACGGTTTAAAGGGAATGCTGGCACTACTGTGACATTTACAGCTGACATGTGTCTCACAATGAAGAAGGAACAGTTTCTTGCCAATAGGCAGAATAAACAGAGATTCATTTTTATGTTGAGTGAAGAGCTTCAGAAGAAGAACTGTGAGACACACCATGCCTCAGGGGATGCTGATCTCCTGATTGTACTGAAGGCCGTGCAGTCTACTACTGTCACCAACACTGTGTTAATTGGTGATGACACAGACCTCCTCGTCCTCCTATGCTACCATGCAAGCTTAGAATCCCATGACCTCTACTTTTGTCCCGAGCCAAAGAAGAACACGAAGAAGCCTCGCATATGGAACATCAAGGCGACAAAGAAAATGATTGGGACAGACATATGCAAGCACATACTGTTTCAACATGCAGTTCTTGGGTGCGACACAACATCTCCTCTTCATGGGATTGGAAAGGGAGCTTCCCTCAAAAAGTTCAAAGCAAACAACACATTCCGTGAGCAGGCCAAGGTTTTTGATACATATCCAGCTTCCGTATGTGATGTGGCAGATGCATGAAAAAAAACATTGGTGATAATCTACAACGGAAAGTCAACTGACACCCTGGACACCCTCCAGTATCAGCGGTACTGGGACAAGGTGGCTTGGAGCTCCTCTCACGTGCAACCACAGACGTTACCACCAACATCAGAAGCAGCAAAGTATCACAGCCTGCGCGTGTATCTGCAAGTCCAAGAATGGAAGGGATGTACAGATGAACTTCTTCCGACAGACTGGCGTTGGCAGAAATGTGACGAGGGTTTTGTGCCACTTCAGACATCAATAGCTCCAGCTCCTAAAAAGATGTTACGTGTCATTAGGTGCAACTGCCAGGCTGAATGTAGCACCATGAGATGCACATGCAAGAAGCACAACATTGAGTGCACTCCAGCTTGTGGAAACCGCAGGGGCTCTGGCTGCACAAACACTCCATGTGATAATGATGAGGATGATGACGACATTGACGAGTTCTAACTTTAATACGCTTGATTTTTCTCAACATGTATAGTAAGTTTATAATGGATGTAGTTTCTGAATTTTCATTTTCATTTCAAAATTTTTCATTTTCAGAAATTCAGAAAACGAATTTTCATTTTCATTTCAAAACCTTCATCAGGCAGATGTGATTTCCCTGAGTGGAATTGTGAATTTTGTCATGTTTCAATGATTTGCATAATTGTATTGTATTGCCATAGACTTGATTTCATCTTGTGTCTTCAATGTTTCTTATTTTTTTGTACAGGAGCCAAAATCAGAATCAGGTAAATTTTTTTTTTCGGGGAAAAAATTGACATTTTTGGCAAAAAAGCGATAATTTTTTATTTTACCCTCAATACATTTCACTTTTTTATAATTATTCTTGTATATCAATATACTGTCCATAATTATAAATAATTAGAATGCAGAAATACATATATTTACATATTAATATATCAATCTTTCCAATTTTCTCATTTTCCCCGAAGCCGCGTGGTGGCCATATTGGATTTCCATGATTTCAGGACTTTCCCCCTGGAGGATCCCTTAGGACTTTTTTCTGTCACTGAGGACATATCCAGGAATTAAAATCTGTTGAGTTTGCTTTTGTTGCAATTTGTGGGAGGTTGACCAAATATTTCTGCTAAAATGCCTGTACTACTTATGGAAAACTTAAATGGGTGAAAGAAAAACATTACGAAAAAGTTTTACTTGACATTGTTATCTTCTCTCAAAAAGAATTGGATGAAGCTGAAGTTGGATATTATTTTGAGGTTGATTTAAAATATCCAGAAGAACTTCATAACAAACATAAAGACCGACCCTATGCCCCTGATAAAGACAGTCCAAGAAAAGAATGGTTAAGTGATTACCAACAGTCATTTAATATAAAAGATAAATCTACAGAAAAACTACTTACTACATTAAATGATAAAGAAAGTCATGTTTTGCATCAAAGGAACCTGAGACAATATTTATCTGCTGGGTTGAGAATGAAGTAAAATCATAGGGTTTTGAAATTTAAACAGTCATTGGTTAAAGAAGTATATTGATTTTAATATAAAAAGGAGAACAGAAGCAAAAACAGATTTTGAGAAGGACTTTTATAAATTAATGAATAATGCTGTATTTGGAAAGACTATGGAAAATGTTAGGAATTGACAAAACATAAGACTTTCTACATCTTGGAAACAGGCTTCAAAGTTAATTAATAGACCAAGTTTTGAACGAGCAGAGGTGTTTTCAGAAAACTTTTGTGCTATTCATTTGCAAAAAGAGAGTATTGAAATGGATAAACCAATTTATATGGGAACATCAATTCTGGACTTGTCAGTCGTTAATGTATGACTACTACGATAATAATTTCAAATCAAAGTATAAGAATAACGTGTCATTGTTATATATGGATACAGATAGTTTTATATTTGAAATTAAGACAAGTGATGTATATGAGGATATGATTGATAATATATATATATATATATATATATATATATATATATATATATATATATATATATATATATATATATATATATATATATATATATATATATGATACAAGTAATGATAAGTCAGGTGATGTATTGCTTTTATCAAAGAATAAAAAGGTTATTGATAAGTTTAAAGATGAATTGGGTGGGAAGGTCCTGGGTGAATTTATAGGATTGAGATCAAAGTCTTATGCTTTTACGTATATTGATCATAATAACAATGAAAGGTGTGATAATAAGTCAAAGGGAATAAAGAAAAATATAATTAAGGAAACAATAAACTTCAAACATTATTACAACTGTTTAACCTTAAAGAAGGAAGAGTTCAGAAAAATGAAAACAATAAGAAGTTACAAACATCAATTACATACAGAAGAGATAAATAAGAAAGCATTAGGAGCTTTTGTTGATAAAAGATATATTTTAGAGAATGGAATCAATAGTCTCCCTTAAGGCCCGGTCACACTTTGACGTTTTAGCCAACGTATGACGATTTTTGAATTTTTTTTCTAAAACGCTGGCACACGTTGAATACGTTATGGGTAAGTTTTGATAACATTGAGAGCACGCTGAAAAACACTGCCATACGTCGTTGTACGCTGGCTTTAAACGTTGTACTTTTTGGTTGTCCTCAAATTTTTTCATGCTTGAAATTTCACGACGTATGCCGGCGTATGACTCACACGTTCCGCTACGCTAGCCACAAATTGTATGCACGGTCTGCGATTGTTGACAGACGTCAACACATGCTACTTGTAAGTTAATCATAAGTTGGGACATGCCGAGGTAATGTTTAGCGTACCCGAAACTTATTTATAACCTATGATTAACGTGTTGTTGGCACGTTACGCGATCGTTGCCACACATCGACAGACGTTATTTTTAAGTTACTCATAGGCTGAAAGACGTCGGTATAATGGATCGTCCTTGTGTCCGCGTCCACGGCCACGGCCAGGACACTTATTTGCAGCATTCTTCAAACTTTTCTTCGGCATGACGAGGATGTTCACACTTTGATGTCTAGCTTGGCTATGATTCCAATTGTCCATCGGCAGCGTCTATTTAAAATAGTCGAGTTTGAGCGATTTCGCACGTTCAATAGAAACGATTAAAATTTCCGAGCGCCAGCGTCAAAAAACAAAGGCGAGTGACAGCAATTTAAATCGTTCATTGTAAACGATGAAAATAGCTGAGTGGTACCGTTTAAAAGTCGTTGAGTGTAAAAAAAAATTCAATTGTTGATCGCAAGCGTCTACTTTCAATAGTGGAGATGCAGCCATTTAAATCGTTGAGTGGCAGCCTATGAATAGCAAACCCCACGTCACCGGCAAAGATAAACTGCCGCACGATATGGATAAGTGAGGCTATCGTTGGGCATAGTTTGTGAACGCCGGCTTCACAATAATTATTCGTTGGTATACCGTATCTAATAGTAATCAAAGCGCTCTATGCACATTATTAGTTCATTGTGCATTTGTCCAACCCGTTAGGAATAGACCTAAATCGTAAAAACAAGCTATAGCTCATTGTTGAAAAAGCCCCATAAAAAATTAGCCGCGAAGAACTTCGAACAATGGTGCAAAGATGTCTCCTACCCGTGGACACGCGGACGCAAGGAGGATCCATCATAACCCACACCCTCCTCCTCACACTCACCTACTACTGCCAACATGAACAAACTACGACTAATACTAATACAGATACTGATACTGATACTGATACTGTTACTGCTGACATGGACATCGACTCAAAAAGGACTCGAAAACACTGTTGGGTTCCCCTTTTATGAGCAGCATTTTTATATACCAATTCCCAAAACCGCTGGGAACACGTCTTTATATGGCAGTTGTAAGCTAGAAACACGTTCATTTATTTTTTTTTGTCGACCGGAAGACGTCATTGGAATACGTCTACATACGTCAATGTGTGTTGGGACTACGTAAAGAATTGGTTCAAAGCACGTCAAACATAAGTTAGAAATAAGTTTCGCGTAAAAAAGACATTACCGCGACGTGTTTCGACTAATGAGTAGCTTATAAGTAGCCTTTGTGGACGTGTGTAAGCGTCCACATATAGTGTGTAAAACTTATCCCCATCGCATGCGGAACGTGTGTCATACGCCGAGTACGTCGTAAAATTTTGAACATGTTTAAAATTTCTTGACGTACTCTACTTACTGCGACGTATGATAGCGTGCTTTAGCGTTCTACTCACGTATACCAAACTTACTCATACCGTATTTGACGTGCCCCAACGTTTTAGACACATTTTTCTTAGGTCGGCATACGCTGGCAAGATCGCCAAGGTGTGACCGCGATGTTGTCACTTCCATTTCTATGGCAGTTATGATTCGAATCATTGTGCGTCAGCCTTTTAATAGGCTACGTCACAACATCGTCGGCGATGCGTGCAACGCGCTATGCCTAAGTTAGACTATCGTTGGGCATCGGTTGTGTAGGCCGACAACAAGTTCAGCATTCGTTGGTATAAGTTATCTATAACACAACGAAACGTTCTGTGTCCGTTACCAATGCGTTATACATAAGACCAAGTCGCTATGAATACGTCCGAATCTTTAAAAAAAAACATCAAAAGTTCAACGTAAGCCAGCGTTTTACATACATTTTAATACGTTGCCATCGCTGGCTAAAACGCCAAGGTGTGACCGGGCCTTTAAGGCCGAGTCACACCTTGACGTTTTAGCCAGCGATGGCAACGTATCAAAATGTATGTAAAACGCTGGCTTACATTGAACTTTTGATGTGTTTTTTTAAAGATTCGGACGTATTCATAACGACTTGGTCTTATGCATAACGTATTAGTAACGGACACAGAACGTTTCGTTGTGTTATAGATAACTTATACCAACGAATGCTGAACCTGTTGTCGGCCTACACAACCTATGCCCAACGATAGTCTAACTTAGGCATAGCGCGTTGCACGCATCGCCGACGATGTCGTGACGTAGCCTATTAAAAGGCTGACGCACAATGATTCGAATCATAACTGCCGTAGAAATGGAAGTGTCAACATCACAGTCACACCTTGGCGATCTTGCCAGCGTATGCCGACCCAAGAAAAATGTGTCTAAAACGTTGGGGCACGTCAATTACGGTATGAGTAAGTTTGGTATACGTGAGTAGAACGCTAAAGTACGCTATCATACATCGTAGTAAGTAGAGTACGTCAAGAAATTTTAAACATGTTCAAAAATTTACGACGTACTCGGCGTATGACACACGTTCCGCATGCGATGGGAATAAGTTTTACACACGATATGTGGACGCTTACACACGTCCACAAAGGCTACTTATAAACTACTCATAAGTCGAAACACGTCGCGGTAATGTCTTTTTTACGCGAAACTTATTTCTAACTGATGTTTGACGTGCTTTGAACCAATTCTTTACGTAGTCCCAACACACATCGACGTACGTAGACGTATTCCAATGACGTCTTCCAGTCGACAAAAAAAAATAAATGAACGTGTTTCTCGCTTACAACTGCCATATAAAGACGTGTTCTCAGTGATTTTGGGAATTGGTATATAAAAATGCTGCTCATAAAAGGGGAACCCAACAGTGTTTTCGAGTCCTTTTTGAGTCGATGTCCATGTCAACAGGCACAGTATCAGTATCAGTATTAGTATTAGTATTAGTAGTAGTTTGTTCATGTTGGCAGTAGTAGGTGAGTGTGAGGGGGAGGGTGTGGGTTATGATGGATCCTCCTTGCGTCCGCGTGTCCACGGGTAGGAGACATCTTTGCACCATTGTTCGAAGTTCTTCGCGGCGAATTTTTTATGGGGCTTTTTCAACAATGAGCTATTACTTGTTTTTACGATTTAGGTCTATTCATAACGGGTTGGACAAATGCACAATGAACTAATAATGTGCATAGAGCGCTTCGATAACTTATAGATACGGTATACTAACGAATCATTATCGTGTAGCCGGCGTTCACAAACTATGCCCAACGATAGCCTAACTTATCCATATTGTGCGGCATTTTCTCTTTGCCGGTGACGTAGGGTTTGCTATTCATAGGCTGCCACTCAACGATTTAAATGGCTGCATCTCCACTATTGAAAGAAGACGCTTGCGCTCAACAATTGGATTTTTTTTACACTCAACGACTTTTAAACGGTACCACTCAGCTATTTTCATTGTTTCCAATGAACGATTTAAATTGCTGTCACTCGCCTTTGTTTTTTGACGCTGACATTTGGAAATTTGAAGCGTTTCTTCTGAACGTGTTAAAACGCTCAAACTCGACTATTTTAAATAGACGCTGCCGATGGACAATTGGAATCATAGCCAAGCTAGACATCGAAGTGTGAACATCCTCGTCATGCCGAAGAAAAGTTTGAAGAATGCTGCAAATAAGTGTCCTGGCCGTGGCCGTGGACGCTGACGCAAGGACGATCCATTATACCGACGTCTTTCAGCCTATGAGTAACTTAAAAGTAACGTCTGTCGACGTGTGGTAACGATCGCGTAACGTGCCAACAACACGTTAATCATACGTTAGAAATAAGTTTCGGGTACGCTAAACATTACCTCGGCGTGTCTCAACTTATGATTAACTTACAAGTAGCATGTGTTGACGTCTGTCAACGATCGCAGACCGTGCATACAACTTGTGGCCAGCGTACCGGAACGTGTGAGTCATACGCCGGCATACGTCGTGAAATTTCAAGCATGAAAAAATTTGAGGACAACCGAAAAGTACAACGTTTAAAGCCAGCCTACAACGACGTATGGCAGTGTTTTTCAGCGTGCTCTCAATGTTATCAAAACTTACCCATAACGTATTCAACGTGTGCCAGCGTTTTAGAAAAAATTTTCAAAAATCGGCATACGTTGGTGAAAACGTCAAGGTGTGACTGGGCCTTCAAGACCACTCATGACCCTAGGATCCCAAGCCGCCACCGTAACCACTGAGCCAACACCAGGCAGATGACCTTGGGCAAATGAGAGGGTGACTAGAACAGAGAGGGGGTGAGCAAGAGCAGAAGAGCAGGCTTTGAAGACACGTGGGCTGATGCCGTCTGGACCGGTTTCATAATCTGAGTCGAGGTTTATCAGCAAGCTCTCCACCTTGTCAGGAGTCCAGGGACAGTTGGGTGTGACTGGGAAAGGTGGGGAGAGAAAGTGATGGGTTTGGGACACAAGATTTAGCTGCAAACACCGAGTTTAGGCATTCAGCTTTTTACATGCGGTGTCAGCAGTGCGGCCATTTGAGGTAAGAGAGGGGATCGAGGGGGAACATACACCAGAAACAGATTTAATTAGATGCCACCAGGATTTGGAGGAGGGAGAGAGAGGTTTGAGAGTTCAGACTTGAGATGAGAAAGATGTTGTTTTCTGACTCTCCTGAGGGTAGATACACACTTGTTCCGAGCTTTATGGAAGGAACTGAGATTGCCCTCAGTTGGGTTTGCTTTCCATGAGGCAAAGGCAAGTTGTTTCAGGACAACTGCCTCACCACAAGCTTCAGTGAACCAAGGACGGGAGGAAGGGGAGGACAACTGAAGACGAGAGGGGATAAATCTGTGCATGAGGGAGAGCAATTTTCTTTGAAAGAATTCCCAGGATGAGTTGATGTTGGAGAAAGCAGCGATAGGAGACCAGTCTATAAGTTTGAGGGCTGCTTAGAGACCATGCCAGTCGGCTCAAGTGAAATGCCAGACTCAACGGCGGTGAGGTGGTTCTCTGATAATAGCCAGAGAGATGTCCACTTTGACAAGGACCTGGTCAGAAGAACCGATTGGAGTGGAGGAAGAGCAGCAGATATTGTCAGGGAAATTTGTCAAAATCAGATCCAGAAGAGATGGAGCACCATTGGTTGAGATCCGGGTCGGGAAGTTGACCGATTGAGTCAGTCCCAATGAGTCGCAGAAAGCTTTTGCTGAGGTGCCATGACAGGTGAGAGAGGTCATCGAGACAACTGACATGATGACAATTGAAGTCGCCACATATGAGGAAGAGAGAGTTTGGATGAGAAGATAGAAGTTGGTCCATGTTTTCGGATAGTGCGGTGTAGATGGAGTCATCACTGTTAGGTGGAGGGTACAGTATACATATAAACATGAGGTAGGAGTGGAGGGGAAGCCATAGCCAGATGTATTCCTGGGGTGTGGGGGAGTGAGGGCAGTGCATGGAGAGTGATGAATAGAGTCTTTGATGAAGAGAGCAACTCCTCCACCAGGACATGGCTCAGGACTGTCATACCGGAGGAGGGAGTAACCAGGGAGAGGTACTTGGGAGTCAAACACGTCTTGGGGGAAGAAAGACACGTCTTGCTCCTGGGCTTCGAGAAAAAAAAGGTGGGTGGCAGCAAGAAATAAACACATCACAATTGAAACTGGAAGGGCACTCGGTGGAGAGTATACCTCCACCACGTAATGCCTAATCCACGAGAACATATCAGGCCCAATAACTTAGAGATATCATGCCATGTAATCGTTTTTGAGCCGAACTCTCAATGCTGAAGAATCACTGAACTAATTAAATAATTCTCATTTCCAGATCCACATTTGGATCTTCACCAAAATCGAATCAATTTGTTGTGGTCAACACCCAACGTGTCCACCAAGTTTTGCCCGAATCCGTCCACAACTTTTTGTGATATCCTGCACAAAGACAGCCAAACAGACAGACAGACAGGCAGAGAGGAGTGAAAACATAACCCCCACTTTCGGTGGTGGAGGTAATAAACATGTAAAATAAATACAAAGCATGGAATCATTGAAATAAACATTTAAATAAAATAAAAACTATAAAATAAACACAAAAAAGACTTTTACCTTTAAATTTATGACAAAACAGCGATGTGATTTTTACAAAACAGAGAGGTGGGTGATAGAAAACATATTACATACTATACTGTACTCTTCTGTAAATATAGAACACAAGACTTACCTTAGGATAAGGATGATGTTGCTGTTGGAGGGTGGGAGGGTGGAGTTTAGAAAAATATGGATGTCGAACTTGTGATGACTGTTTGATCATCGTGAGCACAAAAAAGTCACTTGCTGCTTTGCCACATTTCAGGGTAAGACAATTCTTAGCCGCCTTGACTCGGAGCAGATCTTACCTGCTTGGACAGGAAGGTTTCCTTTGGGACTGACTCAATCGGTCAATTTCCCGACCCGGATCTCAACCAATGGTACGCGATCTCTTCTGGATCTGATTTTCACAAATTTTCCTGACAATATCTGCTGCTCTTCCTCCGCTCCAATCGGTTCTTCTGATCACGTCCTTGTCAAAGTGGACATCTCTCTGGCTGTTATCAGAGAACCACCTCACCGCCGTCGAGTCTGGCATTTCACTCAAGCCGACTGGCAGGGTCTCTAGGCAGCCAGCAAACTTCTAGACTGGTCTCCCATCGCTACTTTCTCCAACATTAACTCATCCTGGGAATTCTTGCAAAGAAGCTTGCACGACCTCATGCACAGATTTATCCACTCTCGTCTTCAGTTGTCCTGCCCTTCTTAGCGCATGGTTCAGTGAAGCTTGTGGCGAGGCAATTGTCCTGAACCAACTTGCCTTTGCTTCATGGAAAGCAAACCCAACTGAGGGCAATCTCAGTTCCTTCTAGAAAGCTCGGCCGCACTGCTGATACCGCACATGAAAAGCCTGAATGCCTAAACTCGGTGTTTGCATCATAATCTTGTGTCCGAAACCCATCGCTTTCTGTACCCACCTTACCCAGTCGCACACAACTGTCCCTGGACTCCGTGTCCTTTTCTTCTGACAAAGTGGCGAGCTTGCTGTCAAACCTCGACTCAGATTGTGCAACTGGTCCAGACGGCATCAGCCCACATGTCCTAAAAACCTGCTCATCCACTCTTGCTCACCCTCTCTCAGTTCTATTCACCCTCTCATTTGCTCAAGGTCATCTGCCATCTGCTTAGAAATTAGCTGTTAGTTTATCTCATCATCACCCAGATCAATAGTTTATCTCATCATCGCCCAGATCAATAGTTTATCTCATCTTCGCCCAGTTCAATAGTTTATCTCATCATCACCCAGTTCAATCGTTCATCTCATCATCGCCCAGATCAATAGTTTATCTCAACATCGCCCAGATCAATAGTTTATCTCATCATCGCCCAGATCAATAGTTTATCTCATCATCGCCCAGTTCAATAGTTTATCTCATCATCACCCAGTTCAAATACTTATCTCATCATCACCCAGTTCAATAGTTTATCTCATCATCGCCCAGTTCAATAGTTTATCTCATTATCACACAGTTCGATAGTTTATCTCATCATCAAACAGTTCAATAGTTTATCTCATCATCACCCAGTTCAATAGTTTATCTCATCATCGCCCAGTTCAATAGTTTATCTCATCATCGCTCAGTTCAATAGTTTATCTCATCATCGCCCAGTTCAATAGTTTATCTCATCATCACTCAGTTCAATAGTTTATCTCATCATCACCCAGTTCAAATACTTATCTCATCATCACCCAGTTCAATAGTTTATCTCATCATCGCCCAGTTCAATAGTATATCTCATCATCACTCAGTTCAATAGTTTATCTCATCATCACCCAGTTCAATAGTTTATCTCATCATCGCCCAGTTCAATAGTTTATCTCATCATCACTCAGTTCAATAGTTTATCTCATCATCGCCCAGTTCATTAGTTTATCTCATCATCCCCCAGTTCAATAGTTTATCTAATCATCGCCCAGTTCAATAGTTTATCTCATCATCGCCCAGTTCAATAGTTTATCTCATCATCACTCAGTTCAATAGTTTATCTCATCATCACCCAGTTCAAATACTTATCTCATCATCACCCAGTTCAATAGTATATCTCATCATCGCCCAGTTCATTAGTTTATCTCATCATCCCCCAGTTCAATAGTTTATCTCATCATCCCCCAGTTCAATAGTTTATCTCATCATCACCCAGTTCAATAGTTTATCTCATCATCACCCAGTTCAATAGTTTATCTCATCATCACCCAGTTCAATAGTATATCTCATCATCACTCAGTTCAATAGTTTATCTCATCATCACCCAGTTCAATAGTTTATCTCATCATCCCCCAGTTCAATAGTATATCTCATCATCACTCAGTTCAATAGTTTATCTCATCATCACCCAGTTCAATAGTTTATCTCATCATCACCCAGTTCAATAGTTTATCTCATCATCGCCCAGTTCAATAGTTTATCTCATCATCCCCCAGTTCAATAGTATATCTCATCATCACTCAGTTCAATAGTTTATCTCATCATCACCCAGTTCAATAGTTTATCTCATCATCACCCAGTTCAATAGTTTATCTCATCATCGCCCAGTTCAATAGTTTATCTCATCATCGCCCAGTTCAATAGTTTATCTCATCATCACCCAGTTCAAATACTTATCTCATCATCACCCAGTTCAATAGTATATCTCATCATCGCCCAGTTCATTAGTTTATCTCATCATCCCCCAGTTCAATAGTTTATCTCATCATCGCCCAGTTCAATAGTTTATCTCATCATCACCCAGTTCAATAGTTTATCTCATCATCGCCCAGTTCAATAGTTTATCTCATCATCACCCAGTTCAAATACTTATCTCATCATCACCCAGTTCAATAGTTTATCTCATCATCCCCCAGTTCAATAGTTTATCTCATCATCACCCAGTTCAAATACTTATCTCATCATCACCCAGTTCAATAGTTTATCTCATCATCCCCCAGTTCAATAGTTTATCTCATCATCACCCAGTTCAATAGTATATCTCATCATCACTCAGTTCAATAGTTTATCTCATCATCACCCAGTTCAATAGTTTATCTCATCATCACCCAGTTCAATAGTTTATCTCATCATCCCCCAGTTCAATAGTTTATCTCATCATCACCCAGTTCAATAGTATATCTCATCATCACTCAGTTCAATAGTTTATCTCATCATCACCCAGTTCAAATACTTATCTCATCATCACCCAGTTCAATAGTTTATCTCATCATCACTCAGTTCAATAGTTTATCTCATCATCACCCAGTTCAAATACTTATCTCATCATCACCCAGTTCAATAGTTTATCTCATCATCCCCCAGTTCAATAGTTTATCTCATCATCACCCAGTTCAATAGTATATCTCATCATCACCCAGTTCAATAGTATATCTCATCATCTCCCAGTTCATTAGTTTATCTCATCATCCCCCAGTTCAATAGTTTATCTCATCATCGCCCAGTTCAATAGTTTATCTCATCATCCCCCAGTTCAATAGTTTATCTCATCATCGCCCAGTTCAATAGTATATCTCATCATCACTCAGTTCAATAGTTGATCTCATCATCACCCAGTTCAAATACTTATCTCATCATCACCCAGTTCAATAGTATATCTCATCATCGCCCAGTTCAATAGTTTATCTCATCATCACCCAGTTCAAATACTTATCTCATCATCACCCAGTTCAATAGTTGATCTCATCATCACCCAGTTCAATAGTTTATCTCATCTTCCCCCAGTTCAATAGTTGATCTCATCCTCGCCCAGTTCAATAGTTTATCTCATCATCACCTAGTTCAATAGTTTATCTCATCATCACCTAGTTCAATAGTTTATCTCATCATCGCCCAGTTCAATAGCTTATCTCATCATCACCCAGTTCAATAGCTTATCTCATCATCGCCCAGTTCAATAGCTTATCTCATCATCACCCATTTCAATAGTTTATCTCATCTTTGCCCAGTTCAAATGCCTATCTCATAATCACCCAGTTCAATAGTTTACGTGTGTGTCGACGTGTGACAACGTTGGCATATCGTGCGTACAACTTATTCCCATCGCATGCGGAACGTGTTTCATACGGCAAGTACGTCGTAAAATGTTTAACACGTTTATAATTACAAGACGTACTCCACTTAATACGACGTATGATAGCGTACTTTAGCGTTCTATTCACGCATACCAAACTTACCCACACCGTATTCAACGTGCGCCAGCATTTTAGACGCATTTTTCAGAGGTCGGCGTACGCTGGCAAGATCGCCAAGGTGTGACTGCGATGTTGACACTTCCATTTCTGCGGCGGTTATGATTTGAATCGTTGTGCGGCAGCCTTTTAATAGGCTACGCCACGTCATCGTCGGCGATACGTGCAGCGCGCTATGCATAAGTTAGACTATCGTTGGGCATAGGTTGTGAACGCTGACAACAGGCTAAGCATTCGTTGGTGTAAGTTATCTATAAGACAACAAAACGTTCTGTGTCCGTTACTCATATGTTATGCATACGGCCAACCCGTTATGAATACGTCCGAATCTTAAAAAAAAAAAACATCAAAAGTTCAACGTAAGCCAGCGTTTTACATACATTTTGATACGTTGCCATTGCTGGCTAAAACGTCAAGATGTGACTGGGCCTTTAGGAGGGCTTGAAATCGAAACAAGAGCAAATTTCAAAAAAAATGGCTCATGTTGTTCGAGATAATATAGTATCTGAATCACTAATAACATTTGATCTCTCTTGATCAATGAGGGAGGAGATACGATTTGAAATTGACGATTTTCGCAAATTTGACAGCCTCGTGACGTTGACCTCGACCTTGGACGACCTTGAAAGTTATATCGTTGTGCATGTCTCATCGACCTCTATCCATTCCACTATTGGTTATTTGTCTCCACTCGGTTTGATTGTGGACGTACGTACGTACGTACGGAAGGACGTACTTTGAGACTGTTATTATTCGGTCATCTCTACTGAGATGATAGAGATGACCTAAAAACCACGGTTTATGTGTAAACACATGTATTTCAGAAACTACTAGTGACAAAAGTTTATATACAAGAAACACCACTATGGATGAAAACAACGGAACAGAGAAAATAATCGCAAAACCAAAACGTGATGGTATCATCTCAAATCTCAATGGAGAAAGTTTTTTTTTTTGTCGTTTTTGCAGATATGATTGCATTATTGTACACTTTGGGGTAATTGCTACAATATATTTGCAAGATTTAAAAAACCTCCCGAATCTTTAAGCTTGTTCCTGGCTTTGATTCGCGCAAAGTCCTCGATTGTTTCGCGTGTGCTTACTCTCCTGAATAGTTCGTGTTCAGCACTCAGTATGGCCAGCGATGCCAAACGATCTTGGCCGATCGTACTACGCAGATAGTTCTTGATCCTTTTCAATTTTGAGAATGATCGTTCTCCCTTACAGTTCGTGACAAACATTGACAGGTATACCCGCAAAGCTATCTCCACGTTGGCGAACGCTGCCACCATATCGTAGTTGTGGATTGTGGAAAACATAGTAGTTTCAGACAATTTTCCCGAGTCTTCTGTCTGCATCGTCTTGAGAAATGCCTGGGAATGTACAATTTCCGAAACCAGAGAAGGTTCCAGATCGTTCAGATAACTCTTGACCAGGTCTGCAGCGGAGTCACGGAGCTTATCCGTCTGCATGGTCGTTATTTCTAAAAAGAATGAGAAACGTTGACGGAGTGTTCCATAGGCCTTGAGGCGATCTCCCAGTGACATTGTTAGCTGATCAATGATGGGTATGTAGGATGTGGTCCTGAATCTCTCTCTGGGCGGTAACTGGATGTCATCGGCGCTGTCTACTTCATCATGATGTTGCTTCCACCTTCGAACACGTCGTCGATCGTCTTCGTACTCGCAATGACCACATTTATCAATAGCAATATGTTCAAAGTGGTCAAACCGTTCCCGTAGGTCCTGTACGAACTCTGTCAGTGATTCGACTAGTTTCACTGCCGTGTTAAAATCGAGCCCCGGCTTCTGTAACTGCTGACTTGTCACGTTGAACCTCTTTAGAATTTCCTGCCATGTTACTAGCAGAATCACCGTCTCAAGTTTTTTCCAATTTCTTCAGAATAGCAGATGCCTCATTTTTGGCCTCTGCGTTTAGATGTTCATTCATTGCAAGATCGTCAAGTACCATGATATTTTGCTGGAATGCATTGGCCAGTGCTTCTCCAGCTTCTGCACGGGCCGACCACCGTGTATCTGACGAGCACTTGCCGACTGGCATGTGTTTCAGTGCATCGCGATGTTTGCGCCAACCATAGGATGACTTCACGAGATAAACATACAGCCGTTGAACGATACCAAGCAGAGTCACAGCAGCCATGCAGCACTCAGCAGCACACGTCCCGATGAGGTTGAGAGAATGAGCCATGCAAGGAACAAACTCGGCGAATTAGCAACGACTTTTTAGGTGCGCCTGGATGCCGCGGTATTTTCCAGACATGTTGCTGGCGTTGTCGTACGATTGACTGTGACAGTCAGAGATCGGAATTTTGTTCGTTTGGAGAAAATCAAGAACTACGTCTGCGATCTCCTTTCCGGTATGATTCAGTAAGGGCACGAATGTCAAGAAACGCTCTACTGGCCCCTCTGGCAACACGTAGCAGATGGTTCGACATAGCTGGTCAGTGTGCGACACGTCCGGAGTGGAGTCCACCGACATGGAGTAATATTTGGCCCTCCGAACTTCCGCTACAATGGCACTCAGAATTTTTCTACCCAGCACATTGATTAGTTCGTTACATACTGTCGATGAGAGGTAGTTTACGTCACCGCTCCCTTTGTTGGCATGTTTCTGGAGATGTGCTGCAAGGAAAGTGTCGTACTTGCTCAGAAGCTCCATCACTCCCAGGTAATTTCTGTTATGTACCGAACCGATCACCTCGTCGTCACCTCGGATGGGCAGACCACGTTCACATAGAAACATGAGGACATCCACGCACCGTCGTAGCACTTCGTGCCAGTAATGCTGTTCTGACTCGTACTGACGAACTAGTCCAGCGTTAACGCAGCCTTTCAATGATTTTCTGCTGGCCAGGCTCGACATTGCCTGTTTATGCTGATCTGAATTACTGTGTCCTCCTATCGACTCCCTAGCTTGTTTCCAATCTTGGAACCCGGATGTAAACCGACTTTTCGCGTCTGACATGGGTGACATCAGACGGCAAATAAAACAGAACAGATGGACGGTCTCTTCAGAAGAGCACAACCAACTGAGATCGATTTCTTCTCCAGATAAATTGTGTTTTCTACTGAACAAATTTTTTGTACAATGACGAGTTTTATTTCCATCAAGGACAGCGGAATTCTTGTAGTCACTGTCTACATTACGACATTGTGCACTACCCTTCTCGATCCAGTAGTTTCGGAACTTCTCTGGTAGCTGGTCTGGCCAAAGGCCAATGTCTTTTTCATAATCTTCAGCCGTTTCGCTGTCTACTTCTGAACCACATTCTGAAGCAGAATCGTTTGAGTTTTTATCACCGCTAGCATCAGCAGCACTGAAACAAGGAGCAGGGCCAACAGCAGATAATGGCGTAGTCGTAGCTACGTTTCCCTTCACGTTGTTATCCTGTTCATTGTATAACCCGACTGTGGCTGTTGTACTCTAAAGCCAACTTGTAATTTTGGGTAGCTTGTTCCGTTTGCTTTCGGCTGCTATGCTTTCCTTCCGCTTGGCCGCACCAGACTGGTATTTTCTTCCTCGATCACGTTCACGTTCCGCCATGGCTCAACCAGGTCCACACAAAGGCAGTTCCTACAATAGAAAGCAATATTTCAGCAGATGACACCTAACACACCTTAATAATAATAATAATAATAATAATAATAATAATAATAATAATAATAATAATCGAGATATATTAACGTGGATTGATAAGAAGCCTTGGGCTTGTCGAGTATCTCTCCACGGCTCAGATTATTATTGTGAGGTGTGTCTCTCTGGTTAAGAAAACCGGAGAACCCGGAGGAAACCAGCGTGTCTCGGCCATGACACATGATTTACATCTGCCACCGGTAGGATTCGAACCCACTCCGCCGAATCCACATAGAGGTGACCAGCCAGCAACCTTCCCACTCTGCCACCGAGACACACCTTATAAATATAACAAAATATTATCCGGTGTGTAAACTTGAATTACACAATTATAGTATAACCACCCCAGCAGTACGCCTGCGCAGTACATAACAAACATAGATTAAGGGCGGGCGTGTAATTTTGCAAAAATGAAATCGAGACGGCCATAGCTTGCTGGGATTGGGAAAACCCTCACTTTTTTCGTGTGACCTATTTCTGTGGTAGACCTTAAGATTGCGCTCTTATGATCAGTGGAAAGGAAAAAAAGTAAGTTCAAAGATGTAAAATAAATGATAAACATAACCAAGCAGATGCCAAATTAACAGGGATATTGAGTATTTGTATCGTGATTCACTGACCATTTACACAAATGAACTAGATTTTTTCACAAACAAACAAAAGGGGGAAAATAGCAGAATTTCTTGTAACCTTTGCGTTTGCGCGGGGCCCCTGGGAGGCGCGGGCCGCGGGCCATGGCCCTGTGGGTCCTGCCCTAAATCCGGCCTTGGCGACAGGAGAGGAAGTCTGCGAGCCATGAGTGGAGATGGCCTTGAATACCATGGGAAGAGAGTTTGGTGAGTAGGGCAGGGTGCCAGACTGTGTCAAAAGCACGTGATATGTCCAGGGATACGGCTCGGATTTCCTGTCTGGCATTGAGGACCTCCATCCATTCTTGGGAGAGCAGAAGCATCATATCCAGGGTAGAGTGACCTGGTCTGAAACCAAATTGATGATCGGAAATCAAGCCATTGGAGAAGAGGAAGGATTTAATGTCTGAAGCGATGATGGATTCCATAACCTTGCTGATGATTGGGAGAAGGCCGATTGGTCTGTAGTTGCAGGGATCTGTTTTTGCGCCGTTTTTATGCAGGGCAGTAATGTTTGCTGATTTCCAAGCAGATGGCAGATGACCTTGAGCAAATGAGAGGGTGAATAGAACAGAGAGCGGGTGAGCAAAAGCAGAAGAACAGGTTTTTAGGACACGTGGGCTGATGCTGTCTAGACCAGTTACAAAATCTGAGTCGAGGTTTCACAGCAAGCTCTCCACCTTGTCAGGAGAAAAGGACACAGAGTCCAGGGACAGTTCGGTGTGACTGGGTAAGGTGGGTAGAGAAAGTGATGGGTTTTGGACACAATATTTAGCTGCAAGCACTGAGTTTAGGCATTCAGCCTTTTCACGTGCGGTATCAGCAGTGCGACCATTTGAGGTACGGGAGGGGATGGCGCAGGAACATACACCAGAAACAGATTTGATTAGACGACACCAGGATTTTGAGGAGGGAGAGAGGTTTGAGAGTTCAGACTTGAGATAAGAAAGATGTTGTTTTCTGTCTCTCCTGAGGGTAGACACACACTTGTTCCAAGCTTTGTGGAAGGAACTGAGATTTCCCTCAGTTGGGTTTGCTCTCAAGGAGGTAAAGGCAAGTTGTTTCAGGACAACTGCCTCGCCACAACCTTCAGTGAACCAAAGGCGGGAGGAAGGGTAGGACAACTGAAGATGAGAGGGGATAAATCTGTGCATGAGGGAGAGCAAGTTTCTTTGAAAGAATTCCCAGGATGAGTTGATGTTGGAGAAAGTAGCGATCGGAGACCAGTCTATAAGTTTGATGGCTGCTTGGAGACCCTGCCAGTCGGCTTGAGTGAAATGCCAGACTCGAAGGCGGTGAGGTGGTTCTCTGATAATTGCCAGAGAGATGTCCACTTTGACAAGGACGTGGTCAGAAGAACCGATTGGAGCGGAGAAAGAGCAGCAGATATTGTCAGGGAAATTTGTCAAAATCAGATCCAGAAGAGATGGAGTACCATTGGTTGAGATCCGGGTCGGGAAGTTGACCGATTGAGTCAGTCCCAATGAGTCACAGAAAGCTTTTGCTGAAGTGCCACGACAGGTGAGAGAGGTACCCACACCAAGCCAACTGGCATGATGGCAATTGAAGTCGCCACATATGAGGAAGAGAGAGTTTGGATGAGAAGATAGAAGTTGGTCCATGTTTTCGGATAGTGATGTGTAGATGGAGTCATCACTGTTAGATGGATGGTACAGTCCACATATAAACATGAGGTGGGAGTGGAGGGAAGCCATAGCCAGAGGTATTCTTCGGGGTGTGGAGGAGTGAGGGCAGTGCATGGAAGTGAGGAATAGAGTCTTTGATGAAGAGAGAAACTCCTCCACCAGGACGAGGCTCAGGTCTATCATACCGGAGGAGGGAGTAACCAGGGAGAGATACTTGGGAGTCAGACACGTCTTGGGGGAGGAAGGTTTCTGTAAGGCAGATTATGTCTGGTTTGTCAGTGACAACCTGCATGAAGAGATCTGAAAGGTTTGAGCGAAGGCCCCGGATATTTGAGGTCCACACTGTTAATGAAGAGGGAGGGGAGGAGGCTTTGGGGGCAGGGGTGGGGGAGGGGAGGATAGGACAAGGGACGAGGGGGGAGGAGGCCGTGGGGGCAGGGGGGGGGAGGGGAGGTGGAGGGTAGGACAGGGGACGAGGGGGGGGGAGGTAAGGAGGGTTGTTGAAAGAGTGTGGGCTATTGCAGAATAGCTTGGGGAGGGGGCTGTATGAGGAGGAGAATAGACTCTGTGGTGCTGGGTTGAGGGGGAACAAGAGAGGGGGAAGAAGGCAGTTGAGGATTTTGAGGAGGTGGAGTGAAGAGATGGAGGTGAGAGGGCAGTGGAAGGAGGCAGCTTTGTGGATGAGAGGGGGGGGGGCAACTTTGAGAAGGATGAGTGAGGGGATGAATGTTGGGAGAAAGGTGAGGGGGGAGTTTTTGAGAGAGGTGAGAGAGAGGCTTGGAGGGAGAAGAGTGGGATGGTTACTTTGAGAGTGAGGGGTGAGAGGGGTGAGTTGGCAGTGAAGTTGGAAAAAAAGAATGGTTCATGGAAAGTGAACATTCATAGCAAACTGGGTTTTTTTTAAGTTTTAGGTCGGAGATGCGATTTAACACATTCCTTGAGGGATGCAATAAAGGCAAATTAAGAGAATTGAGAGAAGAAATGCTGTAACAGTTGGATTTTTAGGCAAGGTATAAATGAAAGGTCGAATTGAGAGCAGTCTGTTGAAATAGAAGAAGAGTAATGCATTATGATACAGTAAAGAGTACCACACGTGTGAAAGAGGAAGATGAAGCATTACAAGAGATCGTTTTTATTATTATTATTATTATTGTTTGAGAGAGTTTTCAACAGATTCGGTCATGGAAGTGTTGTAGAAAAAAATCGTGAAGTGAATGGTGAAATTGGATCGATAAATGCAGGGGGTGTAAACGGATCACGTGGTTATGATTACAGGTAAGACACAAGATTATTATTTTTTGATGTATTTTTGAAGAACAGGTAAGATTCGGGAATGGAAGGTTGTAGATCGGAAGAAATCGTAAAGGTAATGGCAAGAAAAGGTCAGCTCAGTTGAACAAAGATGGTGTTTCGCAAGGAGGAAGAAGAAGAGGAGGAAGAAGAAAAAGAATCGAGACTCGTGAGTATGCAAGGAGAAAGGTAATGTTTTGTTTTGTTTTTTTTTGGTTTAAGACAAGAAATAGAGTGCTTGTTTAGTTGGGAGGGATGGGGGATGTTAGGAAAGTGGGGAAGAAGGAAATTGAAGGTAATGGGGAGAAAAAAATAAATAAACACGATCGTACACCGAGGGGAACAAAGTGAAGGCCTCAAGCACTCGGTAAGACAAGGTCGACAAAAACTCACAAAATAGCACGATTTTTGAAACAAAACCGAACTAGGAACACACAGTAACATGTAGGTGAGTAAAATAAACAATTAAAACGGGATATATAACAACCGGAAACTTAACTTTCAGCAGAAATCCCTGAAAGGAGACCCACCGACTCGCCCAAGGATTAGACTTTTTTATAGTAAAGATTATACTTCCGCCATTTTGGAAGTATATTTGCTTTCAAATTCATTTTCTCTGCCAGCATTTGTCCGATTGACACAAGCTTTTCAACATAGGAGCGACAACTCGTGTAATGTAAAAAAAAAAAAATTATGTGGTCATCGGTTATGTGGTGTGGCAGCCATGTTGGAAAAAAAGAAAAAATTTGGACCTCTTTTCTCTGAGACTGCTACATGGAAAAATATTGAAATGTGGTCCATGTCACGTACCCCCTATGGGGAATATGTCTTGATAACGATGAGGTCATCAGTGAATTGGTATGCCAGCCATAATTAAATGCGTCAAATTCCTTATCCGATCAATATGAAAATTATTGAGAGTGATCTACGGATAAAGTGGTTGAGAGAATTAAATTGATGATGACATCGGTCATGTGGTTTGGCCAGCCAGATTGGATTGAAAATAAAAAATAACCTTTTAAAATCTTCTCCAGAATGGCTTACTTGATCAATGTGAATCTTCAAGCACATAATCCACGAGCCTTCAGGAATATAGGGCGTAAATTTAAACCTCATAGGTCACATGGTCTGGCAGCCACATGTTTTTGAAGAATAAACCTTTAAATTGTATCTTCTCCAAAACGGCTTGCAAGATCGAGGTGAAACTTCACAGACATGATCCACAAGTTTCAACCTCCCCCTCTACCCCCAACCCTAAGGCTTCAATCACCTCCTCACTCCAAGCCTTCAAACCCCCCTCCACAGTCCCCTCACCATTAACCCCCAACCACAACAACTGCTCAATCTCCCTCTGTCCCCTCCCCCCAACCACTAATATTCCCCAACACTTCCCTCCCCCCAAAGTCTCAACCTTCCCCTCCCAACTCTATTCTATCTTTACTCCCCCCACCCCCAGAACCCTAACTCTCTGTCTTCCCCTCCTCTCTGGGAAGGGGGATGAGAGAGTGGGGGCTAGGAGAGAGGGGGGAGAAGAAAGAGAGGGGGAGTAGGGGGGTGAGAAGAGAGAGAGAGAGAGAGGGTGAGAGGAGAGAGGCAGCGGAAGGAAGAGAAGAGAAGAGAGGGGAGGGGATAGAGGGGAGAGGGAACAGTTAAACAAAGAACAGTTAAATGTCATGTGAATTTAATATTATCTAGCTATGTGTGTGCAAAAGATGTTGCTTGATTAGAATCAACTTCGCCAATGCCAAGTCCTCAAAAGTCAACGACCATCCCCATGCCCCCAGTCAAACCCAAATTCTCAAAAGTTCTCACCCCCTCACCAAACATATGATTAAATTACAGCACAGTATTACAGTATTCAGACCATTTCATGAAAGCAACCAAGCTTTGTGGAGGTAACGCAATCAAGCAATTTTTCTATTTAAAGAAAGCTATTCATATGTGCAAGTTTGGTTCAATGTACACCAGAAGAAGAATGCAGAACTGCTGGTGTGTGTTCAGTTACCATGCAGCGAGGTAGCGCATGCCAAGCCGGCCGTTCCTTATCATCTGTTTTGAATGGAGTGCTTGCTTGAGTGCTTAAGCCGCTTGGCGAGTGCTCTGCATTAGACTTGGTAACTGATAACACCTCGGAATTACACCGAACCTGCCGTGACTTTTGTCATTAATTTTTAAACTTGAAAGCATCGAATATATTTCGCTTTCAACATTTAAAATTGTTTAATACCAAACACTATTAATAAACATTGTATTCCTTCCAAGAAGAGCGGTGTGTGTGTGTGTGTGTGTGTGTGTGTGTGTGTGTGTGTGTGTGTGTGTGTGTGTGTGTGTGTGTGTGTGTGTGTGTGTGTGTGTGTGTGTGTGTCACCATTTTTCTCAGATGGCCGAACGGGTCTTCGTCAAACTTTCAGATGTTCATCAGTGAGTGCCGAATTGTTTTCGGCAAAAAAAAAATGAAAATTTTGAAAAATAAAGTTGGATTTCTTTTTGAACGCTTGATCATGCCTCAGCCTTTGTATCTGTATGAAAGGTAATATTTAATGATCCCCGATTTAATGATTCCTTAGTGGGTGTTGGGAAGTATTTGAGCCCCCCCCCCTCAAAAAAAAATAGAAAGAAAAAGCAAAATTGGATTTATTTAAAATGCTTAGAACAGCACCAGACAACACTGAGTACCCCAGCTAGTGTATAATAAAAGGCAGGTGTGAGACAATGACAGCCAACCAGTTTATTCAGGTGACCACCCAGGTATAATCATGACGTACTTAGACAGTCTCACAGATGTGGAATTTCGTTTTTACAACAATCACATTAACAATGCAGTGGTTTCTCCACAACTTACCAAATCCGTTTCAACAGCTTGGAGTCATTTTTTTCCCTTCCGGAAGGTTTCACAATATCTCCTGAAAAGGCGAAGTTCCATTGAGAGATGGGGCCAAAAACGACATGTAACAGGATTTCTGAAAATGTTCTGGATGGATTCAGATGAAACTTGGTGAATGAGTTGGTTCAGTGACGAGAACAAGTTGATTAAATTTTAGTTCAGGTCCGAGTCCAGATCTGGCCTATCAGTGGGATACAAAACGTAAACTAATCAGCCTGGCGGACGTATGCGCTCTTCCAAGTGGCCATTCGAGTTGATTGTTGCTATCACCAAGAAAGAGGGAAAACAATTGCCAGCTGGAGCACAATGGTGTCTTTGTTCTATTCAACAATTTACTTGTGTTGTGTATCAACTCCGACAGGATGATGCAGAGGAAGCGCACTTACCTTTGAGCTGTCTCCTGAAGTTCGATTCCTGACCCGACTATAAACTGTCGAATTGGGGCTTCGCAGATGGGGCGTTGCTGCGCGTGGTGGAGACAAAATGTGAGTGTGACATTCCTTGAATGGACGTTATAAGCTGATGTGACCCATCCGTGTAGGTGGACGTTAAAGATCACAGTTGGCCGAACGTCAGGCCTCGCCAAGCGGGTCGTGAAAGACTTGGGCCCAAAACATTCCCAAGGCGACCCCGTAAGAAGGTGGGCACAGCTGGGGTCATTGTGTATAGAGGCAGTAGTAGAGGTAGACTTGTGTATCGAGGGCAAATGTTTATTACCTCCATCACCGAAGGTGGGTGGATGTCATGTTTTCACTCCCGTATATCTGTCTGTGAACAAGATATCATAAAAAAAGTTGTGGACGGATTTGAACGAAATTGGGTGGACAGGTTAGGTGTGTGACAAGGAGGAAATTATTGGATTTTGATGAAGTTCTGGATTCAGATACTTGAATTTTAAAGTAATTCTTCACCATTTAGAGATAGGGTCCAAAAAAACGATAATTCGTGGATGGGTTCTGACAAAACGAGGTGGATGAGCTGGTCAGGTGACAATGATATGCCAATTCAATTTTGAAGGTCTGGATAGGATCCAGATGTGGCCCATCAGTGAGATACGAAACGTAGATTGTTCATCCTGGCGGGGATTTGCTCTCGCTCGAGTGCCGTTCCAGTTACGTATACAAACGTTTCGAGCCATCTTGTTACATCCAGTACCGCTAGTTCTCACCTTTTCCCCACCAAGTTATGTTCGGCAAATCTTACAAGTGTTGTCATTGCAAAACGAATGTTTGGATAATATAAAATACCATTAAAGAAGCGAAATATGTCCAAAGTACAGGATTATGAGCTTTTCAAGATTGTCGTAATCGGGTTGGTTTGAAGAGACGTGATGTTGAGCAACGTCCACTGTGGGTGTGGAAGTGATGAGACGGTCGAAGGGTGATGATCAACATTTCTAGTGATGATGACGAGGGTCCATTATGGAGGGTTAATTAAAATAGGAAGAGAGGCAGACCACGGTGGGAGAGTTCCGAGGGGTCGGAACCCCCCAAAGTGGTTAAGGGCCCCTCTAGCCTTGAAGAGTACTATCGCAAACTTATGGCTCCAGTTTCGGTTTTTGACGGCGTTACACCCCTAAGCCTTGACAACCCTATAAAAATGGCGACACTGATTAACAAATAATTCAGGGATATGTCTTGTGTCAAAAATCTCAGATCTGGAGACCTCTTAATTTAGTGTAAATCAGTTGGCCAATGGGAGAAGGTTATGAAAGTCCAGTATTTTGGCGGGGTCCGTGTTTTGTGTCATATTCCTCAGAGTCTAAGGGAGAGTCGAGGAGTCATTTATAAGATTGATCCCTCTGTTGAAATTGATGATATCACGAGTCATTCCGAGGAGGTAGGAATTGTTGACGCCCACCGTCTCACCACGGTCAGGGACGGGGTCAAAGTCAATATCACCTCGGTGGTTTTTCTCCTTTCCCCCAAAAGTTTTCCTGGGCTATCAAGACTTCACTGTACAGAAATACATTCCACCCCCCCCTCCCCCGAAGATGCTACAAATGCCAAAAGTTTGGTCATACTGGTCCAGCTTGGAGAAGCAAACAACGCTGAAGCAGATGTAATGGAGAGCACGATTACGGAAGCTGCACTCGTGAAGAAATGTTTTGTGCCAATTGTGGTGGTGACCACAGTGTAGCCTCCAGAGGATGTCCTGAATTCCGGAGAGATGTCCAGATCCAACAGGTGAAGACGCAGGAGGAACTGTCGTACCCTGAGGCTGTCGGGATGATCCCAACATTGGGAAAAGCTGTCGAGAGCACGTCCAAAACCGAGTGTCCCATTAACATCCTCACCAGATCGGTGGGAGTCCAGACCGAGATGGAAGACTCAGAATGCCAAACCGAGAGAGAGCAACCACCGACGTGGTCACGAACTCTACTAAAGACTAAAGAGGGATTCACTGACTTCACCACTGAAGTTGGGAGCACATCCGAAAACAATCAATATAATTTCCTCTGTAACCTTCAAACACCTGGGCTGGGAGGAGTTTACTTTCAAAACGATCAACAAAATATTCAACCAATGGACCCATAAACCCAGAGGACGGTCTCCAGGTAGTCCCAGGGATTCCCCTGCTGATTCATGTAAATCTTTCAACGATGAAACACGAAGTGTAACACTCATGCGTCAGAGTTTACTAAATTAACCAGCGATCTTACATCCACACTGGATATCATCCATTCGTTATTTAAAACAAGGACAAATGTGTCCAAGAGCCGCGTCCTCAAGGCAATAACAACAACTTCCGATATTTCGTCACGTGCCTTGATGGAGCCAATAGCGAGACCCGTCATGGAGGCTCCACGTTCATGACGAGAAAATAGTGTATTTACGAAATTACAACACATTAAATGGAATAATCTTTAAATAGTAACGTGAACTTTTCGAAACTTTAAAGCAAATGTCCGAATATATTTAAATTTTTGTTGATTGACACTCTCAATGCGAGGATGTGTACAGGTGTTTAGTATTTAAGGAGATCCGGGAAGAAGAAGAAGAAGAAGAAAAAGAAGAAGAAGAAGAAGAAGAAGAAGAAAAAGAAAAAGAAAAAGAAAAACAAAAAGAAAAAAAAAAAGAAAAAGAAAAAGAAAAAGAAAAAGAAAAAAAGAAGAAGAAGAAAAAGAAAAAGAAAAAAAAGAAAAAGAAAAAGAAAAAGAAAAAGAAAAAGAAAAAGAAAAAGAAAAAGAAAAAGAAAAAGAAGAATGAAAACGGAGAAGAAGAAGAAGGAGAAGAAGAAGAATGAAAACGGAGAAGAAGAAGAAGAATGAAAACGGAAATGGGGCGGACCGTATAAAATTATTTTTATTATTTTTATTATTATTATTTTTTTCTTACTTTCTATTCTTTACTTCCATTTTTATCAATATATTTTCCGTTTTTGCTTGTAACCTTCAGTTCGGGTGCGTGACGTTTACAGAGCCTCGCGATTCTGACTGCGCCAACAAACAAGAATAAGAATGAGGGAGGAAGTGACGTATAGGTTATCAGTGTGAGGTGGTTTTTTTTTAGGGATGGCTTTGCATGGAATGATTAATGCCAAATGATGACAGGAAGGAACTCATGAAACGAGGGCCGCTTTTGTGAATCGGAGAGGAAGGTGTCGTGAGTGAGGGGTGTGCGGTGGGCAGTTAATTTGGCGGGCAAACGGTAACGCGCGAATTTGTTTCCCTCCGTTTTCTCGCTTGTGAGGCACTTTTGGACGAGGATTTCGTACTGAGAAACTGTGCCGAGTATCTTTGAGGGTAAGTTTTTTTTTTTTTAATTTTTTTTTTCCCTAATGATAAAATTTTAATTCCCGTTTTTTTTTTTTTTTTTTTGGTCACACGGGGACGTTTTCTTTTGTTAGCGACTCGTTCCCGCCACGTCTGGAGTCGATTCATCAAGAAATGGCGGGCGATGTGATCGAGCAAACCGCCTCTTCACTTTTATTCCTCTCGTCATCAAGATTCTCGACTGTCCGTGAAATATTTTTAAAAAATATATTTATTTAAATTTTAATCCCCCCCCCCACCCCCTTTCAAAATGCTCGCGCGACGTCCGACGACGTCTGTGCGTGCCTAATTGGTCCTTTCTAATCTGTGCGGACCGATGGAATCGTTGATTGTGTTTGTTCGTCCTGTAATATAATCTTTTTCTGGCGAGAGCTGCGTTCGCGATTGCTATTTCTGGTGACGCCACGTGCTCAGCTCGTGCTGCGCGTCCCTCGAGCCGCACGTGCTGCGTCTCCGCTTGACGTGCTTCGTGCCGGTTTGTCGCGTCCATGATGGTCGAGTCGGTGCCTCGTTGACCGAGAAGCTCGTGCGGGGTTCCTTCCGCTGCACGACACGCGTGCGGCAGCACTGTCGGTACAGTGCGGTATCAACGTGCCTCCTTCCAACCCAGTGACGTCGTGCCTTCAGCGAGCACCGAAATCGATAATTACAAAACCCGTTGACCGTTGTAAGTATAACGTTGTATTTACATCTGGGGTTCGACCCTTTGTCCTCCGCTCGTGCTGGCACAATGGATGAGCCGCTTGTGTGGTCGCTCTTTCACAACAGACATTGTTGCGAAACGTTTTATCTCTGATTTTTTATTTATTTAATTAATTTATTTTTCTTCCTTGTGTCCAATTTATTAAATATTTATCACGTTTGTGGATATTTAACGTTGTCTGATGAGACTTGTGCTGTAAGTACTCTTGTGTTTGCCGGAGTTTGCATTCCGTGCATGGGGATGAATGACAGACCGACCGACGGACCCTTCGACCCCTTATTTATTTGAAATATCGATTAATAAAACTCTTCTTCTTCTTCTTTTGGCTGCTCCCGTTAGGGGTCGCCACAGCGGATCATCCGTATGAGTATGATCCGCATAGTGATTTGGCACATGTTTTACGCCGGATGCCCTTCCTGACGCAACCCTGGTCGCCTCTTACGACACAGGGATATGGTACACCTATTTTAACCGGGGTATACACCGGCCCAGTATGCTGGTACTCATTTCGCCGACCTCGGAAGGATGACAGGCTGAGTCAACCCCCTGGTGTATTAATTCAGTGGCCGAACGGGGCTTGAACTCAGGACCTTTTGGATCCCAAGCCGCTGCCCTAACCACTGCGCCAACACCATGTATATGTATATGTATATGTATATGTATATGTATATGTATATGTATATGTATATGTATATGTATATGTATATGTATATGTATATGTATATGTATATGTATATGTATATGTATATGTATATGTATGTGTATGTGTATGTGTATGTGTATGTGTATGTGTATATATATATATATATATATATATATATATGTATATATATATATATATTGTTGCGGATTCGCGTGCGAACGGCCACGTAACTCTAATCGTGGCACGTCGCCCACCGGACGGACAATCCAGTCGTGACCCTCTCGGACTAACGCCGGGAACCAGTCACGGGTGGACCTTTCGGCCTCACCACGATCGTGCCAATCGGCCCCCGCGTGGGATAGGGTTGCTCGCCAAATTCGACCTACCTAAGTACCCACACGGAGGGTAGACCGGGCGATCGCACCTCGCCGCAGGTCGACTTCGGACACGGGCCACTTTAAGCGACCCGTTCCGTACTATCGGGATAACCGAGCGGTGTTATCGTCGGCCTCGACGGTTCGATTAATTATCGGGCGTATTCAGCCCACTACCAACCCTTTACGTGAAGTAAGATGGAGATTCAATGAAAGAAAAGACGAAGCGAAACGGGAAAACAGTTCAACATAATTCACATTTATTTCGCGATGGCACACGGAAAGCACACATATACAATTACACCAAAAGCAAATGTAAAAGGAGAAGAAACACACAATATCACACAAAAAGCAAATATAAAAGAAGAAGACGATGCAGAGCTATCCGACTACCGAGCACACGGCAACACTTATACAATTTTACTTCACAGACGGCGCCGACAACACATATACCCAAAGCAAAAGAAAAGGACCACCCTCAAGGATGAGGCGGGCCTGGGGCCGAGACCGCGTCGGGCCTACCCGTCTGATGATGAGACGCAAAGTGGCGGTGGCGCCCCAACTCCGCGGGCCTCGCGGACAGTGTCTGGTAGGGGGTGGGAAAGGGGCCCCCTTGTCGCACTATCTCAGCGCGGGGGGAAACAGGAGGGGGTTGTTGATGCTCGGGGGAAAGGAGGATATCTCCCTGTCTCGGGTCACGTGACGAGCGTCTCCACCACGACCTCGGTCGCGCCGCCGGCCTCTCCCTCTGCAGTTCCCCGAATCCGACGCGAGAACCGCCTTCGCCGCCGCCGCCTCTCCACAGCTTCGTCCGATCGCCCTCTCCGTCTCCTCTCTTGACTCGTCCCAACTCTTCACTGGCTCCGCGAACTCCCAACTGCGAACTGCGAACTGCTTTGACTGACGAACGCAGCCGTTTTTATCCCCCGTGGCCTCGCTCCCCCACCTTCGACCCTTTACCTCCGACCCTTCACCTCTAACTGGCTCCCCATTGGACCGAGGAAAAGTGGGCGTGAATGCTTTTTGATCCATGAATTTGCATATAGCGACCACACTCCAACGCCCTGGAGGCGGGGCCAAATCGCCCCACGCTCACCGATAGGACGGAACAGAAGTGGGCGTGAGTCGTTTTTGATCCGTTTTCTTCGGAAAGTCTGTGATGTTTCTGAACACGCTGCACGAGTCCAGTATCGGTGCCCACAAGTGGCGCAAGAATGGTGGTGATGCGATGGTGGCGAGTTGTGACGGTAAAGGTCGTGGCTAAAGGTAAAGTCCATGAGGACTTACCCCTGCCCCATGAAGTCAGTCTACCTAAGCTAACCCTTCCCCCTAACTAGTTTCCATCCTGTGCCCTGGTAAGGGGGTCTTCCACCCCTTGCCCAGGAATCCTGTGCGCCTGAAAGTGAGGCTTGCTTTTTTTTTTTTTTTCCCTTTACATGCGCATCACCAGCGCGGCAACTCACAGCTCGCGCACTTTGCACCTGCCCGTGACGTCATGCAGCTGCACGTGTACCTCGTCCCTCCTTGGACGGTACCATCCGGCAGGGATACCCCTCCTGCCGGATTCCAACCCCACGTGCAGCCATGGCGTCACCGTGCGCATAAAAAAAACACAAGCCCCACGTCTCGAGGGGTTCCCCACACGAACACATGTGCTTTGCCCGTTGGAGCTTAACACACACGATCGCGTGGAGAACCCGTCCGGTCCAAATCCATAATCCTGCCTACACTTTGTCCGTCCGCGGGATCGGCAAATCCACCGCTGGCGTTTCCGGACCGGGACTTCACTCTCGCAAGCGAGCACGTGGGGGCCTCGTGCGTTGCACAGCACGGACCTCGTGCTCACTGCTGGGTGAACCCGGCACGGTCCCCGAAACAACTACAGCCGCTACTCGGCTTCCTTTCCTCACATGTCGCCGTCGTCGCCATTCGACCCACGCACACCTGCGTGTTACGACGCTAACACACCTCACCATTAAACTCACACCGGGAGACGCGGCTGCATGTTCACACATGCCCACCGACATCTCCCTTACATACCGCTCTCTCACACACACTGTCTCCCTTGCACTCGGCCGTTCACTCACGCATGCTACCTCCCTCGCACACGTGGCTCCACGCACTCGCGGCCTTCCACTCACTCGTGCCATTTCCCTCACACAAACCACACCACTCACACACGCCGGGGCACTCACCCGCGGTGCCTCATCCACACACCGTGCGTCACTCATACACCGTGCCTCACTCACAAGCGGGGGCACTCAACCGCGGTGTTTCATCCATACTGGCCGTTTCATCCACACACACGGCCTCACTCACACACACACACGGCGACACTCAAACACGGGGCCTCATCCACACTGGCCGTTTCATCCACTTGCGGTGCCCCTTTTACACATGGCATGCTGGGAAGCACGTACTCCGGCACAATCGCCACCACACCACTCACACACGGGGTCGCTTCCACACACGGGGACGCACTCACACCTTGCACCACACACACAGGGACAACTACACTGGGGATTCGTGTCCCCACAAGGGTCTCCGGGGCCTCTATACCCCCCAAGCTCTCCGTGCACCTGTCCACAGCACTCCTCCCCTCAACCTCGCAAAGCACGACCGAACCCACCTGGTCGTGACTCGCCTCAAGGGGGAATACTCCCTCCCCTCGTTCCTGGAGGAGGCTATCCAGCTGCTCGCACCGGGCCTCCACCCAGTCCGCGAGCTCACCCCCATTATCCTCCACTACCTCCGTGTGTGTGTGCGTCACTTACCCCGTCTTCATCGTGTAGTATTCCCTCTATCGTTCCCATCTCCCGTGTCTCTGCCAACTCAGTCACCTCAATTAGTTTGTCCCTCTCGGTTACCGTCACTTTTTCTGTCACGACCCTCGCCCAACAGGCCCCCCGAATTATTTTTTCACCCGCCTCCACTGCGGGCCCGACAGCCGTTGCACCCCCTCCCAGCTCGTTCGCTCCCACACGTGGAGTCGCCATTTTTAGCTCCCTGGTCACTGCCTTCATGCCCGCCTGCAGGCTTCGGCCCATGTTCTGCGTCTCACCCCGCAGCTTTTTAGTTTCTTCCTTCATGTTTGTTTCCATTCCGTTCATTTGCTTGTTCATTCCGTTCATTTGCTTGTTCATGCTTTTTATTTCGTTTATAAATTCATTTGCGTTTGTATCCATCTTTTCGATCAGTTCCGCATTCATTTTTGCCAGCATGGTGAATAGCTGGGCCATGTCGGGTGCGCTTGGGTGAGCCGTTTCGGCAGGGATCGGGGGGTTTTGGTGGAGAGGGGGAGGGGAGGTGTCATACACCGCGGCCGCCGCCGCACCTATTTCGGGCTCTGCGTTCAGTCGGGCGAGTCCGTGTTCCTGCACAACCAACATTTCCTGCACGGGGATTTCATCCTGAGCCATGGATTCTACATTACTATTACACATACCTAATCCACCCGGCACCCGCTCGCCTTGAGACGCCATCTTGCTTCTCGTAAAGCGTTAATTTGGCTCGCTCGTAATTTGGAGGGAATCGGGGGTCGCTCCTCTCACCCCTGGACCGATTCCCGTGAATTTAGCTGGAGACAGGAGAGCCCGTTTTCCCGTTCTCCGATACCAGTGCCGCGAGGAGGGCGATGAGTTTATATCGCATGACCTGACACCAGTGTTGCGGATTCGCGCCCGCCGGCGTGCGAACGGCCACGTAACTCGAATCGCGGCACGTCGCCCACCGGACGGACAATCCAGTCGTGACCCTCTCGGACTAACGCCGGGAACCAGTCACGGGTGGACCTTTCGGCCTCACCACGGTCGTGCCAATCGGCCCCCCGCGTGGGATAGGGTTGCTCGCCAAATTCGACCTACCTAAGTACCCACACGGAGGGTAGACCGGGCGATCGCACCTCGCCGCAGGTCGACTTCGGACACGGGCCACTTTAAGCGACCCGTTCCGTACTATCGGGATAACCGAGTGGTGTTATCGTCGGCCTCGATGGTTCGATTAATTATCGGGCGTATTCAGCCCACTACCAACCCTTTACGTGAAGTAAGATGGAGATTCAATGAAAGAAAAGACGAAGCGAAACGGGAAAACAGTTCAACATAATTCACATTTATTTCGCGATGGCACACGGAAAGCACACATATACAATTACACCAAAAGCAAATGTAAAAGGAGAAGAAACACACAATATTACACAAAAAGCAAATATAAAAGAAGAAGACGATGCAGAGCTATCCGACTACCGAGCACACGGCAACACTTATACAATTTTACTTCACAGACGGCGCCGACAACACATATACCCAAAGCAAAAGAAAAGGACCACCCTCAAGGATGAGGCGGGCCTGGGGCCGAGACCGCGTCGGGCCTACCCGTCTGATGATGAGACGCAAAGTGGCGGTGGCGCCCCAACTCCGCGGGCCTCGCGCACAGTGTCTGGTAGGGGGTGGGAAAGGGGCCCCCTTGTCGCACTATCTCAGCGCGGGGGGAAACAGGAGGGGGTTGTTGATGCTCGGGGGGAAAGGAGGATATCTCCCTGTCTCGGGTCATGTGACGAGCGTCTCCACCACGACCTCGGTCGCGCCGCCAGCCTCTCCCTCTGCAGTTCCCCGAATCCGACGCGAGCACCCCCTCACCGCCTTCGCCGCCGCCGCCTCTCCACAGCTTCGTCCGATCGCCCTCTCCGTCTCCTGTCTTGACTCGTGCCAACTCTTCACTGGCTCCGCGAACTCCCAACTGCGAACTGCGAACTGCTTTGACTGACGAACGCAGCCGTTTTTATCCCCCGTGGCCTCGCTCCCCCACCTTCGACCCTTTACCTCCGACCCTTCACCTCTAACTGGCTCCCCATTGGACCGAGGAAAAGTGGGCGTGAATGCTTTTTGATCCATGAATTTGCATATAGCGACCACACTCCAACGCCCTGGAGGCGGGGCCAAATCGCCCCACGCTCACCGATAGGACGGAACAGAAGTGGGCGTGAGTCGTTTTTGATCCGTTTTCTTCGGAAAGTCTGTGATGTTTCTGAACACGCTGCTCGGTGCGCGCCCTGCACGAGTCCAGTATCGGTGCCCACAAGTGGCGCAAGAATGGTGGTGATGCGATGGTGGCGAGTTGTGACGGTAAAGGTCGTGGCTATTGTTGTGGTTGGTGGTTGTTGTGTGATGGCTGTTGAGACGTGGTTGGTGGTGGTAGTAATGGCGGCTGGTCCAAAATAAAGATAGTAAAAGAAAAACGGCTATCTAGAGGGGTCGCAGCCCGAACAAATGACATTTATTCCCTCGAAACAACGGGTTTGGGCCTAACTGCACATATACTTAGAGATATCTCACCTAAGGGACCTGAATGGTGGTTTGCGAATTTGGTCAACCACAACAATATATATATATATATATATATATATATATATATATATATATATATATATATATATATATATATATATATATATATATATATATATATATATATATATATATATATATATATATATATAATATATTGTTACGAATTCTGGCCCGCCTGGCGTGCGATCGGCCGCGTACCTCGAATGGCAGCCGCGTCGCCCACCGGACGGACAATTCAGTCGTGACCCTCCTGGAACTACCGCCAGGAGCCAGTCATGGGTGGGGGTTTAACCTCACCACAACCCAGTCCGCATTCCACCCGCGCGAAATAGGGTGAATCGCCAAATGTCGATATACCTAAATACCCGCGCGGGTAACATACCGAGGGGTTGCACCACGCCGCAGGTCGGCTTAGGACACAAACCGCTGAAGTGGTTCGTTCCGTGCTACAGGGATAACTGAGCGGCGTTATACCTCGACGGTTCCGATTCTTCTTTACTCTGGTGTTCAAAACCCACTACTCATTCCACGATGCAAGATGGCACTTTCAATGCGGTGAAAGGAGGATGCGATGAACGGGATACGTTGCACACAAGGACATTTATTATTACACTCACAACACAAGTAAGGCAGTCATGCAATGTACAGGAACATAGAAGCAAAAGCAATACGACCGGCTATAATTATTATTTACAAGCACAGTCACTTACACAGGTTTACCTCACAGAGACATGGCGCCACAGCAGTCATCCAAAAGCAAGAAATGGCCACCCTCATAGACAAGGGTGGCAGACAGGGTCCGTGGACCGAATGGCGTGGAACCTGGTCGATTGGCCAGGCCCATGAGACCGAAGGGTCTTACCCGCGCCCCCGTGGCGCGACGGTGGGCAGGTTGCGACGTCGACTCCCCACGGCCTTGCGTAGCCGCGCCTGACCTCGGGCCCCTGGCGTGGTCAGCGAGCTCTCTCCGGCGTTGCTGCTGGTGCTTTCACGACCCACGACCGAACAAGAAAGGACTGAAGGGCAGAGGGGGCTTCAGGACCAGAGAGAAAACGGATGATGGACCACAGGGTGAGAGCTCATGGACCAGAGAGAGAACGGATGATGGACCACAGGGCGAGAACTCGTGGACCAGAGAGAGAACGGATGATGGACCACAGGGCGAGAACTCGTGGACCAGAGAGAGAACGGATGATGGACCACAGGGCGAGAACTCGTGGACCAGAGAGAGAACGGATGATGGACCACAGGGCGAGAACTCGTGGACCAGAGAGAGCGGATGATGGCCCACATGGCGAGAGCTCATGGACCAGATAGAACGGATGATGGCCCACAGGGCGAGAGCTCATGGACCAGAGAGAACGGATGATGGACCACAGGGCGAGAGCTCATGGACCAGAGAGGGAGCGAGCCTCGTGCACGTCCACCCTTTATAATCCGAGGCTCCGCCCTTCGCCCCACCCTGCTTCTGGCTCCACCTCCCTTCGAGAAGGTTCCCGAAAAGGGGCGTTCCCTCACCCCGACCGCCTCACGCTGTTCATCCACCAATCGGCGGTGAGCTGTCCTCCCCCTGCCTCCGTCACACTCCTCGGAGAAACAGGCAGGAAAAATCTGCATGCCCATCGGAACTCTTTTGGTTTCCTTTTTCGTTCGATGGTTTTCAACGCGGCTTGTTGCTTGTGTGGAGGTTTGTTCAAAATAACAATAGAAAAAGGAAAATGGCTATCTCAAAGAGTCGCAGCCCGGTGAACACAAAGAAAACCCTTTAAACAACCGTGGGGAACTATCTGCACATAAACTTAGCGTCATAACTGATCTAAGGACCCTTTATGGTGTATTGCGAATTTCCACAACCGCAACAATATATATATATATATATATATATACTTGCAATGCCAATAAATTCAGACCACACACACACACACACACACACACACACACACACACACACACACACACACACACACACACACACACACACACACACACACACACACACACACACACACACACACACACACACACACACACACACACACACACACACACACACACACACACACACACACACACACACACACACACACACACACACACACACACACACACACACACACACACACACACACACACACACACACACACAGTTGAATGTGAATAATAAGTGTGCATGGGCCTTCCTATTTGATTTCTCCATTATAAGCACATATAAAAACGTCATCGTAAGGCTTTCAAAACTGAAATGATCATCAACTCAAACACGACAGTATTTCGTGTTTTATTTGCCCATTAACTTGATGTCCAACTTTCTTACACATCTGGTACTGGTACTTGAAATAGTTGTACATTGAAAAGAAGAGGGGTTTTTTTCTACTTTTGTTTTTATAAAGGGCGTAAATCGACGTTTTTCATCACGATCAAAATGAACACGCCGGTGAAAGGTCGATATTGCACCCGTGAAAAGAAGATTGAAATTATTGCGTTTTACAACTCGTGGAAGAAATTCAGGCTTGACACAAGATACTTTGATGCGAATGCTGAAGAATGACCAAAAAATTGTTCAGAATAATATGGGGAGCGGAAAATGGGCTTTTTACCCGGACATGGAAAACAAATTTGTTGCGAGTTTAAACGGAAACGTGCTCGAGGACTGAAATTGTATTTGGTGTTTGTTTCCAAGGTGCGGACAATTAAACTTGCATTGACGTAACTACTGACATCTATGCAGCCATTCTGCTCCCATCTCTTCCTCGCCCTCATCCCACCACTCCTGCCTCCTCCCACCCCACCCTCCTCCGTCTGGACTCTTACTGCACCTCTTCCCCTCTCTATGGACCCCCACCTCCCCTTTCCCTTCTTGCCCTGATTAGTGGAGGTGGATTTCGGGCTTCCCACTCTTTGGGGACGTGTGCAGTGCAAAAATGCAAGTTATCTCCACAACTGACTTGTGATACCCTCTGCCACCACCACCGATTGTGCCACACGATTCACATTTACAGAGGGCATTTTGTCGACTTGAACAGGATATTTATGTGTTGCATGGTTTTGGAAGTATGATTGAGGTGATTTGTGTTCTCCAGTCTTCAAGTATATACGTAGTTCAATTTAAATAGAGGTTTAAAGCTGTATAAATAAATAAATAAATTCCAGGTTTTACCGCCACTTTACCCAATGTTTATTACATCCCCCTATCGAACACATTACATCAGTTATCCGTGCCTGTTATTTATGTCCTTTATAACATCTTTAAAAACAGTGTTTCCTGTTTGGAATGCTTTTCAATTTTGACTGTCAGGCAGAGTAAAAATATCTCTCATCTCTGCACATGTTTGATTGGGATGAATTCTGGGCCAAAGTACAGTAAAACGGCAAACTTGTCTTGCTATTCATGTTCCGATTTGTGTTCTAAATATAACGTTCAATTTAAATAAGTTGTTCCTCGATCATAAACTGATAGGACAAACACAGACATACAGACTGACGGACATGAACCAATTGCTTAATCCCGCTTTTGCTTCGCACGCGTGGCGTAAACATCACCACTTTCAATTGCCTACCGAAGGTTGGCTGAGACGGACGCTCTCTTTGCGATAGTGCTGAAGCTAGCAACTCCTTATTGATCACTTCGATGGAAATGAATGACATTGGATTTACCTTTGAATTCCTATACCTCAAAAACATAAGCTTAGTGCCTTAAAATTTCTCCCTTATGACGTCACACGGGACCCTTCCAGTTAATGGTATGGCCTTAGTTATTTTATAACTTGGTTTACACAGTTCTTCAGCTAAAATGTAGGGTCGGTAGGTCGAAATATAAATATAATTTCGATTTTTAGAAACTACATATTTTTATGATTTTTTTTTTTTGGATGTTCCATGGAAAAGACAATGGTAGGTCTGGGGAAAAGAAATATAAATCTTGGACCAGGAGGATCCAAGAAAACATTGAAGATGGAAGACAATTCAAATGCAGGATGCCCATGTTCACTCTATCATCTGAAGGGAAAAACAATAAAGAAGGATTAAAACTTGTTTTTACAATATAGTCCGGCATGTTTTTCTTGTATAAACCTGTTGGATCATCAAACAAATGGAAACTATGCTGAGAAAATTACTGTCCAAGTTGTAGATGTGTGCATGCACACCAGTGCATAGTGCTGGATATGATTTAAAAAAAAGGTGTCTACTCGGAGTCAACACGCTCAAAACAGTCAATCAGAGCCATAACCAGCTCTTACTTTTCAGCGGGCATCTGATCGTACCGTCTCCCCATCCCCATGAGCACATCAAAGGCTGATTTCTGGTCTGTTGAAGGCTGAATATCAGCATCTCGCAGGGAAACTTTGATGTACTTGGCACCGAAATCTTTCAATACGAACAGCGGTGTACAACTTTCGATGGAAACAAAATCGGCACGATCGAGAGTAGCCTGCGAATCATCCCTGCTGCTGCACTGAATTGATGCAATCATTCGGCCAGAATATTCGTCATCAAGATGTTGCGTGATTAAATCACCAATACAGTCGCGCAAATTTATACCGCTGACATACTTCTTAACAATCACTTTCGCCCCAGAAACCACAGTCAATCTGAACCATGCTGGCCACTGCTCAGACGCCATGACTGAAGACTACTGCATAGTTTGGTTAAAGGAGACTCGGCATTTTGGTGTGCGCGTGCGAAATTATATTTTGAAAATAAATGCCGACATTTACATTTCGGGTTTTGAAACTTTTGCACCTTCGGTGGAAAATTTATAAATATAGAAAGCTAAAAATGTGTTTTATATTTATATTTCATTTTGGCAAATATACCGTCGGCGGATCTGTAAACCAAGTTATAAAATAACTAAGGCCGATGCACCTTTTTTTTTTTTTTTTGGAAGCATGACCTTTTTTCAATGCTTAAGCCCATTATGGTGCTTTTGTCCACTGTGCAGCATCTTTCTCATTTTCCTCCTTGAGCCACCTCATTAGCAGGTAATCGTTGGCTTTCACTCAAGAGAGTAGTTGATGCGTGAAATGGTCTCCCAGTCGAGGTAGTGGCAGCAGAAACAAACAGTCAATGTGTTTAAACTGCAATTGGAAAGCCACCTTAGAAGCATTGGGGATGGAGGGATGCAGGGACATTGGCAGGACTATTAGGTAGCTCAGGTATGGATGGGTGATGGACGTGTGAACTGAATATGACTTAAGTATTGAATATTCGCAAGTGTTTTTTGAATCGAATCGATATGAGAAATGAGATTATTATTATTATAAGTGAAGAAGAAGAAGATGATGAATGAAGAGGTTTTTTTTTTTTTTTTTTGTGATGTAAATTGATACCGGCCCATCTATCCTCACCTTACTCAACGATGTCGTACTGCTAGCGGCCTTACTCGACTCCTGTATACCGTGCTGTTTACAGATCGGACTTGAGTTGTATCCCCTATTTGACAATTGTTGCCAGACGGACGCAGGCACGCCGAGACCGAGCTCCTTTTCTCATATTGAAACTCCAGTGAAGTCCTTGGAGTGCCTTCTCCATTGCTCTCCCTCTCCCCCCTTCCCCACCCCCCCCAAAAAGTAAAAGGTCGATAAACTACTGAAATGAATGTGGTGTTGATAGTGAGCAGGCATGTTGGGTCAAATGGTCTTCTGTGTCAAAGTTCCTTGCATATATGCTGGTGCATGTCTTCCATTTTAACACGGTGTCTCATGTTCATCTTTCCTTTTCTTTCTAGATTGGTCTTTTTGAATATACAAATTGAAACCTTTCCGTTTTGAACGTTCAAGATGGAGTGGAAGATTTATTTTTCTTCAACAAAAGCGGCATCACTTACCCATTTAGCTGTTAGATAGCAATTTGGAACAACCTGGCTCTCAGTCCCAGGTAGAAATAGCTAATTAAGGTAGCTTGAGCCATATTGGTTTCTCAAATCTATATATTTTTTTGAAGGTACTTAATTTATGTCAGTAGAGAGAAAGAGCGTAACTTATTTTTGAAGTCCCATTATTTAAGAACATCTCGTTTTCTTTGATAGTTTGACCTGATCAAAAAAGTTTAGTGTCCTCTATTGATCCGTTTATTTTTTTATTTTATTTTTTTTGTTTGTTCTTTTTTTAATCGCAAGGGTTCTGTACACATTCAACGAGATCTTGAAAGGGATTAGGATTAGGAGCATTCAACAAAGTTATTTAGCATAAGCAGGCTTTGCAACAATAGAGGTCACGAAAAAAATTGAGGCCGTGAGGAATGGAGGTGCCACTGGAGGAGCTTCTACTTGGCATTGGTTTCGTCATAGCATTCGTGCTGGCATTTTCAGTCGGGGCCAATGACGTTGCCAACTCCTTTGGCACGGCCGTGGGCTCTGGTGTGGTGACACTCCGTCAAGCCTGCATACTCGCATCCATCTTCGAAACTCTCGGCTCGGTGCTGCTCGGAGCTAAAGTTGGGAAGACGATTCGTAAGGGCATTGTTGATGTGAACCTTTACAACGGGTCTGAGCCAGCACTAATGGCTGGACAGGTCAGCGCCATGGTTGGTAAGTATTTGAGTAGAAATTGTGTTTTTTGTTTGTTTGTATTTTCCCATTGTTGTGCATGAGACGTTGATGAGCTGTTGGACGTTTATGAACATTGAAGTTGCAATGTCATCATATGGCTTACTTTGGTGCGGTGACTTCAAAGTGCACTGGTAAGATGGAGATAGAGGTACGATTACATTCCAGCCATGATGGTGCCTTGTAAAGAAGCCATCCACTTTTTTTTTCATTCATGGCCATGCTCTTTTGAGAGCGCTGCCACTGCGGGAACAGTCCTTTATTGCATGATTTGCCATTGTTCTTCCCATTATTTAATTTTGATGAAAAAAAAAAAGACGAGTATTTTGAATTTCCCTCCCCTCATTTTCAGTACACCAACCTCATCCTTTGCCCTCTCAAATATTCCCCTACTTTCCATTTTCTCCAAGAAGTGCTGGACTTTCGCAGATTTGCGCATTTTTGCCTCAAAAATGGGCAATGATTTTTTTTTTTTTCTTCTTGCTGTTCTTGTCACCATTTATTTACTTTATTTTCTGTCTTCTTCCTCCTCCTCCTCCTCCTCCTCCTCCTCCTCCTCCACGCCTTAATCGCAACAGTTAGGGGTCGGCCACTTATCTTGGATCCGCCTTTTCCATTCCCCTCTGTTCTCAGCATTTTCCTCCCTCAATCCCGCACTCCTCAAATCCCTTTCCATGACCTCCCTCCATATTTTCTTTTTATATGTAGGTGTAAATTATTTTTATATGCAGGTATGTAAATATTGAGTTATATTTTACTTTTCTCCAACCTTATTGACTTTTATTTCCCTTTCCCATAGCACTGAAATTTTTTTTAACCCCCTCTGGATATCAGCCCCCTTCCCCATCCTCACTTGCATGTCCTTTAGCTTGGTGTATGGCTACCTTTTGTGCAGGCTCAGCAATGTGGCAGCTGATTGCTTCGTTCCTCAAGCTTCCCATTTCGGGCACACACTGCATCGTTGGAGCCACGATTGGGTTTTCTCTTGTGGCGATGGGAGCACAAGGCGTGCAGTGGAGGACTCTTATAAAGATTGGTGAGTTCAGTGAGCATGGTTCATCAACGTTGTGCTGGGATCCACTTGTATATTGCTGCATTTTAAACGCAGGCTCATTCCACTGTGATTTTTGTGGCATTCCAACTAAGAAGGGATAACATGGATTCTCAAAATTTGATCTTGGCAAGCTATGGGTAGTACCAGTCTGGTAACTGCTGACCCATAACAAAGTGGAAGGGATGTAGGGAGGGGGGTGGGGGTAATGGATAGGGAACCAAACTGAGTTCAGTGCAGTCAAATAACCTGAGTATTCCTTTGGTGTTTTTTTTTTTTTTCCAACAATTTTTTGAGGCTTTTACTGATCTTTGCTTGATGGGATTGTGAATGGGAACTTGTACTTTGAACCTTTTTTTACCCCTCAACCCGAATTGGCTAATGGGTATTGTCATAGGTGTTGTCCGAGCGTCTGTCAACTTTTGGTTTCCATCAATTTCGAGGAGAACGCCTTGTCCGATTAAATCCATTTTTGCAGTGTGTTGGGGCTGGGTAGAGGAAGGTTCCTTTCGATAATCGGCGCGATGCGATATCCAATATGGCGGCTAGGGCAGCCATCTTGAATTTGGTTTCCAGACAATAACTTGAGAACGGCTTGACTTGTTGATTTCATTTTTGTGTGATATAATGGGGGTGTTTCGAGGAAGGTTCCTTTCGATATTCAGCGCAATCCGATATCCAATATGGCGGCTAGAGCAGCCATCTTGAATTTGGTTTCCGGACAATAACTTGAACGGCTTCACACATTGATTTTATTCTGGCAAGGTATAATGGGGTTCAGTACAGGAAGGTTCCTTTCCAAAATGGGCATGTTGCGATTTTCACTGTGGCCGCCACGGCAGCCATCTTGAAATTGGTTTCCGTCATTTTCGAGGAGAACGCCTTGTCCGATTAAATCCATTTTTGCTGGGTGTGTTGGGGTTGAGTGGAGGAAGGTTCCTTTCGAAATGGGTGTGCTGCGATTTTCAATATGGCCACCATCTTGAAATTGGTTTGCGTCAAGGGGCTGAGGGGTTACGCCCGCTTTGCGGTGCTATTTTTTTTCTTTTGACTTACCATGTTTGATCGCTCGTTTACTTGTCAGCAGCTCAATGAACCCCCCCCCTCCTCCCTCCCTTGTAATACGAGGTAATTCTCTCAGTTGCTCAAAATAGTACAAATTTTCTACTGTTTGATTGGCATGAGCATGAAGGACTTGGGAGTAATATAGTATCTTTCTATCTACCTATCTATCCAATGTTCTGAATTGCCATTTTTTTTTGAATGGCTAAGACCAGTTTCTTCACTTTCCTCGGCTGGTTAGATTCAAAGGTGTAGAACTGTCGACTAAACACGAATGAAAACCCAGAAATGGGATATACAGCTGTATCAGATGATTGAGTGGTTGTTGCAGTATTCCAAAGCTCTCCTAAAATGAGGACCTTATACATGCATTGCATGTAGGTCAGACATTGAGACAGCACTCGACTTTTTTCTTGATTGCAAGAACACGAGAACTGCGGCCGTAGCATCAGGGTCTTGTGGGCTCAGATGGGAGTGTCAAACAGGTTGACTCGGATCCACTGTTGAGTGGACGTCTATGTTGAGCATTGAGTAAGATGCCTTCTATAAATTGGAATGTAACTCAAACTAATTTGATTCCATGTATATCACCGCTGGTTATGCAAAAGCAAGGTTGGTGGTGGCTTAATGGTTAAGGTGGCTCGCTTAAAGGAACCCAAACAAAATTTTTTTTCATTCTTTCTGAAAACCGTTGAGAATCATTAATCATGATCTAATTTGAAGGGAAAGAAAATTTCAAATTTTTTGCCAATTATTGTCGAAAAAAGCCCCTGGAGTGTTGATTTTCGATTTAGCCAGTGAAGTTACACCCTGAAGCCGTATTGATCTGAAGGTGGCTTTACGTCGAGAAACTGTGCATGTCAAGCTCGGATTCAGATACTGTACCGATTCCATCGTCATTAGCAACTCTGAAGGTTCTCAGAATGTTGAAACTGATCAGTGGGATTTTGAAGAAACAATAGGAGACAAAATTGGTGATGGAAACGCTTTCGGAGGAATTGTGGAGCCAAGTTGTTTTGAGCCATGTGCAAGCAATTCGGAGGAAGAAGGCAGAAGTGTTGGTGAATATGAAAACGCTGGTCACATGATCACTTCAGCTCGGTGGATTTTCATTATCCATTCAATCGATGGTTTATAAGCGAAGGAATTTGTATTAATTGATAAATCGGTTTATATATTGTTGTGGTTACCAGATTCGCAAACCACCATTCAGGTCCCTTAGGTGAGGTATCTCGGTAAGTGCATGTGTAGTTAGGCCCAAACCCGTTGTCTAGTGGGAATACATGTCATTTATACGTGCTGCGACTCTTCAGGATAGCCGTTTTTCTTTTACTATCTTTATTTTGGACCAACCGCCATGATCACAACCACAACATCAACCACCGACCACAACCACCGCTTCACCACAACCGCCACGACCTTCACGCACACCTCACAACCGTAGCATCGCCACCGTTCTTGCCCCGCTGTGGGTACCGGTGTTGGACTCATGCAGAACGCGCGTCGAACAGCGTGTACAAAATCACGGATTTTGTGCTTCAAAAACGACACACGCCCACTTTTTGCCGTCCAATCGGTGAGCGAGGGGCGAATTGGCCCCGCCCCCAGGGCGATCGATATATGCAAATTTGTGGATCAAAAAGCCTTCACGCCCACTTTTTCTCGGGCCAATGGGGAGCGAGGTGAAAGGTCAAAGGGAGGGGGTCAAAGGCGAAGTTACGGGGGGATAAAAGGACGGTGTTCGTCAGTCAAAGAGAGTCGCAAACGAGAACGAGAAGGAGTCGAGAACGAGAAGGAGTCGGAACGGAGGGGACGAGTGTGGAAGACTGGAGCCCGAAGCCTGCAGTGGCTGGAGAAGCTGAAGAGAGTCGGACGAGGGGGTGCTCGCGTCGGTGCCAGGAGCTGCACGCCCGAGGGAGGCCGGCAGCGCGACCTGGCCGAGGTGGAGACGCACACCAGGGATAATAAAGATCCTCTATACCCCGAGCATCAGCAACCCCCTCCTGTTTCCCCCGCGCTGAGATAGTGCGACCAAGGGGGCCCCGTTCCCACCCCCTGCCAGGCACTGTCCACGAGGCCCGCGGGTTGCGGGGCCATCGCCGCTCCGCGTCTCATCACCAGACGGGTAGGCCCGACCCGGTCTCGGCCTCAGGCCTGCCTCATTCTTGAGGTATTTCTTTTCCTTGGTTTTGGGTATGTGTTGTCGGCGCCGTCTGTGAAGTAGAATTGTATAAGTGTTGCCGTGTGCTCGGTAGTCGGTATTAGCTCTGCACTGTGTTTTCACTTTTATGTTTGCTTTTTGTGTAAATGGAATTGTGTTTTCTTTTTTTTGTGTGCATTTGGTGGAATTGTATTTGTGTGCTTCCCGTGTGCCGCGAATAAATGTGCTTTATTGTTGAACTGTTCTCCCGCTTTGCTTCGTCTTTTCCCCCATTGAATCCCCATCTTGCTTCACGTAAAGGGTTGGTAGTGGGCTGAGTACGCCCGATAATTAATCGAACCGTCGAGGTCGACGATAACACCGCTCGGTTATTCTGATAGTACGGAACGGGTCGCTTAAGTGGCCCGTGTCCGAAGTCGACCTGCGGCGAGGTGCGATCGCCCGGTCTACCCTCCGCGTGGGTACTTAGGTAGGTCGAATTTGGCGAGCAACCCTATCCCACGCGGGGGCTGATTGGCTCGATCGCGGTGAGACCGAAAGGTCCACCCGTGACTGGTTCCCGGCGTTAGTCCGAGAGGGTCACGACTGGATTGTCCGTCCGGTGGGCGACGTGCCGCGATTCGAGTTACGTGGCCGTTCGCACGCCGGCGGGCGCGAATACCGCAACTATTATTCAAGCAGAAATACCCGTTATCGCTCAACAGCACTGGCACTGCCCAGGAAAACTCAGACACCGTGGGAAAACGGGGTGACTAATGCTTTGTCTCCCACCATTGCAGGCTGACCAGGTGTCTTGTATGTTATGGGATCGTCCCATTTCATACTTTTCTCGGACACCATTTGTGTCGGTGCCTGTGCCATGTCCCATCGCCATTTCTGTGAGGTGTCGATGTCCTTCCCCAGTGGAGGATGGTTGGGGGGGACCCTGAAAGTTTTGGCGTCCTTTGTGAAATCCTCTCGGAGGAGTCGATGATAGATACATACATACAGTGGGGAGAACAAGTATTTGATACACTGCCGATTTTGCAGGTTTTCCCACTTACAAAGCACGTAGAGGTCTGTAATTTTTATCATCGGTACACTTCAACGGTGAAAGACGGAATCTAAAACAAAAATCCTGAAAATCACATTGTATGATTTTTAAATAATTAATTTGCATTTTATTGCATGAAATAAGTATTTGATCACCTACCAACCAGTAAGAATTCCGGCTCTCACAGACCTGTTAGTTTTGTCTTTAAGAAGCCCTCCCATTCTCCACTCATTAACTGTATTAACTGCACCTGTTTGAACTCGTTATCTGCATAAAAGACAGCTGTCCACACTCAATCAATCAGACTCCAACCTCTCCACAATGGGCAAGACCAGAGAGCTGTCTCAAGACATCAGGGACAAAATTGTAGACTTGCACAAGGCTGGGATGGGCTACAGGACAATAGGCAAGCAGCTTGGTGAGAAGGCAACAACTGTTGGCGCAATTATTAGAAAATGGAAGAAGTTCAAGATGACAGTCAATCTCCCTCGGTCTGGGGCTCCATGCAAGATCTCACCCCGTGGAGCCTCAGTGATCATGAGAAAGGTGAGGGATCAGCCCAGAATTTCACGGCGGGACCTGGTCAATGACCTGAAGAGAGCTGGGACCACAGTATCAAAGAAAACCATAAGTAACACACTACGCCGTCATGGATTAAAATCCTGCAGCGCACGCAAGGTTCCTCTACTCAAGCCAGCGCATGTCCAGGCCCATCTGAAGTTTGCCAATGACCATCTGGATGATCCAGAGGAGGAATTGGAGAAGGTCATGTGGTCTGATGAGACCAAAATAGAGCTTTTTGGTTTAAACTCCACTCGCCGTGTTTGGAGGAAGAAGAAGGATGAGTACAACCCCAAGAACACCATCCCAACTGTGAAGCATGGAGGTGGAAACATCATTCTTTGGGGATGCTTTTCTGCAAAGGGGACAGGACGACTGCACCGTATTGAGGGGAGGATGGATGGGGCCATGTATCATGAGATCTTGGCCAACAACCTTCTTCCCTCAACAAGAGCATTGAAGATGGTGCGTGGCTGGGTCTTCCAGCATGACAACGACCTGAAACACACAGCCAGGGCAACTAAGGAGTGGCTCCGTAAGAAGCATCTCAAGGTCCTGGAGTGGCCTAGCCAGTCTCCAGACCTGAACCCAATAAAAATCTTTGGTTGGAGCTGAAAGTCTGTGTTGCCCAGCAACAGCCCTGAAACCTGAATGATCTGGAGAAGATCTGTATGGAGGAGTGGGCCAAAATCCCTGCTGCAGTCTGTGCAAACCTGGTTAAGAACTGTAGGAAATGTCTGATCTCTGTAATTGCAAACAAAGGTTTCTGTACCAAATATTAAGTTCTGTTTTTCTGATGTATCAAATACTTATTACATGCAATAAAATGCAAATTAATCATTTAAAAAATCATACAATGCGATTTTCAGGATTTTTGTTTTAGATTCCATCTTTCACAGTTGAAGTGTACCTATGATAAAAATTACAGACCTCTACGTGCTTTGTAAGTGGGAAAACCTGCAAAGTCGGCAGTGTATCAAATACTTGTTCTCCCCACTGTATTTACATACATATAGCTTAAGATCTTCGAGTCTTGAGTTCAAGCCCCTGTCAGTCATTAAATTAACATCATGTGGGTTGACTCAGCCTGCCATCCTTCTGAGGTCAACAAAACGAGTACCTGCTTACTGGGAAGGATGAGCCATTTGAGTATCCTGTGTCGGAGTGGCGATCTGTCCAGCATTGTGCCTTCTACACAAGGAAAACTGCCTTGGCAGCTCTATGCATCTGAAGATGCAAAAGGAGTGATTATTTTTCTTCTTTACAAAATGTCTTAGTCTGTCACTATGATGATGAGATAGGGATAGGGAGATATGGAGATGGACAGAAAAAGAGAGAAAGATTGTAAAATGTAATTTAGTATCTGTAGTTATGAATGCTTTCCTGGAATGGTTCTGCTCTGTTGAGTAAGTTTTTAAGGTTCTCTCCTGCTGTGGTGTGTTGCATATTTAATGATATAATGGATGAAAACAGAACGTTTGAGGTATGCTACCTACCGTGGGGAGCAAAGAAAAGCTGACGTTTTGGGCGTTAATTTATTTTTCTCTAAAGAAAGTTTAGGGTAAACGCACAAAACATCAGCTTCTCCCTGCTCCACAGAGCGATTAACATACCTCAATTAACGTCCTGTCAATTTCATCCATTGTTCTCTCTCCGCTGACAGAGCGACACTCGCCTTCTTGAGCAAGACTAGTTCTTCATTTTGCATGTTCCTTAATATCTTGCTTATTTCTCCATCACCATAGATTCAAATAAGGTGCTGTACTGGGGACTGATTACCGTTGCAAAACATAGCTTGCCGCCTAATTGGTGTGGGCTGCGTGCAAGGTTTGTGCATGGGAATTATCAATGGAGCTTGGCTGGGAGGGAAGTAGTGCAAGGTAGATGACTACTTGAGCAGACAGCCAAGCTCTCCTGACTTGAGTTTTATTGCATAACTAGTATCTTCTTCTTTCGGCTGCTCCCGTTATGGGTCGCCACGGCGGATCATCCGTATGATCCGCATCGTGATTTGGCTTAGTTTTTATGCCGGATGCCCTTCCTGATGCAACGTATTGCATAACTAGTATAAAGCCTGTTAAAAATGACGGGTTGTAATTATTTTATTCGAAATATTCAGACTGGAAGATATGATGTCTTGTAGCAAGAAACAGCATTATTTTAAAACACTACATGTACAAATGTTACCCTATTTTCTTTATCTTCTGGTACCTTTCATTTCGAGGGTGCAGCCTCATGAGTGTGCCAAAGCCTGAAGCCTCGGCCTAGTGTCAGGTGTGCTGATATCTTATTTATTTATTGGACATCGCACATGTGTAAATGAACACTTGTTTTACTCTATGCGCGTTGCACATCACATGCAGCGAATTTCACGTCCATGCGCCTTATATTTATTGTTGGTTTTTAAATGCTTCTGTACACCGCCATTGAGGCCCAGTTGCAAGTCACCGTCTACATTTCCAAAATAAGAGACATAATTACTCTTGAATGGAAAATGTTTTTCGAGATTTTTTTTTTTTTTTCAATCCTGAAAAAATAGAGCTTAGTGAATACACAGTCGTGCTAAAAGATTGGCCTTTAAAACCCTTCTTAAATCATCCTTTTGAAGAAGGACAGACATCACACAAACAAATACAAAAACACACATTGTTTTCCCTACTGGCAAGTCTGTTGTCACTTGTTTACTGAGTAGTGGGAATCACTCCCCGACTTCACATGTGTGCACTTGAGATTAGTTAAACGATTCAATTGCCATGGAATATGATTGATTTCCTCTTCACACATGACTTGGTTTGAGAATCATAGGTTACTAACTATATCAGGATGGGAATCATCGAAAGGGACTGCCATCTGTGCTGAATATCGCTGGCATCATATCGTTCCTCGATGGTCGCGCAGATAACATTTTAACTCTTCACTTGCATTGAAAAAATAGTTTTAGTTAAAAGAACAACTATGAAACTGTGTGTGCCTGTTTTACAGTGTCCTCTTGGTTCATCGCCCCACTGATTTCAGGAGTAATGTCCATTTGTGTTTTCTCCATCGTGCGATATTTTATCCTCAACAAGGTTCGTACTTGTGTGATTTGGAGGGCTGCATGCTTCGCTTGAAATGCATTTCTTTGCTGGATTTCTTCCTAAAACTAACGTTGTCATCGGTAGCCCGATCCTGTTCCCAATGGGCTCAGAGCGCTGCCGGTGTTCTATGGCCTGACCCTCTGTATAAACCTCTTCTCCACCATGCACACTGGGTTTCCTGGTGGGTAGTACACTAGCGCATGCCAAACCACCATCACCACCCCAACCCATGGCTTTCCCTGTGTACTACAGTTTTTTTTTTGTTTTTTTTTGTGCAGTCATGTTACTCCTTTGCTCAACTTACTTATGTTTATTGTTAACTTTATTTGTCCTCTTATTACTCATGGAAAGTTTCACTGCTGTTCCCTCTTTCTGCTACACCAACAGTGCTGGGTTTTTCTCTACCTATCGTCTTGCTGGTGGTGATTTCTTTGCTTTGCGGACTCCTTTGTGCCACATTCGTCTGGTGCGTTGTCTGCCCTTGGATGCAGAAGAAAATCGATGGTAAGCATCTTGTTTAGTTGGTCACCACGAACTATGGGGGGTCACATTCTGCTCTGCCACATAAACGTATTCTTTTTGACCTTGAATAAACCACTTTTGGATGGGTTAAAGTTGCAAAATAGAGCTTGACATGGTTTGGTTTTGTGTAGGATGATTAGTGTGGCTAGGATGTTCGCCAAACTGGACGTAATATTGCCAATTTGTTTTGTTGGAGCCAATGTACTATTCCTGTCTGAGTTATCAATTCTGACCGACTCAACATCAAACGATTGAGTTTACTTTGCACAGACAAACCTTTATAAGAGATATCTACTGTTTGTTTTCTTTTTAAATATTTTTTTAATTTATTTTTATTTTTATCATCATCATTTTGAAGCGCTAGTCACTCTGTAGTGTAATAGTTATCGCGGCCACTCTGAGTCTGGGAAGAGATCGGTGGTTGGAACCATCGTCGAATCATACGAAAGACTTAAACATTGGTATGTGCTGCTTCCTTTCTTGACGTTCAGCATTTAAAAGGATAGAACATGGACAACGCTGGGAAGGCAATGGCAAACCGAGTATAACCCTTTCCAAGAAACTGATTTGGCAGCGCCAACTCTCTGTAAAGAGTATGGCACATCAGAATCAACAAGTCTCTAATTGTTTTGACTATACCTACATTAGTTGGCAATTTATTATTATCATGGTGGCTTCTTTTCTGGTACACGTTCGCTTGTGAAATATATTTCAGGACAAGGTAATAAATACGTTTTGCAGCAATGCCTAAGGTAGCACATATTGAGCATGGACAGATGTCGTTTGGCAACAATTCCTGGCTGGTCAGTAATTCATCCAACTGCCTTTTGACAGATTCTTGGAGGTTTTTAATACTGTTTGAATGCTTGACTATCATATCCTTCCTCTTTTTAATATTTTTTATTTTAAATAACCTAAATTGTTTTGTCTTCTTCTTTCTATTGTTTTTGGCTCAAAATTGTTCCTTATGATGGGTGGGCCAAAGAAAAGCAACAACTAAAGTGAAGTCGATGGTGTGCCATCGCAAATACCAATGCTTCCCACCTGAAGCAAAGTTGAAAGATGGCAAAAAGTTCCACCAATAATGAGCCAATATCAAATTTTGAGTTTAAAACAATCTTCTGTTTTGACCCCTGTGACCCTACGTCTCCACCCTTGGGGCATGAACCGGGGCTGGAGTAAAATCGAAAAAATCGTTACATATTTCATGCGTCCCTCAATGTTGATTACCGATCCAACTTGAAACACTCCATAGAGCACATATCTCTGCCACACAATGCCTGATCCAGTAGAACATATTGGACCCACTAAATTTTGAAATATCATGCTATATATCCTTTTTGGCCCCATCTCTCAATGGTGAAGAATTGCCTCAAAGATAAAAAAAATTCTCATCCAGATCTGGATTCGGATCATCACCAAAATCAAATCAATTTGTCCTTGTTCACACACCCAACCTGTCCAAGTTTCGTTCGAATCTGTCAACTTTTTGAGATATCCTGCACACACTAACAAACAAATAAGAATTAGAAGGGCACTCAGTGGAGCGCATACCTATGCCAGGCTGATTACTTGACATTTTGTATCCCACTGATGGGCTGGATCTGGATTCGGACCTGAATTAAATATAATCAGCTTGTTCTTGTTACTTAACCAACTCTTCCACCAAATTTTGTCCGAATGTGTCCATAACTTTTTGAGATATTGTAATATCTTGTTTTTCTGCCGTAACCTCTACGGCTGTCGTTCTGGGTAATTGCACAGAATCTCATTCGATGAGTTCAGGTGACCGAAATCCGAAACTAGTGTGTGGCTGTACGTGGAAAAAAAAAAAAAAACTTTCAAATCGCGTGCCAGAAACAACAACCACACAGGCCGTTCATTAGCTCTCGTAAATGATGACTGGATTGGGGCATTGTGTTTATCTATTTATGCACCTTAGAAATCGAGAAATTATTAGAATACAGTGTCATCACTATCCGGAAGTAGTGCGTGCCCATACGGAATGTTCACATGCATTCCACGAATTATCACTTTCATTGAAGTAATAACTGCTGTAATACTTACACACAGAGTTAATTAAAATCAAGTTTACCTCCCTGTCTTTGCTCGCCATGACATTCGCTGCCATTGACCATTACCACTCCTACGCCACGGTAACTGAGGCGCCCTTTCCCCATCGGCCATGCCTACGCAGCAACGTGTCTTGTCATTGGTTTGGTAAATAAATGGCCACAGTAACGTGTGCTGTCATTGGTAACTGAGGTGCCCTTTCCCCACCGGCCACGCCTATGCAGCAACGTGTCCTGTCATTGGTTTGGTAAATAAATGGCCATAACTTGGGAAACACTTGTCCGATTAATATCAAACCTTGAAAAGGCACATACTCAGGTCCCCAGCAATATACCTGGCAGGTTTCAATTAGACCGGACCAGTGGTTGGCGAGAAACAGCGGTCACAGACACACAAACATTGCTGGAATTATAGATAGATATTGTTTTAGCCCGATCACTCAATGGTGAAAAAATAACTTCTCGGATCTCTCGAATTAAAAAATTCTAGGATCCGGATTCGGGTCTTCACCAAAATTGAATAAATTCTTCCTTGTCACACACCCAAGCTCTCGACTAAATTTTGTCCAAATCCGTCCACAACTTTGAGATATTTTGTTCACAAACAAACAGACGGGCGTGAAAGCATAACCTCCATCCACCTTCGGTGGCAGCGGTAAGGATGTTGTGCATTGGACTATACTTGCAAAATTCATAAAAGATTTGACCTTAAAAATTATTCGTGGTTGAATTCAATGATCAAATATGCAAATCCTCTTCAAATTTGAAGTCGATGGGGTGAAAATTGAGGAATTTAGAAATACCTCTTAAGTTGTTTACCTTTGGCCTATGTGGAGCTCATAATTGGTGGCTGAATTCATTGACCTGATGTGCAAATCCTGTTTAAATTTCAAGTCAATCGGATGAAAATTGAAAATTTTAGCAATATGGCCTATGTTGACCTTTTGGCCTATGTTGACCTTTTGGCCTATGTTAACCTCAAAAATATCTGGTGGTGGAATTAATTAGCTTGATGTGCAAATCCTGTTCAAATTTCAAGTCGATCGGATGAAAATTGAAGATTTAAAAAAATCTGACAGTGGTTGACCTTTGGCCGATTTTGACCTTTTGACCTCAAAAACAATAGGTTTGCCTGTGATTGTTATTTTTTGTGAACATCGGTTTAAAATTGTGACCTGTAGGTGATTGGCATACAAATACACAAACGGACAGAATAGTGCACAAGACCAACCAATATACTTGGAAGATCTTAGATTTTCATAACGAAGACGGACAGACGGGTGAAAACATAACCTCCTTCCACCGTCGATGGTGGAGGTTAAAGATTCATCAAAATTTTTTTTAAATGTGACCCTAATTGTATTGGCGTGGCGATAAAGAGAATTTGCATCATATGTGAATACATGTCCATGCACATGTAAAATAGTTTGTTTTATAAATCCCATATATCTGAAATGGCTGTGTTTGGAACGCCATCCCCTTTCCCTGTTGATTAGTTTGTAAAATGTTTTGCAGAACAGCATGATGACGTCGTCTGACTGCAATTATGCTGTTGGACAATATTATCAGATACTTTGTCCGATTCATTACGGCTGTCGTTCACGTTTGCTGAGCCTGCATTACCCTCCAAAATCTTTGTTGCTCAGAATCCTGTCCACGTCTGTGTTGAAGTTGATCAGCCGTCTCATTCTCCCACTTCATTATTTTTCTTGCTGCATCCTGTCAACTCTGTGTTGTCCTATTTTTCTTACTTTTTGCTGAAACTGAAACTTGAACCATCTTCACTACTACCAAAAAATAGAAATCAGAAGGTGAATTAGAGATAAGATATAGCCATAAGGGAGTCTGAATGGACTTTAAATTACACTTAAAATGCATTTTTATCTAAAAATGCTAATTTTCTTCCTCTATTTTTTTTTTTTTTTTTTTTTTTTTGCAACCAAGTCTTAAACTATGTTAGCGACCATGACAAATGAAATTGGATATCGAATTAGAGTTAATATAAAGCTGTGAGAGTGTAAGAAAGTGAGCCCTTCAAAATAAATGAGCTTGGACAGATCTCGTTTGGCAACAATTCTTGGCTGGTCAGTAATTCATCCGACTGCCTTTTGACCGATTTGACTTTCACAAAATGGTGGCAATGTGATTTTGAAGCCCCACCCTGAAATGGGAAGCTCCTCCCCAAATGGACAGACAGACCGATGGAGATTTATTGTACAAGTTTGGGGAGGTTGGGATTATACGTTTTTAAAGAAGGTGCTTCCAACCAATTGAAACTAGATCTACTCTGCCAATTTGAGCAATAAGGAAGAGCAGACCTGGTCTCCGCGACGTTTCACCAGCTTCACAGCCGGCTTCCTCAGGCCAATAGAACCCGCTTATTTATTTATTCCTTTGTGTGGTGTTTCTTGCTTCAATTTGTTCTTGTCGGAGTCAAACCATGAAGTATTTTTTTTTTTTTTTTTTTTTTTTTTTTTTAAGTTTGTTTTTATTTTGTGCTGCTATTTCATGTTCTCCTAGTCTAGATTTTTTTTAATTTGTTTGTTGAGGCCCCCTGTGCACAGACGATGGTTTTGCTGCATTGTTGATGTGTTTTCATGGGGGACTTGTCATAGCTGGTTTGTGAAGGGCTTGGGCTGGGAACTTCCCTCTGGCCAACCTGACACCGGAGCACAGCATTGATGGTTGTGGGGGGGGGGGGAGAATAATCCCTTGGCATTCCTTTGAGGGGACTTTATTCGGACATTTTCTGTAGTCTGTGAATGACTTCATTGTTATTTTATTTTTTCTGAGTCTTGAAATGTGCTTTGACAGCAAATGTGTTTGTTTGGGTCATCTGACTTTGTCGAGATCCTGGTGGAGTAATCCCCAGGGTGCATTATCCCCCGGGTGTATGTTTGAGTGGAAATGCTCTATGGTTGGTCCAACCTTGTTGATCTGGTCCAACCGGGCCTCCCTCCCTGCTTCCCAAGCCCAGCCGCTGCTGACACCCCCACCCTGGTGGTTCTCCTGCCTCCCCCATGGGTCCTCCAAATATACCCTGCCTTAGCCCTCCAATTCTCCTACTCACCCCCTTCCCTAGCCCTTAAATCTCATCTCCTGGCCCTGCAATTCTCTTACTCACCCCCACCACCAGCTTGCAAACTCTCCTACCCCCCCCCCTTTCTCATTTTTCCCCTTGCAATGCCATGTGCATGTGTGCGCTCTAAAAAAAAAATCCCAGCTTTCCTGGAACATAGTTGAGGTGAGCTTCTGGGATGGTGTGCTATCCGTCCATAAACACTTGCAACTTCTCCGAAACTGCTGATGGGATTGTGACAAAATTTGGCTAAAATGATATTTGGTGTGGTTGAACTCAAGTTTGTTCATAGTATCCTCCATCTCCACCTAAATGTAGGTCATCCCAAGGTTTAAAGGGACCAAAAGCACTTGAATTTTGATCTAGTTTGGCCGCCATTTTGGAATTCAGGAAAACCTTTAACGATCTTCTCTCAAACCGGCTGACCGATCAATGCGAAACTTTAAATTTGTGATCAACTATCCAAGGGAAGAAATAGTTTGTTCACAATGACCTTATCAGTCACCTGGTATGGCAGCCATATTTGATCAAAGGAAAAGCTTTAAAATTCATCTTTTCTGAAACCGCTTCACCGGTCAATGCAAAACTTAAATTATATGATTGACTACTTTTGGGAACATTTGATTAATTTAAGAAGCCGATCCGAAATACAATATGGCCACCAGTGATGTCATAATACAGAAAGTAGTCAATATCTTCAATTTTGAATTGTATATACCTTGGATTTGCACCTTATCAAATGGGGCTGATATTGACACAAATTGAAGTGGGCAATATCTCAAACTAAGGCTCCTCATAGACAGCAGGCAGTTGCACAACTGTGTGAACATCATGTCAATACTACCAAACCTAGAATGTGTATTCTAAATCCAGCTCTTATTTTTACCCTGATCCATCCATCACTCCAATTTTTGGCAACCAGCCAGGTGAGCTACAGGACCATTAGTCCAATATTTTAAATAATTATGATTATCGAAGTTTGCATGACGACTGATCTTTACCCCCTGTTAATGCACTTATAACCAGTTTATCCTTTTCCTCCACCACCAAAGGTGAACAGAGGCTATGTTTTCACCCCTGTCTGTCGGTCTTTGTCTACCTGTCTGTGAACAGGATATCTCAAAACGTGGGCAGATTCAGATGAAATTTGGTGGAGCGGTTTGGTGTGTCACAAGGACAAATTGATTCGATTTTGGTAAAGATCTGAATCCGGATCCAGATACTAGAATTTTAAAAGTGGTTCTTCACCATCGAGAAATTGAGCCAAAACGGTACATAGCATGATATCTCAAAAAGTTGTGGAGGGATTGTGACAACTTGGTGGACGAGTTGGTTAGAATACAAGAACAAGCCAATTGATTTTTGGTTTTGGTCAGCTGATCCGGCCTATCGGTGGGATACAAAACGTATTCTGTTCACCCTGGCGGAGCTTCGTGCTTTTCTGAGTCCCATTCCAGTTTCTTATGCTGCAATCATGAATGCCTCCATCTGTATTTACTTCTTACTTTGTCTGTCTTTTCGACTTGTTTCTGAAGTTCAAAAATGACATTTTATCATTGCCGTAATATAAATAATGTGCTGTTGTGATCTTTGATTCTCATAATTAAGTAATCGTGGAATTAACTGAGGATTAAATTTGACTAACTGTGATTGAGGAGGGGTTGCAATTTTGCAGGTAAAATCCTGTATTTTTATGCTGGTATGTAATCGTTTGTTCAGATGTTGTAATTTTTCTCCAACAGCCCTCTCCAAAGATGTAGTCTCTTGTGAAGGTTTGGAGTCTGAACCAGGATCCCAATGTCGAGATGAAAATGACAAGATAGTTGTAAAGGATGGTGGGATCGATGGAAATGCACAAGGAACAGATTTTGGAAAAAGCTCCTTGTGCGACCATATATCCAATGGAGGAAAACACCTGAGGAGCAATTCGACCACTGTCGTCATTGACAACTGTTTGAATGGTCAGCTTTAGGTTTATGCATATATATATATATATAAATTTTTTTATGTTTTGTGCATCTCTTAAATTTGGTGCAAACTCGATTTTGCTTTTGAGGAATACTAATAGTTTGTGAGAGACCATGCTTCCTGCATTATCTGTTGCAAAGGTCATGAAATGGCATTTGGTGGAAGGTGGTGGGGATTTATACTTTAACTTTTGCTTGTTTTTGTTCTTTGGCTCTTCCATCCCCCTTTTGTGAACTTTTGCAAGAGCTGTTTGTTTTTTTTAAAACACCCAGAGAGTAGCGGTTTGTATTTCTTTTCTACCAGACAAAGTACATACAAATGGCTACTGCAAAGTCGTGGTAAATACAGATGTGGCAGTGACGGCGTCTGTAAGCCGCTTGGCAAATGGCCACTACAACACCATCCACAAAGATTCTGGCCTTTGCAAGGAACTCCTGCAGAAAATTCACTTGGACCGCATCCTGGATGGCTGTGGCAATGATCCCCAGCCCAACAAGTATGTTTTGTGACTATGCGAGCCCCCTCTAAAGGGGGAGAGGGAGGGGGGTACAGAGTCGAGATGAAAAATATACAAACCGGTGGCGGATGTGCAAGAGATTCCAGTTGAGTGAGGAGGAGGAGTGGTAGTGTTGGTAGGTTGAAGTGGGAGGGGGGAAGGTGGTGATAGATTTAATTTTACTTTCGCTAGACAAAAAAATTGCCTTCTTTGTGCCAACGCCGACAATCACCAGAGGCGTTGTGTTTTCTGGTTGTCCATCTGTGATAGGTTTTTGTTTCCGCAATAACTTTAAGTTATTAAAGTTATAACGGTTAAAAGGAATGAAGGCAAACTTGATGCAAGTATGTAATAATGATGCAAATATGAACTTTGGATTTTTTTTTTTTTCAGTCAAAGGTCAGAGGCCTTGTTTGGTTAAAATTCTGTTAACGTGCTAACTTGTGAACCATTGATTGGATTTTGACCAAACTTGATCCAAGTATGTATAATGATGTTAAGATGAACTGATGAGATTAGAGGTCATGTCAGGTAAAAATGTGATACTTGATAACAGCAGAAGGGATTTAAATCAAACTTGGTATGATGTAATAATGTGTGTGGAGGTATGTCTGCCGATGATGCGACGTCGAAGAGTGCCGGTCTAGGATATTATAAATTAATTTTTCAAAGGTGTGTGTGCATGCGTGCGTGTGTGATGGATGTTGAGATGGCCAACTTTTATTTCTTCATTTTTTTTGTCCCTCTGATTAGAGTTGGGAATGCTGTCATTCTTCATCATCTGCCTCATTCTTAACCCCTCCTATTCCTTCAACTTTAGAATGAATGGAAATATTTGATGATTGTGGACTGCAACCTGTATGCTATGATCTTTGCTAAATATTCACCCCTTAACTTTTTCTGGTTACAAGACTATCCAATTAATATGTTGACTCAGAATAAATGGAACTCACTGTTTCCAGTGACGTAAAATACTCCCCCCCCCCCGCCCAACACCTGTTTTCTTCACTCTCTGTTACCACCTTTACACAGGCCCTTGCAGCGGCATAACAGCTACTCTACATACACGGCAGCAATCTACGGCCTCCCTACACGCAATTCGAGCCCCGAGTTCAGCCACCTGCGACACGCCGATGAGATGGAGATGCAGCCTGATGTCAAGTCGCGGTTCCGCTATGACAGCTATTCCAGCTACTGCAATGCTGTAGCAACAGATCCGGAGGGCATCGTTGTGGCGACTGGACTTTCAGAGTCTGAGGAGTGTTGCGACTGTGATGGCAAGGGTGCCCAGATGGAAGCAAAACCAGCAAATAAAAACAGCAAGGATGAGGACAAGCCAGAGGTTTATCTTCTCTTTCACTTCCTCCAGATCCTCACTGCCTGCTTTGGCTCCTTTGCTCATGGTGGCAATGATGTGAGGTAAATGGTGGTGAGGTCGATGGAACCTGGTACATTAAAATATTTTTGCATTCTACTTTACTCATGGCTACAATTAGGTGAATTTTATCCTGCAATTGTAGGCTTGACATTGGAATCAAAATCAAATTGTATAATAATATAAACTTGCAGGTTAAAAAAAATATTGAAGCCAGGTTGAAAGTGAAATCAGACGGACATATACATATATATTTTTTCGTGTGAAGCGAGCTGATAATGATATTTTTCTTTGGCACTTCCATGCTGCCCTTGTTTTTATTTTATCACAGAATTAGAAAGTGATTGTGCCAGCTTGATGTACTTTTTGTTCCCTCAACACCTGCTCCCTTCAAGAGCATTGCGAAGTCATCTCCCCCCCCTGCCCTTGCAGGGGGTGGGGGGGGTTGTGCCCATGACCTGACTCTGGGTACTACCAACACATTTGGTGTAGCTGGACCAGCACTTTTTTTTTTTTCAGGTCCAGATCCAGATCCTGCCCATCAATGGGTTATAAAACATAACTATTCAGCCTGGCTTCGGTATGTGATCTATCTAGTGCCATTCTAGTTTCATCTGTGGTATGGCCTGACAAAAAGTTGATGGTAGAGAAAATTATCTTTTCACATCAGACCGTTACTAGAAGCGCAGATGACCGAGCATTCAACATTCAAAATTTTCTGGTCAAAAGAGCTGATGGTTTTGTTTTATAGTTTAGCCCTCAATGGAAGCATGTTTGTGAGTGATAAGGCTGAACTGGCAATCTTTGTACGAGGAGTCGCCAAAACTTTCAAGGTCATTGAGGAACTGCTCGACCGATGTCCATTGAAAGATACACCAATGGGACAAGCTATTTTTGATGTACAGTGCTATAACGTGCCTTGGTGAAATTCAATCTTCCAGACAACAAACTTTTTGGTCTAACAATTGATGGAGCTCCTGTGATGACAGGCAAGCACAATGGATTAGTTGGTGTAATGCTCAAACCAGTGTCTCATGAAGTCTTCACTGCATCATTCACCAAGAACAGTTGTGTGTGGAGACCCTGGAGATGGACCACTTGATTATAAGGTCCAGAGGTGCTCAATCGCAGTTCACAGTCTTTTTTTTTTACAAAGGTAGGATCAGACCATGATTATGTTGTTTGCTTCAGCAATGTTCGTTGGCTCAGCAGGGCGGCCACACAAGTCAGATTCTGGTCACTGGTCAGTCACAAAGAAAGGAAAAGATGTAGGCTTCATGGACATTGATGAGTGGTTGATTGACTTGACATCACAAAGTATCTTGCAGACTTGAATGGAAAGGATAAGTTTGGAAGCAAACTGTGTGAGTATGTTCATTCAGAAACAGACGATTATGAAGAAAGTTGTCCATTTCACCACAAAATCAATAAGGCATGCTGAGACAGTGAACCATGAAAAGTATTCTGCACTGACCCTGCAGTCTGAGAGATGGTTTCCAAGAATGATTTGTAGATTTTAAAGATCACTGTGATTAACTGAAGCTGTTTGCAGATCCATTTTCCACTAAAGCTCTTGACATGTTCCAACTGGAACTAATTGAGATCCAAAAGGACAGTGACAGGAAGAGAAACCGTTTTGTGATTATCTTTTCTCAAGAAGAAGCATGTTTGAATGGGTTAGAGAGGTCAAAGCTGGTTGAGAATCGGTTGATGACCTTCCACGTGAACATGTTCCGTCAACAGCTGCGACTCGTGCAAATATCCAAACAATTATTCATCAACCGGTTTTAGGCATCTGCCACATTTCTGTGTGTGTGATGTTGCAGAAGTAGGTGGAATTTGACCCATTTGTCATGCACCACCTCAACCTTCATATGTTCATATAATTTACAATCATCACCTTCTCTGACCTTAAGGTCACTGGATGCAGAAAATACAGAAGAATCTTCTACTTATTTGTACAAAATCATGTATGCCTCGATTTTTATGGATGCATTATGTTTATGGTATTCTCCATCAGACTGTATACGTGAGGTTTTGTTCTGAGGCTAGTCTCAGGTCGCATGTTAGGCTGAAGTTGTTGTTTTTGTTTTGGGGTTTTATTTTTATTTTGTTGAAATGAAAAGCAAATTTTCTGTTTTTGCTTTATCACATCAATAATCGTCCCTTTGCAGTGCTACAAAAGAGCTTTAAAACCGATACATAGATCAACTCCACATTGCAAACCAAGGACGTTGTGGTGAATTTGGTGAAATTCCCCATTGGCATAGATCAAGGTAAAGAGTTTGACCTCTATAATCTCAAAAACCAGATGACCTTCAAAGCTAAAGGTTTGCATTGTTTCATTTGGTACTGCTACCTTCCAGTTCACCACGTTTTATTGAAATCCAAGAGGATTACATGAAAAATTATTTTTACGATGAGTGGCTGGAGTTATTGGATATCACTGCAAAGTGTATGTTGAAACCTTCATCTGCGTTTTCCTCTTTTGCTCTTCCCTCCTCCCACCCCTCCCAATGACTGACGTTGACTCAATTGGAAACGGTTACTAAAGTTGTAGTGGTGTTCAGTCGGTGTTGATGCTTTCCTGGCTTTTGGAAAGCCATTTTTGACATGACATTTGCTTGCATGATTTGAGCTGAAAATTGAGCAGAATTTCTTTTTTTAGATTTGTCCAATTATTTCTTTCTTTCTTTCGTTCTTTTGCATTAATCAGTCGAACGTAGCATACTCTTACCAGCATTGGTACTGATAATGGAGTTCCTGGGTGAATTGTTATTTAGCAAGATTGCCCGCATTAAGTTTTGTAATTTGTCAACTCTTGTCCCATTTTTTTTTTCGTTTTTGAAAAAAAAAAAAACATTTAGGCAGTGCAAATGTTCCTTCAACACTCACAGAAAACAACTCGATACACTGCATAAGCGATGGCAGGAAGCAGACCATCCAACAGGATATGCAAGCTACATTACCATAAACTGACTTTAATGAAGCTTGAAGAGCAATGCTGTGAAAATTATAAAATTCATGGAACACCTTACCCCATGCAGTGTTGAGAAAGAGGACATGGGAAGGATGTTATGAACTCTTGCTTTGCGTTTCCGAGCATGATCTATATTAGCTTTGTTTGTGAACTTTGAATAACAGGTGCGATGGCAACCATCCAAAGCTGATCGATCAAACAGAACAGTCCAGAGCTGAACCTTCTGCCAACTCTTCTTGGAGAAACTGACGATTTTGGAACGAACTTTGAAAAAAAGATGCACTTAAGTAAACACGTAGTTGCATCGTTAGACGCCACCAATTTGTCTGAATGTTGCTGGTTTTACAACCTCGGAGCGCGCTGCAAATTTTATTGATCATGCCGACGTATTTTGAATAAGAACTACTAAACAGGTTTTTGGAAATGCAAACAAGGCTATTTGTGCTCTGTAGTGGTCAAATATATAATTCCATTGAAATAAAATGAAGGTTTTAAAAGTTAAATTTTAAAAAGTTGATGCACCGTGTTAAATTAGTTATTTGTGCTTCTAGTTTGTGTTCTTTATGATGTCCCAAAAAAACCCCACAAATTTCCTGTTTGGAATGATTTTCCATTTTCATAGACAGACAAGCAAGCAATCGCTTTCCCATGCTTGGGACGAAGTTCCGTGCAATTTGCCAAATTCAGAGCCAAAGTACTACTGAACTGCCAGTTCGTGTTCCGATTCGTTTTCTGCATTGTTCAAAATGTTAAATTCAATTTAAATTCAGCAATTCCTCAACAATAGAAATGGACTGACAGAAAGAGTGAACTAATTGCTCTATCCCTGCTTTGCCCTATGCGTGTGGGGTAATAATCGAGTTGCTTAAATAATGAGGGATGTTCATCGATGAAACGACAAGGAATGTACTGGAAACAGATACCAAAGCACACCATGAAATGGCCTGTAACCCAATCGCAGGGTAGTGAATGATGAGGGCACAACTTGACTCTACTTACTGTTTACCTTTCATGGCCAACCACCCATGAGGGGTATTGAGAAACGAAGGTTAAAATAGACATAAACATCATCATTTCTGTAACCACCTTTTATGAGAATTTCTTTGATGTGATTTTTGTCTGCTTCTGTGAATTCAAAAGTCAGCATCCATTTGGCTTTCCAAATCAGCCTATCGTGGGGTTTTGATCTACGGAAGAAAATTGCTAATCGTTGAGTTTCAGTGGCTCAATTCTTTTTTGAAGGAATGAAAAGACTATGTGATGACAGGATAAAGATGGCATTGTACAATATGGCTTCTGCAACTACGAGTGAGGATTGAATAGGTGGTTGATTTGGATCTGTCAGTTCCCCTTCACCCAGCACCCCCCCCCCCCTTCATGAAGAGCCATAGGCTAGTCTGTGCTTTGCTGAACTCCCCTACCACCACCCTTCTCTTTCTGGTCCTACATGCAGACATGAGAGCATTGTAGAATCTTACGAATATGTTGACATGAGATAAACTGCATTCGATGCTGCAAGGCCTCTGTGGCATTTGGTGGTCAGTGGAAAGAAATGGTTGGCGAGATGGGAATTCTAACAAGTGACCATTGTGCAATCGTTTTGCTGAGCCTACACAACAACCTATTGTAAACACAAACGTTCACTACTTTAAAGTCCAAATCGTAGAATGAGTCAACAAAGCAGAATGCAGGAGCTGTGTTGGCTTGGAATTTCACCCCTTCCCTTTCCAGCCCCTCTCCCCTCTCCCCTCCCCCCCACCCCATACTTCCCTGCCCCCTCCCAGCAATCTGTCCTCTTTACAAATGTATCCTGGAAGCTGTTCTTGGACATTGTACAAATCGTAGAATTATCAATCTGTCTTAAACCCACAACACATGTTTGGCATTCCCTTTTTAACATTTGCCTCATGATGCTGGGATCGCAGGATCAAATCGCACGTACCATCCCGATTGGTTCAATGTCTATTGTCCTAATTATAGAGGAAACAACCTTGCTCGTGCCAAGTCCAAGAATTGGGGAACTTTTGTAGTGGGGTTGCAGTGGCAAAGCCACTGTCCGAGATTAATGTACAGCACGTTCATTCGGGGCATTAAGTACTCCGTGTCCCTTATTGGTTTAAATCTAAAAAGCTATTTCAGAATCTCAATCTGCAGCTTGTTTGTTTGCTTGTTAGCTTGTCCCCTGCGCAGCAAGCAGTCTGTGTATCCTGGCCGTGACTTTTTAAAAAAAAAATTAGTTTGAACCATTTGAGCTTTTGTCATCAAATTTTCAACAAAGCTTTATTAGAAAAATATGGAGAAGACAATTAATAATTTGGTCAAAAGATCCAACGTCACAAAATCGTCAATTTCATCCAATTGACCTGAAATTAAAAAAAAATTTGAATGTTGGATCACTCGATTGGTTCAATCAAAAGGTAGAAGCTAATTGTTTTATTTTTTTTTGAGATCAAAAGGTCAAAGTTGCATAAAATTGTCAATTTTGAACTGGTTGACCTGAAATGTTTTTGTATTTTTTTAATTTTTTTTTTTAGCTGTTTTCGGCATGTTCAGCATGTGGAAGAAGAAGTCCGAATACAAAGCGGACGTGCACCGATTTTTGCATTTTCAGATGCTTTCTTGTTTTATTTGCGGTAATTTTCACTCGTCTGTACGGCTATCCGACTATTGTTGACAATTGTGAGCTTTATCTATCTTCATGGTACTTCTGGTTTGTTTATTTGCTCTTAAAATGCCACGCGCTGCTTTGTCTGCCTCATAAAAAAACAAATGCCATAAATCATCCTCGTATACTTATTTGTCCTCAGCAGTTTAATCAAGATTTATAAACTTCATGGCAGATCTTCCAGCTTTTGATGTAATTTTGAATGTTTAGGAGGGGAGGGGGGGGGGGGGGTTCCACAGCAGCTGTTAGAATATAAAAGGAGAAAGGTGATGGTATACTTCAAATGAGATGCACATCATCCAAAGAGGTGCGATCGCATCTGCTTTTTGGTTACAACCAGCCCTGTCGGAGGTTTAGCATTACCACGACACGACTTGACCACAGCGAGATCACTTTATGCACCAATCTCCTATAATGAATGATAGAAGTTCAAAATCTTTGATTGTGAGTTTGCTTGCTTGAACCTGGCTGACTCGTTTCAATGAACTTTGCCCCCTCATCGTGTGCAGTAATGCCATCGGGCCATTGGTGGCACTTTGGTTGATCTACAGTGAAAAAGGTGTGCTGCAGGAAACCACTACGCCAGTGTGGCTGCTCTTCTACGGCAGTGCAGGGATCTGCATAGGCCTTTGGGTGTGGGGCAGAAGAGTCATCCAGACTCTGGGCAAGAACCTGACAACCATCACCCCTTCCAGGCAAGTCTGGGAGGATAGAGTTTGCAGTGCCATCACTTTAGACCTTCCAGCTTTGTGCTTCAGAGAAATAGTGAAAAAATAAAAAAATTTTTACTGATGCGTAATGTTCTGATCCGAAGAACCATACTCTGTGTTACAGAGGGTTGGTTCTGCCATCGCAATTTCTTGGCCAAGGGTCACGCTGGGCAGTTTGCCATCCCTTAACCAGCATTGGTTATGGCAGGAATTTGAAATGTTGCTCGGGTGCCAGTGATTGTTCACCTTCTCTTCGCAAAGGAGACTGTGGGATCTTTAATGTCCACCAGCTTCTTCTTGCATATGGCAGCTTGGCTGCTGTGTAGCTATCATTTTGTTGGGCATGCCTGTGCCGCTGATACTGTGCCCCGAGACCAGTACACTGGTACTCATTTCGCCGACCTCAGAAGGATGACTGGCTGAGTCAATCCCACCTGGTGTTAATTCAGCGGAAAACGGGGTTCGAATTCGGGACCCTAAGATCCCAAGCCGGCCACCCTCAGCGCTAAACCAACATCAGGCTGTCCACCAACTAATACTGGCAGACTGGGCGCCGAGTTCAACGTCCTCTTGAGGGATGGCACACATTGATGAATCACCCAGCCTATGAAACATTGGGATTACGGTTTATAGCAGGTTTTGGATTCAAACCATGCTTGATGACTTTGACGTGAGTGTGCATACCTCTATCCATCCTGTTAGCCCATGTAATGTTCTTACATTTTATATATAATTAATGCTGAGATGAGATTCAAACCCAGACTGGATGGCTCAGACGAGTTTAGATGTCAGTTTCAGACTGGTTGGTGAAACCCAGTACAGAAGTGGCTTTTAGTATTGGACCACGATATGTAAAAAAAACACATTTGAGCAAATTCTTCGAGTCTACCTGTGAGCCCCAGATGCCTGAAACCTCGCAGAGAAACAACTGTCGAGTTTTCCTTCAGGTGCAGGATAATTAAAGGCAACATTCCTGTAACCCAATGAACATCATTTGAGATGCCGTTTTCACCCGTGAGCAGCACAGGTGACTTAGTTGTACAAATTAAGTTTATACATGAACTGATACGGCAGTCACGTGTCGGGCTGTTGGCCACTGCCAGCTTGTAAAAGAACCCTCCACCTTCGTCTTGACATTCTCCCTCCCCCACCGTTTCCCACCCCACCCACTATGACAGATGGCTCAATTGTTCATGCGGTACGAATGGGTTGGGAGTCTTATTGCAGGTCTGCCGTATCATCGTGCTTAAGCAGTTCCCTCTTCGTGTGTCCAGGGCAAGTTGTTTAGGGTTGGGTGGGGGAGAATGTAATCTGCATGGATAACCCACTTGGTTCTCAACGCATTGCGGTTACAATCCATATTGCATGTCTAAATTGTTTGTTTTTCAAAAGGCTCGATTCATATGATTCTGCCTATCATTGCATGAAACTCGCAAATCTCAAACTTCGTAGCTCATGTAATCAACTTTGGAGATAACAGATTTGTTAACCTCCGCCATCGAAGATGGATGGAGGTTACTGTTTTCACCCCTGTCTGTTTGTTTGCGAACAGTATTACAGAAAAACTCCTGGACGGATTTCGACGAAACTTGGTGGGGGGATTGGGTATGGTCCAAGGATCATGCCATTAGATTTTGGACTTGGTCCAAAAAATACATTTCGATTTTATTTGAAAAATATTTGAATTTTTTTGCATTTCTACATGTTTTAAGTGATTTCCAACCCCCCCAAAAAAATTTGTGAGAAAAAAAAAAACTTAGAAATTTTGCAACTTTTTTTCAAAAAAATTTAGATTTTATTTTTTTGGCATTTCTACATCGCGTCGATATAGAGCCTGGTGTTGGCGCAGTGGTTAGGGCAGCGGCTTGGGATCCAAAAGGTCCTGAGTTCAAGCCCCGTTGGGCCACTGAATTAATACACCAGGGGGTTGACTCAGCCTGTCATCTTTCCGAGGTCGGCGAAATGAGTACCAGTGTACTGGGCCGGTGTATACCCCGGTTAAAATAGGTGTACCATATCCCTGTGTCGTAAGAGGCGACCAGGGTTGTGTCAGGAAGGGCAGCCGGCGTAAAACATGTGCCAAATCACTATGCGGATCATACGGATGATCCGCTGTGGCGACCCCTAACCGGAGCAGCCGAAAGAAGAAGAAGACATGGCGTTGATATAGTTTAGTTTATTCAATCGTGGTTCAGTAGAGTCTGATCCATTTTGACCTGCAATGAATAGGATATCAGGTTCACTTAAGTGACCCAGCAGTATTTGCGGCGGAGGTTTTGCACTCGACAGAGTGCTCCCCCTCTCGTTTGGTCTCAGGTTCTAAATGGTTAGTCAGATTGACACACAAATTGTCAGAGTTATTCTTGTTTGTTTTTATTATCCCCCGCCGCATGGCGGAAGGGGATATTGTTGTCACCCAGGTCGTCCGTCTGTCCAGGCGTCAGCATTTGTAGCTGTGAGTGCGATAACTCATAAACTGTTCGCCGTATCGATTAGAAATTTGGGTCACACATGCACCACCTGAAAAGGAAGAACCTTATTGATTTTGGGCGTGGCCGGATCCAAGATGGCCGACTGGGACGGCCATCTTGAAAAAAATGCTTTTTCGCCATATCAATTTGAAATTTAGGTCGCACATGTACCACCTGAAAAGGAAGAAACCTATTGATTTTGGATGTGGCCGGATCCAAGATGGCCGACTGGGGCGGCCATGTTGAAAAAAAATGTATTTTGTAATAAATGGAAAACCGCTTATCTGATTTCAATTATTTTTGGTTACTACGTTCCTCACCCCTGGGGAACTTTTTCCAGATGATGACCAAATGGTGTCTTGTTTCCAATTCACCTCATTATCTGGAATATGTATGACCTTTTTCATTCAATGGCGGGGGATACCCCATCTCTGATGGTGTATTTTTATTTTATGTTAAAAGTGGGTGCGAATGAGCTTTTCTTTTTTTTTGGATATAAAATATTGTTATGGCTGTGGAAATTCGCAAACCACCATTCAGGGCCCGGAGGTAAGATATCTCTAAGTACATGTGTAGTTGGCCCCAAACCCGTTGTATAGAGGGAATTTATGTGATTCATTCGGGCTGCGACGCTTTGAGATAGCAGTTTTTCTGTTCTATCTTTATTTTGAACCAACCACGTCTCAACCGCCATCACACAACAACCACCACGCCAGCCATCGTCACCAACTGCAACCACGCTCCAACCCTCGGACAACAACAACAACAACGCCAACAGCCACGACCTTTACCTTCACAACTCGCTCCCACATCATCACATCACCGCCATTCCCAAACGGCACCATAACCATCAAACCACCACCGAAAACCCTCCACCACCTTCACCTCTCTCCTTCTTCGGCCATTCCCGCACCACCTGTGAACACTGAACGTTGGGCTGTCTCGGGCCCGTTCGGCGTTTGGTGCCGAGCGCACCGAGCCGCGAGCGTGAATAGCGGCCTTTCTGAGGGAAAATTCGGATCAAAAACGCTACACGCCCACTTTTCCTCCGTCCAATTAGCGAGCGTGAGGCGGCTTGGCCCCGCCTCCAGGCGCGTGTGTGAGAAGTTGATATCTGCAAATTCTAGGATCAGGGGAGATTCACGCCCCCGTTTCCTCCGACCAATGGGTGAGCGTGGCTCCGCCCCGAGGTCATTCTGATCCGAATATTTGCATATTAGCTGCTCCTGCCAGCCTATAAGCAGGCGAGCACAAGGCAAATGAGGAGAGTTGGGTTCTGGAGTCGCCGAGAGAGTTTTGGAAAAGAGAGTCGGGTCGGTCGGGTGAGGAGAGTGCGGAACGGAGAAGAGTCGCGGTGGAACTGCAAGCAAGGGAGCTCGGGTCCGAGGCGAGAAGGACGGCGGTCGGCGACGAGGTTACGGAGTGGGGAATCGCTCGTCTCATCGCAGGACCCAAGCCAGCCAGCCAGCCATCTCCCTCCCCCAGGGCATCAACAATTCCCCCTTTCCCACACTCTGAGATCGTGCAAAAGGGGGCCCCGTTCCCACCCCATCCCAAACGTCGTGCCAACGAAACACGCCAAGAGCAGCACGGAGTCGGGGCACAGCCGCGCGGCCACATTTGCGGCTCGCCCGCCAACGAGTCACGAGGACGCGGGTAGGACCCCCCCCCCCGGTCTCGTGGACCTGGCCGCTCCTCCAGGTCACGCGCACATTTGGCCTACAGGCCTGTCTGCCTCCTTGTCTATGAGGGTGGCATCTTTTCTTTGCTTTTGTGTAAATGTGTGTTGGCGCAGTCTGTAAAGTAGAACTGTATAAGTGTTGCCGTGTGTGCGCGTAGTTGGTAGTAACTCTGCGTCGTTGTTGTTTTTTTATTTTTATTTTTAATTGCTTTATGTGCATTTTGACTGTATGGCTGTATATACGTGTTTTCCGTGTGCCGGGAAATAAATGTGCATTGTGTGAACTGTTTTTCCCGTTTCGCTTCGACTTTTCTTTATTGACCCTCCATCCTGCTTCACGTAAAGGGTTCGTAGCGGGTGCAAAACGCCCGGTAAATAATCTGAACCGTCGAGGTCGACGATGACACCGCTCGGTTATCCTGATAGTACGGAATGGGCCACCCAAGCGGCTCGTGTCCGGAGTCGACTTGCGGCGAGGTACGATCGCCCGGTTTACCATCCGCGTGGGTACTTAGTTAGGTAGGTCGAGTTTGGTGAACAACCCTATCCTACGCTGGTGGCTGATTGGTACGATTGTGGTGAGGTCGAAAGGCCCACCCGTGACTGGCTCTGGGCGATAGTTCCCGGAGGGTCACGACTGAATTGTCCGTCCGGTGGGCGACGTGCCGCGATCCGAGTTACGTGGCCCTCCACACGCCGGCGGGCGTGAATTCGCAACAATATAATACCTCGATCAACATTCGACTTGCTGATTGATGCTCAAGTATAGGTTTGAATGGTTCGGGTCCCCCACCTCCGGTCAAGTGGCTATTTTTTTATTAACCTCATCTTCGATCATTCATGGTTTCCCAGCCGTTGTCAACCACAGTGCTCAGCTGCGCTGGTTTTATACATCATTCCAATGTGCGATAATCCAAATGTTATGCCAGTGTGAATGGCTCAAAATGCTTTCCAGTACTCAAAATATCCCCGTGAAGGATATTGAAGGTGAGTTTTGAGTGTTTTGATGGCTTTCATGTTTTGACATTTTTATTTTTATTTCTTTTCCATTCTATTCAACTGCAGTGGATTCAGCATCGAATTGGCATCTGCTCTGACTGTTTTGCTTGCTTCAAACTTTGGCATCCCAGTTAGCACCACACACTGCAAGGTGAGTGATTTGATGGGGGTTGTTGTCACACCAGCATCTAACTGAACCGATCAACCTTTGTCCTTCAAAATGAGGAGCCCATTATATGTGATTGGTTCCAATTTTTGCAAACCTCATCTTTCTGTATCTATTTAGGGGCTGTCCAAAATTATCAACATGTTCGCAGTACTGTACTACGAAGAGTAGCTCTTTTCAAGGCCCCCCTTCTCGCTTCCCCCCAAATTAGTAGTTTTGTCAAGAGTGCATGCACTCATTGAACACTATATGCGTACACACATGTAAATTATTGCAGCGTGCCTGTCATACGAAGCGAGGCTTGCCATGTCGGTGTAATACGTGTGGTGCTTTTGATCAAGCTGTGGGATTTTTTTAATGCCTGAATTTATTTTAATTTTTTTTGGTTTTATTTTATTTTATTTTAATTATATATTTTGTACATGTTGAATGCAAAATCTTTTGTTTTTCTTCATTTTATTGAGCTGTGTGTTTTTCTTTTCTCCTTTTTTCCATTTTTAAAATATTTTTTAAAGTCAATTGCAGGTTTAAAAATCATCATTTTTCAAAAAGCATGTAGTCATACATGCATAGCAAACCCCCTCCCCCCTTCCTGTTCTTGTACAACAGTGAACATGTCGACAATGTTGGATGGGCCAAAAATAATCTGATCATCTCTGCTTGTACTCAATTATTGTAAAGTTCATTTTCCTTACTTTGTCTGTCAATGTCATTCGCCTCCCTTTTTTTTTTATTATTATTCTTGGTTCCCACAGGCGTTTGACAGATTTACTATTTTTATAATTATCTTGAGCTATTGGTATGGAAATCCCAAAATAGGCTGTCGACATATGCAAGAAGAAGAAGAAAAAAGGTTTATAGGCGAGGGAAGGGTGATTGATTGTATGGGGTGGTAAGAAGAGAGTGGGAGTGGTGATAATTGTTTTCTTCATATATATACTGTGATACTAAAGGATTTCAGGACAAACTCAACACCCAACGTTCGCCCCCCCCCACCCCTTTCCCTGGCCTATTGGTATTTTACCTGATCACATTCGGCGATGGGGCTCTCCTGAGAATATCTCCTGTGTGCCCTTCAGGTGGGTTCTGTGGTCTCTGTCGGCTGGCTACGCTCACACAAGGCTGTGGACTGGAGGCTTTTCAGGAACATCTTTATGGCGTGGTTTGTGACAATCCCAATTGCAGGGCTGTTCAGTGCCGCAGTCATGGCTTGTTTCATCTACTTCCTGCACATCTAGCCATGGGTACAAGAATAGCTTTGACTTTAAACAGGGAAGTGTTATATATGTGATCGCATTAAGAATGTTCTTGTGGCAGTGCAAACTACGATGCAGGTTGAAATGACCCTACCAAGGGCAGAACAGCATCATTCTTCAGGTTTGCTAAAATCATTTTCACAATTTGTCTTGTTTACATGTTTTGTTTCCAGGTGGACCTCAACTTTCAAAACCAAAAATCTCACTTCTGTTAACATACCCCCCAAAAACTTGCAAAGTTCGATCCCGAATCATGTTTTATCTTTTTGTTACATGTCCTTGTAAAATGCCTGCCGGCATTTGCATCCACCTCCGGAGCGTAAGAATATCTGCACGATGTTTGCTTTGTTATTCTGACATTTTTTTCCCCACTTCCACCCTACATTGACATGTGGAAATTTTTCAGTAATTTTATTGTTCTTGCAAAAAAATGTAAAATGCTATTTTTATTTCTGTTCATATTATCTTTGCCAAATAGGGGGACATGAGGGTGCGAAAGATAATCCGTTAGATGAGCCTGATGCTCGCGCTCGAAGAAATCTCAATTGAAAGCACCATTGAATACGTGGGACAATGCGCTGAAGCACGGAGCGATCTCTCCACTCGCGTCGTGCTTCCGCTTCGGCTTGCCAGCCAATTTACATGCACAATCGCTTGCACTATTGCTTATTAGCCTCGTTGCTTGCATAACTTATCCAATGTCAAACTCTCATTCAAAAGGTTACCAATCCATTTTGAGCGTGATCGGTTGGAAATGCTGCCAACTGTCGCAGTGTATCGTACAATCTTTGGGCGATCGCAACAAAATCTTGCAGATCGTTCGAATGCCGGACACTTTTTTTTTTTTCTTTTGCTCGCATTGCCTGTTGAAAAAAAAATCACCATCGCTATCTTTTGGATTTGCCATCAACTATGGCTTGCTGTGGTATTCCAAAGATGCTTCGTGTTGCTCGGTGCACCCAAACCATTTTAATGAAGTGATGACCTATTGCTACAGGGATGTCGTATTGTTTTTATGTTTTTGTTTTTTTGAGGTTATAAATTTTGAACCATTGCTTTCACATATTTTATGTGTATCGAGTATCTACCACTAAAAAGAATACATGTAATAGCTTTCCACCCCCCCTCCCCATTTTATTTTGTGTGACTGCTTTCATCTCTAACAGACCTGCTTGGTTAGAGGAAGGTTTATGAATCTTTAATCATATGTGTTTTAAACACAGCACACACCTTATTTTCATTAACTTTGATGCAAACTTTGCTTCTTATTTTCCATAGTTCATTGAGATACTTTTTTTTTTTCCAAAGACTATCTGATATTTTTCACCATCAAGATATCTCTTATGACAAGTTAGTGAATTTATTTTTTTTAACTAGCAAAGAACCTGTCCTTATGGAATGGTTGATTCCCCCCACTTTTACGTCTATTATGACTTCTTATAACAGCTTCCACCAGGCGGTGCTGTACGAATCATTTGCTGTATATAGAGAGTTGGGGGCCTGAACCACTGGGACTTTTTCTTCCCCCAACCCCATAAAATATAAATACGAGTTTTCAATTCATTTCCTCCAGCAGTTCAGGGGTACATATAATTAAAACAAACACACGGTATGATAATGCCCCCACTTCTTTGATGTCTGGCTTTCATGCAGATAATTAGGACATTTATTTTGACTTGTAATACCACCACCAACCAGGAGCAATGCTATGCCGTACAGAGTATTGTGGTCCTCCCCTCACCCTGAAATTATTATTAATCTTCTTTGTTTTGTTTTTTTTTTTTACACACCGAAAACCTAGCCATGCACACCCTGAGAACAACTATTGGTTTTCAACTCGTTCCATCCATCCAGTGGTTGAGGAATGCATAGAATTCAAACAAACAAGCACACTTCTTGAATTGCATAGAGTAAGAGTATGATTTTAAGCATTTATTTCTTTTCTCAGGTCCAAGCAGGAACTAGAGCGGCACTTGATAGAGCTCATATATCCACCAGGCTGACCAGTTTACGTTTTTTTTTTATCCCACTGATGGGCCGGATCTGCATCCAGACCTGAACCAAAATCGAATCGGTGGCTTCTTGTCACCGAACTGATCCACAACTTTTTGAGACATAGTGCTATACAGTAAACCCTTTAATATCATGGGTTTCAACCAACCATGGGCAACCTATTGTGTACAGATTTATTTATCACAGTATTTCAATTGCGGTTTTTGAGCTGAGCTCAGTCATTGTTTGTGTCCGCATGTACGATTACCTCCCATCCATTTTAAGCCTTGTTTCTCACGCACCATTAATTGCAGTAATCAGACCAGCATATGGGAACAAAGCTTTTAATTTAAATAATGAATCGTCATTGAAAAGGAGATGACGTACCGAGATCCTGTTGTACTAGATCTACACATTCTCGTGGACACATGACAATAATAACCATTAATAATGGTGCCCAAACGTAACGATGGACAAAATTAATTGTGCCAAAAGGCACACACCCAACCTCCACCAAGTTTCATCTGAATCCGTCAACTTTTTGAGATATCCTGCTCATAAAGCCAAACGGATGAATACATATCCCATGCCCACCTACGGTGGCAGAGGTAAAAAAAAAAAAATTAAAAAAAATCTGGATTTTATACATCTTGTTGATGGCTGCACATATCAGAAGTAAGTAGTTTTCTTTGAGTATTACCATAAATTGCTCTCTGATGTTGTTTCATTGGCAGTAGTTTGTCAACAAATTCTGGGTTTTGAAATTCATTCTATAAGCATTTTTTTTTTCAAATTCAATATCTTCAACAAAATATATGGTGAACTGGATTTACAATTTATCAAGGAGCTTTTGCAATTGTTGTTTTTAATTTTTTTTTTAGATGGGGGACAGTAGTTACATAAATCCTGAAGTATGGTATTTGTATTAAAGTGGAAGTTAAAACGTGAATTGATTCAAAATTTTCAAGGTCAATTCCTTTTATAAATCCATCTCAAATTTAATCCTTGTGCAATATAAAGTACAAAACCAAAAAAGAACTATTTAGTGCTGATATGGAATAAATGCTACAGTGAAGTTTGCTTGCATGTTGTTCAACTCTGTGTTAATGATTTAAATTGCCCAACGTGGGGCATTTCAAAGGTTCAATGAACACAATACGATAGTCCAAAAGTTGAGATGCGGTCACTACAGGGTCCCAGAGGTCAAACTGACTTTCCCCAAGGAATGCTGTTTCCGTAGCTCTGATGGTCGAAACGACCTCACTGATTCATTTGGAAGGATTTGTCAAGTGATTGTAGTCTTTGCATTTCTGATCCTTTATTTACTTTAAGTTCATATTTACACCATACATGTTAACAGACAAAAAGCACAGCCACTACTACTGTATACTCTAATAGTTCCTGTTATCTCTCCACAATTGTAACTTAGTTGGCTTTTACAACTTAACGAGCACAAATTGTGGAATGACACAGGAATGCATATAAATATAGGCATTTTAACATATAACATGAATAATGATGTTGAGAGTTCCTTTTAGGTCGCTCTCCAAGATTAAATGGATGGTCTAAGGTACATAATCGGCAAGCTTTGGGTGGCTGGCAAAAGAGAATAGTGAGATAGCTCATGGTTTCTGGCATTCTTCTTCCTGGCCACAGGATAGCCAACTGGTTGTTCCTTCAAGTGTGACACTGTGAAAACTCTGCTGCTGGGGACCAGATTCATCCCATTTGTCATCACAGTTATTGTGTTCAGCCCTTTCTTCGGGTGATCTTGCGGGTTAGGGAGAGGGGAACTGCCCTTGACAATGGAAATTTGGAGTCATGCAGCAAGAGGGTATGCAAAATAGTGGCATTTGGTGTCATGACTTGACAGTCAGGTTTTTTTATTTTTTATTTTTTTATTTTTTTTAAATAGGCAACATTTTTATGCTCATAAGTTTATTTATTTTTTTAATTATTAACATCACCAGTGAGCCCAAAAACCAAGAGGGTGGCCCTGGGTGGTAAAGCAAAGAAAGATGGGGAACATGTAATCATGATTGGGGTGTTGCAGATTATTGGTCCACAGTAAAATGTAAGAGGGGTGAGGGGCTTTAGGGAACCTTGTAGACAAACGAGGAGTGTTCATGATGGCACCAACAGTGCAAACTCATGGCATTGCAAGGGCTTCCCAGAATCCCATATTTATTGCAGCTCGTCATGAACTGCCATTGAAGGGGACCAGAGGTTATGTGCTAGTTGATGAGGCAGCCTCCCAGGACACTATACCTTGGGTTCAGGCCTCTGGTGTTCTCATGGCAAACTTGTGGGAACACTAATTGTAACGGTACCCTTAAGTAGGCATTGCAGAACCAGGAACACAACCTGCAAAGCAGAAGGAACCCACAAAATACCTATAACCCTCCATCCAGCAGTTTACTCATAAGATTGCGACAAAACTAATGTTCTGCTGAAGGGTCCTAAGGGATCGGTGGTGGTACCGCCCTGGGTGCCTGTGAGCAACCCAACACCTTGACTGAGAATCACCCACAAAATGTCAACTGGCACAAGAAAGACCAGACCAGCCAAACTAACTTCCTGTGGGTTATTGAACCAGCTGGGTTATTTTAAAATCAGTAATCAAATATTGACTTAGTAAGTATCCAAAGATTGGCTCATGTTCCAGAAATCAAAATCCTTAGTGCTTGCCTTCACTGGGATTCAAACTTGCAAGCTCTGGGATGCCAGTCCAGTGTGTTTAACCACTCAAAATCCAATCTGCATTTGCCAATTTATCTCCCAGCAAGATCATGTATGTGTGCCATGGGCAAAAGAGGTACCTGTTTGCAGGGCATTGCGCAGATAACTATGCTGTGATTGTTTTGTATGCAGCACCAAGCTGCTGGGTAGCGTCATTAGCTGAGGGAGTGGTGGTGTTGCTGATGCAATGTCCCCTGTCGTAGTTCAAGGTGCCAGCAATAGCTCATCTACTCTTCGTGAAGAACACTGTGGGATCTTTAACCTCCACTAACTAATCCCAGCATTCGGGATGCCCAGTTTAGCGTCCATCCAAAGAACGCCACACTGATATATCACCCCACCTGTGAAACATCATGCTGGCCTCCTCTACTTTCATTTATGCATTGTAGTCTAACAGCAACAATGGAAATGAGAGATACGAATCTGTTCGATAAACTAAAGTGAAATAAGATCGTCGATACGGCAAACAAGTTTGGGGAACATCACATTCAATGACTGCGGCTATCCAATGAACCAACCTGAACAGTGGATTTGTTTCCTCCACCAATAAGCATGCGGTCATTCTAATGAAACACATCAGAACAATGTCAGTGTTGCAAATATTAAAATAAGAGCTTTATACTTATCTCAATGACATTGCCAATGATAATATTGAGGTTAAAGTAACTGACAGAATTGAGCACTTGTGTTGCCGCAAAGTTAACATTTGCATACAGTCGAGTTTTGGTACGTTCTCCATTTTGATATTTAATGTAACGTTAAAGTGCCCTCTCTGCCAGAATGAAATGAGGAGGAGGAGGAGATTGGGACCAGACTCTGTGCAGAGCGTTGGTGCTGCCAAAGCAGTCTCCTTGGCTATTGGGCACAATCCTGGATGGGTCGCCATGCTGGCACTCATTTTGCCGACCACGGAAGGATGACGGGCCGAATTAACCCCACCTGGTATTAATTCAACAGCTGAGCGGGATTTGAACTCAGATCCCGAGGATCCAAAGCCCACGGCCCCTAACCATTAAGCAAACACCAGGCATACAAACACCGGGTTGTGGGAGGGGATGGGGAGAACTTGGGCCGTCCGGACTTTAAGATGTGGAACGCAGACGGCTGAGGGGCATTTCTCAGTGGAGTGCATTTTTGTTCATTTATATATTAATTTTAATATCAGAAGTAATTTTTCACATGATAAGAAAACTATGGGCGATGTTATGAAAACATATATATGCACCTGGAATCCAGCGACCTTTAAAATTTTCATTCAGAACAGCTCGAACAACTCAGACCCAATGAGGGAGAGTGCCGTCCTGTTAAAAAATGATATCGGGGTGCAGGTCTTTAATCTGTGGGAAGGTGAATCCTTCCAACATGTTCATAAAAATTGTTGACAGGCCGAGTTAACCCCACCTGGTATTCATTCAACAGCTGAGCGGGATTTGAACTCGGGACCCTCGGAGTCAAAGCCAGTCACCCTAACCTATTAAGTCAACACCAGGCATAAATGAACACCCGGGATTGTAAACAAACTTTAGCTTAAGAATCTGATACGCAAAACATTCTTGCACATACAGTTTTGGTATCTGGTAATGTCCTTTGGCATACGACAAACATGCAAAATGGCCTTTTTAGGTCATCTCGAACGAGATGACCTAATAAAACCAGTCTCGATGTCCGTACGTACGTCCCCATTTTTTTCTTACGATTTTCTTGATATTTGGTATGTGGGTAGATGTCGATGAGGGATGCACGACGGTATGACCTTTGACCCGATTCAACGTCAAGGTCACTCCAAAGTTGTGAAATCGTCCATTTTCAAAATCTATCTCCGCTGTTTATGATCCGATCTTCGAAATTCCTTCGGATTCTGATAATATGGAAGAATATCTAAATTTGGTCGGGCCGGTTTTTTGAAATTCGTTGTGGTTATCGAGTCACGTGTCTTCAAAGTTGGAAAAATCGGCGATGTGATACGGTTATAAAAAATTCGCCCGATCTTGATGAAACTTGATATGGAGGTAGAGGTCGATGAGTGGTGCACGACGGTATGACTTTTGACACTATTGAAGGTCAAGGCCACTCTAAAGTTGCGAAATCGTTCTTTTCAAAATCTATCTCCTCTGCCATTTGTGATCCGATCTTCGAAATTTCTTCGGATTCTGATATGGAACAATATCTAAATTTGGTCGGGCCGGTTTTTTAAAATTCGTCCTGGTTATCGAGTCTCGTGTCTTCAAAGTTGGAAAAATCGTCGATGTGATACGGTCAAAAAAAAATTTTCCCCATCTTGATGAAGCTTGGTATGTCGGTAGTGGTTGATGAGTGATGCACGACGGTATGACCTTAGACCTGATTGAAGGTCAATGTCAAGGTCACCGATGCTGTAAACTTGTGAAATCATCCATTGTCAAAATATCATCCACCATTTATGACTCAGAAATGCGGTTTGATTTCTGAGGTCCAGTTTCTATCCTTTTGAAGACATTGTGATCATAAATGTTCCAAATCAACCATTTTCAAAATCTAGCTCCGGATAACTCAGAAATGTAGTTTAATTTCTGAGGTTTTCTATCCTTTTTACTCCCGGGCTTTCGTCTGTACGTTGAACTAAAAGACAAGACGACATCGAAGCCGTTCTAAGCCGATCAGAGATGACCGTCACCCCCAACCGGGGGTAATTTTTTTGGTATACATAGTCTAGGCTCATGGGAGAGCTAGTACTAGTACACTGAACTGATCAGGACAAAAGGAACATCAGAGAGAGGGAAGAAACACCACCAGAGTTGAAGGCCAAGAAAGAGGCAGACTTGGACAATGTGTGTGGGGGGAAATAGGGGCAGGAGAAGATCTGTCGGGCTTGCTTGTGTACAATAAATCTTTCGTCTTCTTCTTTTGTATGCAACCCTTAGCTCCCTGAGGAGCATAATTTGTTGGAGGATTCTTGGAAAGATTTGGTGGAAAAGTACTTGAAAGGGCTGTGCCCCTGTTAGGTCAGAGCAAGAATTTGGAACTGGACCAGGATATACAAGGAAATTTTATGCAGGCGGAGACCATTCGGCCCATCCTGCCTGCGCCACATCAATAGCAGCCAATATTTCTTTAAAAAAAAAATGTTTGTAGTTTTTATTATCCCCCGCCGCGTGGCGGAAGGGGGATATTGTTGTCACCCAGGGCGTCCGGCTGTCCGTCCGACCATCCGGGCGTCAACATTTATAGCTGTGAGTGCGATAACTCATAAACTGTTCGCCATATCGATTTGAAATTTGGTTCACACATGTACCACCTGAAAAGGAAGAACCCTATCGATTTTGGGCGTGGCCGGATCCAAGATGGCCGACTGGGGCGGCTTCAACATTTATAGCTGTGAGTGTGATAACTCATAAACTGTTTGCCATATCGATTTGAAATTTGAGTCACACATGTACCACCTGAAAAGGAAGAACCCTATTGATTTATGGCGTGGCCGTATCCAGGATGGCCGACTGGGGCGGCCATCTTAAAAAAATGTATTTTGTAATCAATGGAAAACCGCTTATCTGATTTCAATTATTTTTGGTTACTACGTTCCTCACCCCTGGGGATCTTTTTCGAGATGATGACCAAATGGTGTCTTGTTTCCAATTCACCTCCCTCATTATCTGGAATATGTATGACCTTTTTCATTCAATGGCGGGGGATTCCCCATCTCTGATGGTATATTTTAACTTTTATTTGACATGGTGGGGTAGAGGGAGTGAGTGAATGCGATTTCTTGTGTGTTTCTCACCTATCAACCACAATCCTGAACGGGTCGATTTATAATTGATCCCCCAACGAATACAACCTAAAACAGCACCCCTTGATGAGACCCCCACAGACAATCACCTATCCATACTCAAGCTACCTAAAAGCCCTGCCAACATTCCTATACCCCTCTATCTCCAATACTTCCAGGTCCCTATGTATCAAACTCTAATTTAAACTTCTGTACTGTTTCTGCTGCCACTACCTTTCCAGGGAGGCCATTCATTCCATACATTAGCTACACTTTGAGTAAAAGTCCCCTGCCTTAAGGCCCGGTCACACTTGACGTTTTCGCCAACATATGCCGATTTTTGATTTTTTTTTTCTAAAACGCTGGCACACGTTGAATACGTTATGGGTAAGTTTTGATAACATTGAGAGCACGCTGAAAAACACTGCCATACGTCGTTGTACGTTGGCTTTAAACGTTGTACTTTTTGGTTGTCCTCAAATTTTTTCATGTTTGAAATTTCACGACGTATGCCGGCGTATGACTCACACGTTCCGGTCCGCTGGCCACAAGTTGTATGCACGGTCTGCGATCGTTGACAGACGTCAACACATGCTACTTGTAAGTTAATCATAAGTTGAGACACGCCGAGGTAATGTTTAGCGTACCCGAAACTTATTTCTAACCTATGATTAACGTGTTGTTGGCACGTTACGCGATCGTTGCCACACATCGACAGACGTTACTTTTAAGTTACTCATAGGCTGAAAGACGTCGGTATAATGGATCGTCCTTGCGTCAGTGTCCACGGCCACGGCCAGGACACTTATTTGCAGCATTCTTCAAACTTTTCTTCGGCATGACGAGGATGTTCACACTTCGATGTCTAGCTTGGCTATGATTCCAATTGTCCATCGGCAGCGTCTATTTAAAATAGTCGAGTTTGAGCGTTTTAACACGTTCAGAAGAAACGCTTCAAATTTCCAAACCCCAGCGTCAAAAAACAAAGGCGAGTGACAGCAATTTAAATCGTTCATTGTAAACAATGAAAATAGCTGAGTGGTACCGTTTAAAAGTCGTTGAGTGTAAAAAAAAAAAATCCAATTGTTGAGCGCAAGCGTCTACTTTCAATAGTGGAGTTGCAGCCATTTAAATCGTTGAGTTTATCATTTAAATCGTAAAACGCAAGGACGATCCATCATAACCCACACCCACCCCCTCACACTCACCTACTACTGCCAACATGAACAAACTACTACTAATACTAATACTGATACTGATACTGTTACTGCTGACATGGACATCGACTCAAAAAGGACTCAAACACTGTTGGGTTCCCCTTTTATGAGCAGCATTTTTATATACCAATTCCCAAAACCGCTGGGAACACTTCTTGATATGGCAGTTGTAAGCTAGAAACACGTTAATTTTTTTTTTTTTGTCGACCGGAAGACGTCATTGGAATACGTCTACATACGTCGATGTGTGTTGGGACTACGTAAAGAATTGGTTCAAAGCACGTCAAACATAAGTTAGAAATAAGTTTCGCGTAAAAAAGACATTACCGCGACGTGTTTCGACTTATGAGTAGCTTATAAGTAGCCTTTGTGGACGTGTGTAAGCGTCCACATATCGTGTGTAAAACTTATCCCCATCGCATGCGGAACGTGTGTCATACGCCGAGTACGTCGTAAAATTTTGAACATGTTTAAAATTACTTTACGTACTCTACTTACTACGACGTATGATAGCGTACTTTAGCGTTGTACTCACGTATACCAAACTTACTCATACCGTATTTGACGTGCCCCAACGTTTTAGACACATTTTTCTTAGGTCGGCATACGCTAGCAAGATCGCCAAGGTGTGACCGCGATGTTGACACTTCCATTTCTACGGCAGTTATGATTCGAATCGTTGTGCGTCAGCCTTTTAATAGGCTACGTCACGACATCGTCGGCGATGCGTGCAACGCGCTATGCCTAAGTTAGACTATCGTTGGGCATCGGTTGTGTCGGCCGCCAACAGGTTCAGCATTCGTTGGTATAAGTTATCTATAACACAACGAAACGTGTCCATTATCAATGCGTTATACATAAGACCAAGTCTCTATGAATACGTCCAAATCTTAAAAAAAAAACATCAAAAGTTCAACGTAAGCCAGCGTTTTACGTAAATTTTAATACGTTGCCATCGCTGGCTAAAACGTCAAGGTGTGACCGGGCCTTTACTGCCGTCTTTACTATCCTCTTTCCTCTCAGGCTATGGCCCTTGGTCCTATCACTGTCTACTTTGCTGAATAATTCTTCTGCACTTTTGTCCGTATCCTTCATTATCATATCCCCTCGTAACCACCTCCTTTTAAATGTATAAAGCCCCATCTCCTTCAGCCACTCCTCATAGCTGAGTCGAGCTAGGCCCAGAATCGATCGAGTAGCCCTGCGCTGAACCCTCTCTATGGCAGCTATATCCTTAAATTGTGCTGACCAAAACTGCACACAATATTCTAGATGTGACGTCACTAAATTCCTATACAATGTGAAAACCACCTCTTGATTTATAAATGATCCCCTCTGAATACAACCTAAAACCCCATTTGCTTGACCTATAGCTGCCTGGCATTATGCTGTTAGCTTACCTCCCATATCTATTATGACCCCCAGATCCTTCTCCTGTGTGACATGCTCCAAAATTGCCCCTTGCATCCTGTAATCTCTATTTTCATCATCCTTCCCCATCCACAACACCTTGCACTTGCTCAGGTTAAATTACATCTGCCAATCTTTTGCCCAATTAATACAAGTATCAATACTTTCCTGAATCTGATCATCACCACCTCTGCTATCTGTCTTACTTCCAAGCTTTGTGTTATCTGCAAATTTTGAAAGCCCACTCTTCACCCCACTATCCAAATTGTTGATGTATATTATGAATAATAATGGTCCTACTGACTCTTGAAGTATCCCACAACTTGCATCCTCGCACTCACAGCCACTCTTTGCTTCCTTTCATTAAGCCAGTTTGCAATCCAATTACCTTCGTCACTAGCCATTCCACAAGCCCTCACCTTGGGGTAACAACCTCCTATGTTAGGTTAGGTATGGGAGCATGCGTCAGAGCAGTGTCGCTGCGTTCACTTTCCATTGGTACTGCAGGGGCCTCCCACTGGCCCCAGGCAGATGCCTGGCCCATCCCCATCTCCTCGAGATGCTCATCAACTTGTGGCAACCACAAGACATGTGGTCGTCCCATTGGCCTTCTCCAGTCACAAGGCTCCCTCACTGAGAGAATATGGTGAGCAGGATCAATGTCAGGAAATCGAGCCACGTGTCCACAGCTCTCAAGAATTAGATACAGCCACAGCTGGCGCTCAAGGACTATACAGGTAAATTTCATTTGAGACTCTCAGCAATTGCTCGTTGCACACAAAGTCTGACCAGGGATAGCCAAATATTCTACGAAGAGACCTGTTACTGAAGGAGTTGCGTCTTCATTTCAGATCCTTGGTCAAAGTCCAAGTATCATATCCATAGAGCAAGAATGGAAGCACCAAGAACTTGAAGACTTGGACCTTCGTACTCCTTCATAAGTACCGACAGCACCACACCCCATGATCCGTGAATCCATGACTCCCCAGATGTCTATTGACCTCTTGTTCACAGCATGCGGAGACATGAATATCACTGCTAAGGCAAGTGAATTTTTCTGTGACGATAACATCCTCATCACACACAGGTACAAACAAGAGGGCAACATCCAAGATGCCATTGAAAACCTCGATCTTAGTTTTGACCCAGGAAACCAGTAATCCCAGCGGCTCCGACTCCTCATTCAGCACCTCGAGGGCCCCCAAAAGGATATCTAAAGTCTCCAAAGATGACTGCATCATCTGCGAAATCAAGATCAGAGATCGTGACATTACCAAACAATGCACCACAGCTTGATCTCTCAGATATCTTCCCCAGAATCCAGTCCATGCAAGCATTGAGTGTGTGGGCCAATACACATCCCTGATGAACTCCAGTAACCTGGAAACACCTCACAAAACTACACCAGAGGGCATCCCGATTTACAGAATCAAATGCTTTGCAGAGATCAACAGGCTGCGAGCAGACTCTGCCAAAACTCTTGTCTGCATTTGGTGAGGATCCGGAGAGCAAGGATATGGTCATTCGTTGACGTCTGGTGTTCAGGCAGACGGCGGTGAATCCTTTGAAGAATTATCCAAGCAAAGATCTTGCCTGGCACTGAGAGGTGTGTCACCCCTTGGTTGTTGCAATCCTGGCGATCACCCTTCCCTTTCCAGAGAGGGATAACAAGAGAGGGACCCCTCTTCCAGTCAGTTGGGATGATGCCTGTGTTCCAGGCAGAGCACAGAATTGCATACAATGACACGAGAACAGCATTTCCACCAACCTTGAGAAGTTCAGTATGGATACCACAGATCCCAGGAGCTTTACCCCATTTCAAGTGGTTCAACGCAGCCTGTGTTTCCACAAATGAAGGTGGATCACAGTTGATTTGAGGGTCAGCAATATGGAGAGTAACACCCCTGACGTCAAACTCAAAAGCTGGTCGGTCAGCCTGGTACAACCGCTCAAAGTAATTTTGATTCCTTTGTCAAGAGCCCACCACCCTCTGCTCTAACTAGAGCACACCGAGGAACGCACAACATACCGAGGAAGGCTTGGAGGAACGCACAAATTCCTCTGTAAACAGGATGATAATCTCGTCCATAGGTGATGATCTACCCCTTCACAGATTCTTCACACATAGGCCTCCTTGTCCACCCAAAGTGCACGTACAGTTTTATGCCTAAGCTCCCTGAACGGCTCGCTTCTGCCATTAAGACTGGTCAATGGTATTTTGTGTCTCTTCGGAGACAAAGTTCCTCTTTGCTTGATGGTGGGTTCCAAAATATCTGCCAGCAACATCAAGGATGGTAGTCTTTTAGGCACTCCACAACTCTTCAGGATTCCCCACAGTACCCAGACTCCTGAAATCCCCACTCAGCTTGTTCGCAAACTCCTCAGCTACCTTCTTATCCCTGAGCTTGTTAACATCCACCCTTGGCTGGGATGGTACCATTCTCCTAGATCTAAAGCTGAAACTTCAGAGATGCTACAAGCCTTGTGTTGGCTTAGCGGTTAGGGTGGCTGGCTGGCTAACAATCCTCGGGTCCTGAGTTTGAGCCTTGTTTGCCGCTGAAATTACACAAGGTGGGGTTGACTCAGCCTATCATCCTTCCAAGGTCAGCAAAATGAGTACCAGTGTACTGGTAGAAGGCCACAACATCGACAGCACAGCCACGCTTCCAATAAATTATAGCGACCCAGCAGCCAAACAGCCACACTCAAGAACAGAAGAGATGCTACAAGCCTGTGGTCGATATTGAGGAAATGGGCACTCTGAACCCTGCAGTTCTGAATCATCCTCCAGAAACTATCGACTAGTACATGGTAAGTCTCCTTTGCCACACCACCAGTGTTGGAGTACCAAGTCCAGTGTTGTGGAATTTATTTCTTAACGTTTTATTTGTTCTATTACTTTTAATCTACCGTTTAACCGACTCGATGCAAATTCTGTTATTCAAATGACAGACACCGATCAATTCGCTTGCCATAACGTGAAAGTACATTATATCAGAGACTTTTATTTTTACTTGGAAGCCAAGGAGTACAACCCACTCTGGTGGTATACATCCACACGTGCTTGCACTAAAATAAGATTACAATTTCTGGTATTTATAATGCTTTCATGGGAGAGTGGGAGGGGCTGTTAAACCTTAAACAAAGAACTCTAACTGCAATACGTGTCTTCTAGGTGAAAAGCAAATGATGTAATCATAACAAAAGTTACTGTTATCAACCAGGTCACTTTGTTCCATAGCAAGGCATTCCTTTTATCAACATTTCGGTCAAAGACTCTTGGCTAAAGGAAAAACATCACTGACAGCCAATTCGACATGTAGCATAAAAATTACATTTATAAAACACCAGCAACGATTACAAATTGGAGTACATTATTATAATTATTTTCTTCCACACCAGCAATGTGGTACTTTGTCAAATGCCTTATTAAAGTCTTAACTACTGCATGTTCATTGCCACTCACTCATCCAACCAATCAGAAATTACTTCATAGGATTCTAAAAGATTTGTTGGACAATACCTACCTTTGGTAAACCCATGCTGGCTGACTTCAATTACTTTGTATTTATTTACACTAGCATAACCCGCTTTGCGCGACATGTTGGGGTGGGTGTGTTTGAGAAAGGAACTGATGCAGAGTATCAGTAGTAATTTTACTTTAATGCAGTAAGTGGAATACGATTTCACTGTTTCAGAACCATTTTATTTACTTTTTTTGTACCATGCACCTCATATGGTCTTTTGAGATAATGTAAGCGGAATATCACGTTACTCGAGCGCAGAACAAAGTCGAAGATAGCGCGACACGAAACCACAAACTCGGAAATAATATATAAGATGGTTCCTCATCTGGTCCCTAATTGATGTCTCCAACACCTTCCCCACAACTGAAGTCAAACTAACAGGTCTATAGTTCCCAAATTATTTTCTGGATCCTTAAATAATGGTGTTACCTTTGCAACTCTCCAATCCTCTGGTACCTGTCCTGACTAGTGAGCTTTTGAAAACATCCATTAACGTCTCGCTTACCTACTCAGCTACCTCCCTCTACTCTCGGGTGCCTATTATCTGGCCCCAGAGCCTTATGTTTTCCTATTCCTTCACTTCCTCCACTCCAACCTGGATCTTCTGTAAAAGCCCTTCTTCACCTCCTTGATCGATACTCTCGGCTATTGGCAATTCCCCTGACTGTTTTAGTGTGAAGTTGAAGCAAAATACATGTTTAATAAGCATGCCATCTCACTTTTCTCACTATCCACTCCCTATGCTATTCCTCAATGGGCCTAATGAGTTCAAAAGCAATCCTGGACTAAACCTCAGAAATCCTCATCTGCTCTGCCCTTTCTCTGTTCCTGGACCCAATCTATCCCTGGCAGGTTAAAATCCCCCATAACACTGGTTTACAAAGAAATTTAGGCACGCATGAAAATAGGTGTTCTAACCTAATTTTGGGGTGCTGATTTCAGATACGAAATCCATTTTCACTCATCTCTAGTTTTTGAGATATACATGTATACATGTACGTACATGTATACATATAGCCCTAGACCCAAAAATATCTAAATATTTCAGTAATACACTGCATAAATAGGTGTTTTAGACTAATTTATGGATGCTGAACTCAAATTAACACTTTGGCAAGCCGATGACGCTATTTGCGTCATCCAAAAAACTCTGTAGGTCAAACATGTGCATTGTGCGGCTGGGAACGCCAGTAGCTTACTGGTGGTGAGAGAGGGTGGTTAGTGCTGCTCTACAATTATCTGGTAGGATGATACTTTTATATAAAGTAGCTGGGTTTTTAATTTTTATTTTATACTGTAGAAGAATCTTTTCCTGGGAATGCTGGTGTATTTATTCCCATTGGCCACTCAGTTCATTTGAAGGAGTCATGACAATATGAAGCTCCTTCTGGAAGCTGTAAAGTCCCAGCAGCACCAGTGGGGACCTCAAGGTCATTGGGCTCCTTATGGGTATGCAGGTGGGATTCACGAAGTACTGCTGCTTTCTCTGTCTCTGGGACAGTCGGGTTGTGTCCAAACACTACACGCAGAAGGGCTGGGGGTCTAGGAGCACTTTCATGCCTGGGGAACACGGTGTCCAAGAAAATCCTCTGGTGGACATGAACAAGGTGCTTCTTCCCCCTCTTCATATCAAGCTTGGCCTCATGAAGAATTTTGTGAAGGCCATGGACAAGGATGGCACTGCCTTCCAACACCTGTGCACTCTGTTCCCAGGTCTCAGTTCTGCTAAGCTCAAGGAGGGCATCTCGTCAGAACTCAGATCAGGAAGGTGCTGAAGGATGAGGTATTCGAGGAGAAGCTCACCTTGAAGGAACTGAGAGCATGGGAAGCATTTAAGTCAGTCTGCCATGGCTTCCTTGGTAACACACGGGCACAAGATTACCAAATGCGTGTCGAGAAGTTGTTGCAAGCTTATCAGGATATGGGGTGCCGAATGTCTCAAGATTCACTTTCTCCACTCCCACCTCAACTTCTTCCCCCCGAACCTCGGAGCAGTAAGTGACGAACATGGGGAAAGGTTCCACCAAGATATTACTAAGATGGAGAGCAACTACCAAGGCAAGTGGAACCCCAGCATGATGGGGGACTTCTGCTGGATGCTCCTGCGTGACATCCTGAAGGCAAAGTACACCAGATCCTCCAAAAAAATTCACTTCTGACTGTCTGTAGTACTATGATGTGTATATATGCTTATATCTGAGTAATAGTAATATTTAGTTCTGTCAGTGTTGTGTGTATGTTTTGTTTCGTTCTGTAATATGCCATTTGAATATATGAAATAAACACATATTATAAATATATGCATTATAATAAAAAAAAAAATGGGATATGTGAAAGCAAAAAAACTAGAGGTGATGGAGCAAAACTGTTTAGAAATTTGAATTCAGCATATCAAAATTAGTCAAACACCGATTCACTTGCTTGCCTCAGAATTTTTTTTTTTTTTTGTAAACCAGTGTAATTAATACTCTTCCCTGACCACATGCCCTTTTGAATTGTTCATGTACTCCTCCTTTCTCTTCTTCCTTCACACCCGGCATCCCACCAGTATCTTGCTGTTTTTACAATCTCTAATCTCTACCCATACAGAATCCTCTCCATTAATTCCCTCCTTAATGTCACCCCTTTCTCTTGATGCAATGCTGTCCTTTACCCAGATTGCTACTCCTCCTCCTATTCTCTCCTTCCTATCACACCGATGCACCTTGTAGCCTTCCAATCTTGTCCTCCAGTTACTCTCCTCCTTAAACCATGTCTCGCTTACTGCAACTATATCGTACTCCTCGCTATCTACTTTGATCTCAAGCTCTTCCATCTTATTATTTAAACTTCTGGCATTGGTTTTAGTCCACTGGATATGTGAAACTGTTATGCACTTTATGAGACAAGTACAAAACTTGGCCCAATTATATGAGACGTCTTTTGGATTATTTTGAAGATTAGAGACATACAAAATTTCACGTGTCAGCCTTGGCAGCCATTTTTCTAAAATGGCTGCCATCAAGCTTTCCTGTTATGATTGCACAATCAATGCTTTTCTTGAAGTGATCTTCAACAAAAGCTTTTGTGACTCAAATTTGACCTCTGGCTCCCAATTAACCCAGAGTATTGCAGAAGTGACCTCAGCGCTGAATTTGATAACCTCTTCAAGTCTAACATTCATGTACCAGCCATCGTTCATTAAAAAATCTCATAATCGGAAGACCTCAATTCAGAAAAAAATGTTTACATATTCCTCAGAATTTGGTGCTGTCAAACGCCATGAAATAAATTATGAATATGTACACAAGCTAGTTTCTTGCAAGAGAGAACCAATCTGTGACCGACAGTGGTACTTTTGGGGATCAAAACAATGAAAAATTTGTCATGGGAATAGAGGTAGTAGCACAGTGACAGCAGTGGGACTGTGCTGCGTGTTCTCTTTTGGTTACTTTTTGTTGGCATAAGCTGCTCAGGATACGTGCTTGTCTGCTTGTGTCCTCATCAACCGTGTGTCCATCCTAATCACACCACCTATTTTCTTCTGCAGCTGCATTGATTATATCAGACTACAGGATGACTGAAGCAGAGCAGTACTTCTGGGACGGGAAGTCCTTGACAGCTGCAGCTGGGGGTACATGTGTGTAACTGTTCGGCAGTTTGCCAATTTTTACTTGATCTACTGAAAGCCATACACGTTTGTTCAGTCCCCAGGTTCCCAGCATCAGGTTGTTCAAAACGGTGATATACCAGTCCCATGAAATGATCAATGTGCACTCGGTGCTATGGGATAATGGTCAATGCTATCGACAGCTGATTTCGTGAATATGTCAATGTTGAGTGTCGGCGGACACACAGTTTCAACACTCTCAAAGTGGTTGATAGCAGCGTTATCTCGGTCCGCAGACACGCCTAGCACACGATCATAGGATATGACTAGTCCTAGCCTGTAGAGTGTGTTCACTAGATATTTATATCGTGTCTTTGAGTGTACCAACACTCCAAGAAAAAGTGGCAGTGGAGTTTCGTCCTGTTTTTTGTGTCTGGTGTCAGAAGATGTTTGATGGTGCCTCACCCAACTGTTATACGTCAGTAACTGTGACAGCGATAAGCTTTCCCGAGACAAGTAAGTAGCTTGATTTTTGATGTTTGTTCTGCACAAGATCGTAGTAATGAGTGTAAATAGTGAGTGAGCCACAGATTTCTCCTGACAGTCCTCTGTGAAAGAGCCATTAAAACGTGAGGGTTTAGTCTGACATATATCTGCGTATGGTGTTCACAGCAAGTGACAGAACCACAGCTTTGCCATCATCATCCAGCTGACGTGCTCTTCTCAGAGATTTTCCAACATTTGCAGGAGTCACGAGTGGCACACGTCTATCCTCACTGTGAGCTTCCAGCTCAAGAAAATAGCTGAGGATTTTGTTCTTTAACTTAGTGGAATGAATTCCAGAGGGATCTTCCCCAAGCTGTTCAACTCGAGCAGTGTAGAGTTTCTTCTGTTCAGATAATTGAAAAACAAGGATGACATCTTCATCCTCTAACATTGCTTATGTATAAGAAATAAGTTCAGCAAATGCAGTGTTGTGGGTATTTTTCATGCCGTATCCGCATTGTGATGTTCTTGGTCTGTCTCGGTCTCTTGTACAGCACCACCAGACATTGGACATGGTACTTTCCCTCACTTAGCATTCATACATCATTTTGAAAGTCCTATATTATCCAGCCTGAGAAACACCAGGATGATAGTTTGTAGTTGGGCCGAGAATCGGACCCAGGCTCGTTGGCTCAGAGGCGAGTGTGCGCACATCTTGGCTATCCTGCTACCATCAAAGAAACCCTTTTTACCAGAAAGCCGTTTTGCCATATGGAACACATTTACTGTTGGATGACACCCTATGTCCTGAACCACTTCTACCTTGAAGAGATGGAGTGGGCTACAGCTTCTTACGTGGACACGACAATGTCTTTACAGGAACACCATCAAAAGTGTCTGGGAGCATGGATCGGGAGCTGGGAAAAGCTGACCTCTACCAAGTAATACACAAAAGTTGCAACAAAATCAATTATTCTGGCAGGGAGCTGTATATCTTGCCCCATATCCAAATATTATTTTATCCTCAGAATAGCCACCAAATAAACTTGCTATCACCGTGACAAATTGCAGGCGAGACTGTTCACACCTTGTGTGATTGTGTGGTCATACAGCACCACTCACAGAACTTTCTGGGCTTTGTAATCCACATGCAACGACTGCTCCACGGGCAAAGTTGGGATGGTGTGAGGACTTGCTGTCCTGAAAGGAACACAATGTCCTGATTTTTCAAGCCGGGTAATGGCAATTCCATTCCACTTTATCCCCCTGTAGGGAGATTGTGATCAAACACCTCACTTGTCCTGAACCTTTGAGAGAACAAGGAGTACAGAGGAGAGGCATTGCAGATAAAACGAGCCTTTATGTGGACATCTCAGGCTTATGAATGTGGTGCAAATGTGAAAGTCAACTGTATTGCCTCGTTTGCTTTTTCACACAAAAGGTACTGTTAGAGACATTTTGTACAAATCTTATAGCTCAAACCATCCACCATTCCTGGAATTATTTATCCCAAAAGGTTATGTGCAGAAAACAGGATGATTTCACAAAAAAGAAAAGAAATTGTATTGTAGGGACTTTAGCAGGCAATTAAGAAAGCGACTCAGTACGTAGGATTCGAACCTGGGATCACAGCATCATGAGGCAAGTGCTCAAATGGAACACTGAACAGCATCATTTGAATACAAGTTTAACCTTAAAGTACCAACAATGCCATTGCGCATCATGGCAACTGTTTTTGAGAAATGTTTTATTGAAGTTATGGCGTGGCAGCGAATCAACATCTCGTGGTTATTGCCCACCTTTGATTTTGAATCATTATTTTTAATGCTATAAGTGTCAAAGAAGTGGGGTTGCATGTTCAGATGTACAGTTCGGGTGGCAAAATTGATCGTTTGAAATCTTATTGATTCAAATCCTCATGCTGTGTTTGTCCATTATCTACCAAATGGCCTTGCAATTTACTTAAGATAACACAAATCTCATCGTGCCTGTTATCTCCATCGCCACAAATAGGATGGAGGTTGTTTTCACCCCTCTGTCTTTTTTTTTGTCTGTCTGTTAGCATCACTGAGAGGGAGAGCGACCGGGGTGAAGCGTGGCGTCGCCTTGGGGGGGAGGGGGTGACCAGAGCGAAGCGTGGCATCACATTGGGGGGGAGGGGGTGACCAGGGCGAAGCGTGGCATCACCTTGGGGGGGGGAGGGGGTGACCAGGGCGAAGCGTGGCGTCGCCTTTCGGGAGAGCGACCGGGGCGAAGCGTGGCGTGGCCTTGCAGGAGAGCGACCGGGGCGAAGCGTGGCGTCGCCTTTCGGGAGAGCGACCGGGGCGAAGCGTGGCGTCGCCTTTCGGGAGAGCGACCGGGGCGAAGCGTGGCGTCGCCTTGGGGGAGAGCGACCGGGGCGAAGCGTGGCGTCGCCTTGGGGGAGAGCGACCGTGGCGAAGCGTGGCATCGCCTTGGGGGAGAGCGACCGTGGCGAAGCGTGGCATCGCCTTGGGGGAGAGCGACCGTGGCGAAGCGTGGCATCGCCTTGGGGGAGAGCGACCGTGGCGAAGCGTGGCATCGCCTTGGGGGAGAGCGACCGTGGCGAAGCGTGGCATCGCCTTGGGGGAGAGCGACCGTGGCGAAGCGTGGCATCGCCTTGGGGGAGAGCGACCGTGGCGAAGCGTGGCATCGCCTTGGGGGAGAGCGACCGTGGCGAAGCGTGGCATCGCCTTGGGGGACAGCGACCGTGGCGAAGCGTGGCATCGCCTTTGACGTTAAATTGCGGTCATGCCAATCACTTGACCGGAAGTGTGTCAAAATGGCCGATAGTCAACTTTTGGGAAAAATCACATTAATTCCTTTGAAAATCTCATAAATCATCTTTAAAAATCTTACGATATACGCTACAAGTCCAGTGGTTCTAGTTTTAAATGTTTCCACCTGGTATTATATCGAACAAAGGTAAAAAGAAAACGTTGCTCTTTGAGCGTGTTTTATCGCCCTGGTAACGTCCTGGTACTCTGCCTTCCCTCCTAACCCCTCCCCACACTCTATGTTCCTCGCAAACCCTCTCCACCACCACCATACAACTCTCCAGAGGTTGAGGAGAGGAAGGTGTGTCAAAGATTGTGTGAATTGGACAAATGAACACATTTTAGCAGTCAGAACTGCTGCGAGAATCAATTCCACAATTTGGCTCAGGTTAAGAGATTCTAGAATCTGGAGCTGATTGCATCTATCTATAATTCCAGGTGTGTGTGTGTGTGTGTGTGTGTGTGTGTGTGTGTGTGTGTGTGTGTGTGTGTGTGTGTGTGTGTGTGTGTGTGTGTGTGTGTGTGTGTGTGTGTGTGTGTGTGTGTGTGTGTGTGTGTGTGTGTGTGTGTGTGTGTGTGTGTGTGTGTGTGTGTGTGTGTGTGTGTGTGTGTGTGTGTGTGTGTGTGTGTGTGTGTGTGTGTGTGTGTGTGTGTGTGTGTGTGTGTGTGTGTGTGTGTGTGTGTGTGTGTGTGTGTGTGTGTGTGTGTGTGTGTGTGAGAGAGAGAGAGAGAGACCGCCGTTTCTCACCAACCACCAGTCCAATTTGATTGAAACTTGCCAGGAATATTGCTGGGGACCAGCGGATGTGCCTTTTCAAGGTTTGATATTAATCGGACAAGCGGTTCCCAAGTTACGGCCATTTATCTGTCAACCAATGACAAGACACGGTGCTATGATGGCACACTTAATAATTTTTTTTTACATTTTTTTTTTTTGCACGATTGACGTCACAATTCTTCTTCTTCGTTTGATATGACGTCACAATTAATGCTGGGGACCTGAGTATGTGCCTTTTCAAGATTTGATATCGTTCTTCTTCATCCGTTTCAGCTGTTTCCCAAGTGTTTCCCAAGGTTTGAAAGCTGTTTTTTCCCAAGGTTTGAATTAATTTTTCAAATTATTAATTAATCCCAAGGTTTGAATTTTCCCAAGGGAAACAGCCGTTTCCCAAGGGTTTGAAATTTTTTTTCCCCAAGGTTTGAATTAATTGTTCAAATTATTAATTAATCCCAAGGTTTGAATTTTCCCAAGGGAAACAGTTGTTTCCCAAGGGTTTGAATTTTTTTTCCCCAAGGTTTGAATTAATTGTTCAAATTATTAATTAATCCCAAGGTTTGAATTTTCCCAAGGGAAACAGCTTTTTCCCAAGGGTTTGAAAGCTGTTTTTTCCCAACGTTTGAATTGTTGTGCTTGGTAGACATTTGTGAATACATTTACAGAGAGAGGGGCGAGAGAGAAGGGGGGAGAGAGGGGGACGTCACAATTCAAGAGAGGAGGGGCGAGAGAAGAGGCGTCACAATTCTTCTTCTTCTTCGTTTGATATGACGTCACAATTGACGCTGGGGGCCTGAGTATGTGCCTTTTCAAGGTTTGATATTAATCGGACAAGTGGTTCCCAAGTTACGGTCATTTATTTGCCAACCAATGACAGGATACGGTGCTATGACATCATGAATGACGTCACAAATCCTCTTTTTTTTGCACGATTGACGTCACAATTCTTCTTCGTTTGATATGACGTCACAATTGACACTGGGGACCTGAGTATGTGCTGTTTCAAGTTTTGATATCGTTCTTCTTCATCAGTTTCAGCTGTTTTCCAGGTGTTTCCCAAGTTGTGGCCATTTATGATACGGCTGGTCCGATCTAATTGAAACAATGCCCCAATGCAGTCGTTTACGAGAGCGAAGGAACGAAGCTGCACGTACGGGCACGCACCTACGGGCCCGCACTAGTGTGTAGAAATTAAAGGCACAATCACTGGTGCGGATTTTTTGACAATTGAGGGAAAGCGCCCCTACTTCCGTTCCCTCATGCTAACCTCTTCCCAAGGCCCCTCCCCGTCCACCCCCACGGACGGCTCTGGGCAGTGTCCGGGCGTTGTTCAGCATGACCCGTTTCAACATGCTGTTTTAATGTTCTCCATTTCATTTAAGTCTGTACTAATGTCAGCAGAAAGAGACCATCTCCGCTCACTCCCCCCAGGTCAGGTCAGGAATGGGAGCATGGGCCGGAGCAGCGTGGCACTGCGTTGACTTTCTGCTGGTACTCCCGGGGCCTCTGTTTGGCCACCCCCCAGGCATATTCCTGGCCCATCCCCATCTCCTTGAGATACTGATCAACCTGCTGCAACCATGAGGGACGTGGTCGGCCCATTGGCCTCCTCCACTCACGAGGCTCCCTCGCTGAGAGAATATGTTGAGTAGGATCAGCATCAGGAAAATGAGCCACGTCCATACAGCCACAGCTGACACTCACGGACTATGCAGGTAACAAATCTCATTTGAGTTTTTCTCGGCAACCGCTCGTTGGCCACAAAGTCTGACCAGCGATAGCCAAGGATTCTCTGAAGAGACCTGGTACCAAAGGAATTAAGTCTCCGTCTCAGATCCCTGGTCAGAGTCCAAGTCTCACATCCGTAGAGCAAGACTGGAAGCACCAAGGACCTGAAGATTCGGACTTTCGTCCTCCCGCACAAATACCGGCAGCGCCACACGCCATGATCCAGTGAATCCATGACTCCCCAGGCCCGACCCAGATGTCTATAGACCTCTGGCTCACACCCAGCAGAGACATGAATATTGCTGCCATGGAAAGTTCAACATGATCGTTCAAGAAAATAAACGATCAAGTTGATAGTTCAAGAAAAAGATAGGAGCATTCAAGATGTCAATGAAAGCCTGGATCTTAGTTTTGACCCAGGAAACCAGTAATCCCAGCGACTCCGACTCCTCATTCAGCACCTCGAGGGCCCCCAAAAGGACATCTTAACTCTCTGCAAAAATGGCTGCATCATCTGCAAAATCAAGGTCAGAGATCTTGACATTCCCAAACAATGCGCTGCAGCTTGATCCCTCCGACATCCTCCCCAGAATCCAGTCCATGCAGGCATTAAAAAGTGTGGGGGCCAGTACACACCCCTGACTAACTCCAGTAACAACTGGAAATAAGTCAGAGATGGTATCACCACATCTCAAAGCACTCTCAGTACCAGAGTAGAGTTCAGACATCAGATTGATCATTTTGGTGGCACCCTACGAAGACCAAGAATCCTCCAGAAGGCATCCTGATTCACTGAATCAAAACGATTTACAGAGATCAACATAAGCTGCAAGCAGCCCCTGCCAAAACTCTGGACTGCATTCGGTGAGGACCTGAAGAGCAAGGATATGGTAAATTGTTGACCTCTTTGGTGTAAAGCCTGACTGCTCTGGACGCTGGTGCTCAAGCAGATGGTGGCAAATCCTATCAATAATTTTCCGAGAAAAGACCTTGCTCGGCACTGAGAGCAGCGTCACCCCTCGGTAGTTGTTGTAGTTGTTGCAGTCTTTGCGATCACCCTTCCCTTTCCAGAGAGGGACAACAAGGCCCCTCTTCCAGTCAGTTGGGATGATGCCTGTGTTCTCGGCAGAGCACAGAACTGCATGCAACGACACGAGTGCAGCATTTCCACCAGCCTTGAGAAGTTCATCATGGATGCCACAGATCCCTGGAGCTTTACCCCATTTCAACCGATTCACCACAGTCTGTGTTTCCACAAACAAAGGTGGACCACAGTTGATTGGAGGGTTTGCAATAGGGATAGTAATACCCCTGACATTCGATTTGACAGCTGGTGGATCAGCCTGGTACAGCCGCTCAAAGTAACCAGCCCAGTGGGCCTTCACTTTGGACTCTTCTGTCAAGAGCCCACTGCCCTCTGCTCTAACTGCAGTACACCGAGGGACGGGCTTGGAGGAACACAATGCGCGAATTCCCCTGGAAGCAGGACGAGAATCACTTGACCACAGGTGATGCTCTACCCCCTCAGATTCCTCGTACATCGGCCTCCTTGTCCACCCTCAGCACACTTACAGTTTCACGCCTCAGCTCCCTGAACAGCTCGGCTCTGCTCTTCAGCCTGGCCCTGCGACTCTGGTCAATGGTATCCAGTGTCCCTTGAGAGACAAAATTCTTCTTCGCCCTACGGTGAGTTCCAAGACATCCACTGCAACATTAAGGACGGTGGTCTTGAAGGCATTCCACAAATATTCAGGATCCTCCAAAGCACCCAGACCCACCAAATCTCCACTCAGCCTGTTTTCACAAACCCCCCAGATACCCTCTCATCCTTGAACTTGCCAACATCCAGCCTCGGCTGGGATGGTACCATTCTCCTGGATTTGAGCTGCAACTTCAGAGTTGCTACAACAAGCCTGTGCTCAGTATTGAGGAACTGAGCACTCTGGTCGACCCTGCAGTTCTGGATCATCCTCCAGCGACCATCAACGAGCACATGGTCAATCTCCCTTGCCACACTGCCAGCGTTGGAATACCAAGTCCAGCAATGAGCTTGTGGGTGCTGAAACCATTAAGCAGCCACCCTAAGTCCATGACTTCTTGCAAAATCAAGGAACTTCATGTTATTCTGGTTCACAGTTCCAGATAGTGGGGCGGCTGAGCCCAAATATTCAAAAGAATTGTGCATTTTGTGATACAAGCACCAAATTTGGCACAAATGTACATTAATATGTTGCGAACATTTTCAGATATTGGGCCACTTGAAATTCTCTCTATGTCTGCCATATTGGATTTCAAAATGGCCGCCACTTGAAATCTACATTTGCTATTATCTCTGGACGTAATGCAGCTATTGACTTGATTCTGGTATCTAAATGTATGTTTTTGGGGGCAAGGAATCCAATGGTACCATTTTCAACTTGATATTATCTATCACATTCTGTTATATAATTTGTATATCATTTGCATCCCATGTCTTGCGCACAAGAAGAGCACATCAAGTGACTGCAGCAGCACTGTACATCCTGCAACACCATGCCTACAACCACTACTGTCTGGGAGAAACCAGGGATGCAGAGGACCTTCTGGAGTTTGAAGACTGGTGTTGCCATAGAGGAAAAGACATCCCCCAGTTTCACTACTGGGCAACCGTGCTGGAACTAGAACTGTTGGTTCTAGTGTATGTGCGTTCTCTCAGGCAGGGATCATTAATGATGTACCTCGATGCTCTGACAGAGCTGGTCCCCTGGTTCCATGCACTGGATCACACCCACTATGCTAGGTGGATACCAGTGCACCTGAAGGACATGGCCGAACTCACCATCAAACACCCAGATGTAGCCAGGAAATTCAGGGAAAGCCACTTCACCATTCAGAAAACACAGAGGGTGTTCTCTTCCATCCCGATTGACCAGGCACATGAGCAGAATAATGCCTGCATCAAAGGAGACTGTGGAGCAGTTGGGCTCACTGACAACCCTAGTGCCCTACGTCGCTGGATGGTTGTGGGACCAGAAGTTGCCAGGATGATCGAAGAATTCCAGGATGGGAACCAACACTGGAGACTGCAAACAGCAGACACAAGTCATCATGATCAGACGCCAAGTGTACAGGCCTCATTTGTGAAAGATGTTCGCTCTCTCGTCGGTGTCGTAGAGGAGATGGGCAACCCATTCGAGGAGGAGAGTCAGGATGTAATCAAACTGGACACAAAGGAGATCGCAGATCCTGCTGCTGTGGAGACCGTGATGAATGCCAAGAGGATTGGCCAAGAGCAGATTGAGGCTTTCACTAGAGAGTGTCTGTTGGACAGAACAAAGGCAGTGGACGCACCCATTTCTCGTAACAAGCTGAAGGTGTTCAGCACTTCCACTCCAAGAAGCCAGAGCATAGGTCAGCAACAGCTTGCCTCCATCAAGAATGACCGTGAACTCTTCGCACGCCTGCACATTGACTGCCAGACGAGGGATGGAAACCTTGAGGAGTTCTTTTGTCATGAAAACCAGGCATGTCCTCCTGCATTGTCTGATGGTGGAAGCCTCTGCACTGGTACCAAGAGTGATCTCCTCACATGCTTGGAAGAGGTCTCCGACGCAAAGACAGAGACTCCTGTCACTACCTGTATTGTGCTTGATGGAGCAGCCATCGTCCAGATGCTGAAGCCGGCTGCATCAAATGTCCTTTGAAGAGTATGCACAACAGATCTTCATCTATCTATATATATATATATATATATATATATATATATATATATATATATATATATATATATATATATATATATATATATATATATATATATATATATATATATATATATATGTCCACGAAGCTGCAAACAGTGTCACGCCTGGATCTGGTCTGGGATACTTACCTTGCTGATTCACTGAAAGGTAGTACACGTGCAAAGCGGGGATAAGGTGTGCGGAGACGTGTGGTGGCTGCTGCAGCCATACCAGGAGACTGGCAGAACTTCCTACGAGTGGAGAGCAACAAGACCGAGCTGTTCAGGTTCCTCTCAGCAGCTCTCATGGAATGGTTTGACCAGGAGGACAAGCAACTCGTCATTACTGATGGATAGGCAGTGCTCAGCAAGCCACTACTGCCAGATCTGACCTCACTCGCCCCATGTAACCATAAAGAAGCTGACAGTCGGATGTTGCTGCATGCATCTCACACAGTCCAGCATGGACACCATGCAATACTCATCCGGACTGTAGACACCGATGTTGTGGTGCTGGCAGTGTCCCTGGCACAGGAGTTGCAACCAGAAGACAAACTGTGGCTGGCATTCGGAACAGACCAGAGTTTCCGATACCTAGCAGCACACGAAATAGCAGCTGGATTGGGACGAGAGAAGGCTCGTGCACTGCCAATGTTCCACGCTCTAACTGGATGCGACACTGTGTCTAGTTTTCATAGACATGGCAAGAAGACTGCGTGGGCAGTCTGGACGGTACTGCCAGAACTCATTGATGGGCTGCTGCTGCTGTCCTCTGCACCTCGTGACATACCAGACGATGCAATGCGCATCATCGAGAGGTTCGTGATCCTGTTGTATGATCGAACCAGCAAATGCACAGACATTTACAAGGCCAGGAGGAAACTCTTCGCAAGGAAGAACAATGTGCAGCTCATCCCTCCAACGAAGGCAGCTCTGGAGGAACATGTCAAGAGGGCAGTGTATCAAGGTGGACATGTGTGGGGTCAGATACTGCTGCCAGCACCAGAGCTCCCTCCACCAACCAACTGGGGTTGGTCAAGGACTGGAGAAGGACAGTACACACCTTACTGAACCAGGCTAATTGAGGCAGCTCACAGCTGCATTGAGCTGGTTTCTTGCAAGTGCAAGAAAGGGTGTGTGAGGCGCTGCAAGTGCAAAAAGGCTGCCCTTCAGTGCACAGCCCTCTGTGTGTGTGAAGGGGACTGCACATGACGATGAGTCAACAACATACATGTACTTGTGGCAATGCTGAACTTGTTAACATGACACTTTATGTACACGTATCTTCAGGACCGGTATATACCTAGCCTCAGATACCAATACACCTAGCCTCAAATACTAGACCATGTAGCTTGTCAGTTTTATACCTAAGACATTTACAGAACTAAGACATTCTTTTCAAAGTATTGTGTTGAATCCAATATTTGCTGAGATAATTTCCAAATAAAATTATATAACAGACTGTGATAGATAATATTAAGTTGAAAATGGTACCATTGGATTCCTTGCCCCAAAAAACATACATTTAGATACCAGAATCAAGTCAATAGCTGCATTACGTCCAGAGATAATAGCAAATGTAGATTTCAAGTGGCGGCCATTTTGAAATCCAATGTGGCGGCCATTTTGAAATCCAATATGGCGGACATAAAGAGAATTTCAAGTGGCCCAATATCTGAAAATGTTCGCAACATATTAATGTACATTTGTGCCAAATTTGGTGCTTGTATCACAAAATGCACAACAGGTTTGCTATGCTGCTACACTAAGACCCATGGGGACCAATACGTCTCATAACGAACTCTATCAGCTACAGTCGATGCATTGAAATCCCCCAAGACGAGAAGAGTATCTCGCCTGGGGCACCAGTCAACCACAGACTCGATTATGGCATAGGATGCGTCCTTCACAGTGAGATAACTCTTCTCACTTGGAGCAAATACAGAGACTAGTGAAATGACACCCAAGGAGTGACGAATCCTTCATCTCATACGCTTGTTGACCGGTGTTACTTCAATTATCATTGGAATCAGCTTATTAGACACAGCTACACCAACTACTTGGGCATTGTAACCATCAGAGTGACAAGACCAATAGTAGGTGTAACTACCTGCCACGATCTCACTGCAATGCGGTCTCCGAACCTCAAAGAGTGCTGCAATACTGATGTCCAAACGCTTGAGCTCAGATGATATCAGAGACAGGTGATCATCCTCTTTTCGGGATCAGACATTCCAGGCCCCCACCCAAATGGACAACCTCAGGTTAACCCAAGGCGACCGGCGTCTGGTGGACGACACCTCAGCAACAGCCCGACACACACGAACGCAATCTGACATGGGAAGGTTACCTTGTGGTTTTCCTCCCATCATCAAAGACGGGATCCCGAAGGCTTTGCCCCAATCCTGTCATCTGGTGAGCTGCTCTGCGAAGGGCAGCCACACAGGAGGTACTCCCACGGAGTGGGTTTTCAGATTTTTTTTTTGTGCTTTTCATGTTTTGAGGAATGAAGGGTTTTTCGGTGGCCAGAGTGCAAATCCTGCCTCCAACCTCCTAATAAAAAGTAATTCAACTGCAGGAGGACGTCCACAGACACAGTGGGCACTAGATATGGATGGCCGTTGGCCCACAAGGAGTTCCTCCGCCCTGTGACAGGTTTTGTTCTTCATCCTGCTGGGTGTCCTTATGATGCACCCTCCTCACCAAGAAACTTGGTGGGGGAGACGGTTTCGTCGCCGACTCCACGGGCTGTCTTTCGCAAAGAGTAGATGAGCTTTATCAAGTTCAACTTTATTTTCACATTCATTATTAAAATACAAAATGAGTAATTAAGACAAAATCAAACGAAGTGATGTGGAGGAGTCTATGTTGAAAGCCAGGCTTGCATTATATAGATCCTCATTTCATACATACACTTGGATTTATTTGAGCAACACAGATTTAGAGTGAAAGAAGAACAAGGAATACAGGAAACAGAAGAGGGAGAAAGATGAGGAACGGGGAGAGGGCTCCAGTAAATACGAACATAATTTTCACCATTATCTTGAAATTATCCTACTTGGAATGCTGGTGAACAGAATCAGATTATCTGTGTCAGTTCTATATTTATTCACTAGTACTAATTTCAATTTACGTTTGAATGAAAAAGGCCAGGAGTTGATTTCAGGTTCAAGTCTAATGAATTTCCACAATTTGGGTTTTCTTTGCAGAATTTGTTCTAACTTGTGGCAGGTTTGTCTTGTGGCAGCCCTCTCCCCAATCCGAGTTTGTCTTGTAATGTTACCATGTACTTGATAATTTTTGGTAAACAATTGCACAGTTGTTTTGTAATTCTTGTCTATCTAGCTGGAACATAAGGTTTCCCAACCGAAACAAGTACAATTCATTCATCTTTAAAATTATGTTTTCAAGAAATAAATCTGTTTGTATGAGATCAATCATAACCTTTGTTGCAAATAAATCTCACTTTTTTGAATCATTAAAATATTATCTTTCTGCAACTTTTAAGAATTTCCCCAAGCAAGTGAACAATAATTCAGTCTGGACAAGATCAGAGTAAAATGTAATGAAAGAAGTATTTCTTTTGAGAATTTTTAGATCCTCGTGGAGATCTCGAAGTCTTACTCACATTGTTGTTCTTCATCTTCTTCTTGTGGACTTTTTTGTTTCACAGCCTACAGTTTTCATCGAAACTTCCTGAAACTTGGCATATATATGTAAAAATACCCTGCGCAGACAGTAACCATCTCCGATTTTGAAAATTCCTCCGAGAAAAAAGTTATGATGTCAAAATATCTCCTCCAATGGAAATCGCCTAAAAAATTATCTCAAACTATGCAAGCTTTTTGAATTCTGTTTGCGGGAATCGAACAGGACATTAGCAGAGATTAATTACCGCACATATGATACATCACTGTAGGCTTAATGATTGGACGGATCGGAAGTGGGCGTGACAGCCTGACGCTCGGTGCCCACAAGCGGTGCGGGAATGGCGGTAGAAGGAGGAGAGGTGAAGGTGGTGGAGGGTCTAAAGTGGCGGTCCCTGGCCACGGTGACACTTGGAATGGCGGTGATGCGATGGTTGCGAGAGCGAGTTGCGAAGGTAAAGGTCGTGGCTGTTGGCGTTGTTGGTGTGAAGCGGCGTTGCGGTTGGTGGTTGTTGTGTGATGGCGGTTGAGACGTGGTTGGTTCAAAATAAAGATAGAACAGAAAAACGGCTATCTTAAAGGGTCGCAGCCCGAATTAATCGCATTTATTCCCTCTAAACATCGGGTTTGGGCTAACTACACGTGTACTTACAGAGATATCTCACCTACGGGACCTGAATGGTGGTTTGCGAATTTCCTCAACCTCAACAATATATATATATATGCCAAGTTTCAGGACGTTTCGATGAAAACTGTAGGCTGTGAAACAAAAAAGTCCACAAGAAGAAGATGAAGAACAACAACATGAGTAAGACTGAGAGATCCTCCACGAGGATCTAAAAACCATGTAGTTGGTTTTATTTTAACTCAATGAGAGCTTATTCGCCGTTATCCAATCAAAAACACCTTTTACTTGAATATTGGCCGTTTTCACTAGAATGTGTGGATCGAGATGAGAAAACAAAAAAGAGATTTGATTTGTCAACAAACAATATGAATGACAACACATTGGAGGATTTAAAGAAATCATTAATATAAATAATGAACAACAGAGGCCCTAATATAGAGCCCTGCGGGACACCACATGTGACTAGTTTATGACTCAATTCACAGTTATTTATCACAACAAACTGTTTTCTCTTTGTAAGGTAGTTCCCAAACCACTCCAAGTCCTGGCTTCCAATTCCATAGTATGATAATTTATGCAGAAGAATATTATGATCGATGGCATCAAAATTCTTGGAGACGTCAAGGAAAATACTGATGGTATGAGAATGATTGTCAATGGCATTCACAACCTTGTCAATGAATGCTAGTAAAGCGTATGCAGTGTTTCTTACGGAAACAAAATTGTGAATTAAGCAGAGCATGAGATACATTCAGAAAATTAATCACTCAAATATATGTAATTTTTTCAAGAATTTTAGAGAAAATTGTTAATAATGAAATTGGGCGGTAATTGCAAACCTCTTGAGCATCACCCTTTTTAAAAATGGAACAATTTTGGCGATTTTAATTTTGTCAGGTACAACTCCAGAGGTGAGAGACAAATTAAATATATGTGTGAAAGGAACTACAATTTCAGGAAGTATATGTATTTCAGGAAGTATATGTTTAACCAGGACATTATTAGCCCCCATTGGACTTAATCCAAAATGGGGGCTTATGGATTTGGTCTCAATTTTCGTGTGGGTGTGTGCGTCCGCAACCATATCTCGGATATGTATGGATCGATTTTATCCGTACTTGACACAAAGACAACACATGATGGTAGATATATGCATCTCTTTTTTTGTAGACATCAGATCCATGATGGCTGACTAGTGGCCATTTTAGTTATATTAAAAAAAACCCAGTGTCGAACTCATCCTCAACCATTTCTCGGACATGCATCTACCAAGGTTGTTTCAACTTGGTACACAGATGATAAATGATGGCTTACATATGTCTGTCATTTTCTTTTCGAGATCAGATCCAAGATGGCCGACTGGTAGCCATTTTAGTTGTAAAGATCTGATGTTGAACACATCCTCAACCGTTTCTCACACAAGCATTTACCAATGTTCAAACTTGGCACACAGATAAGGAATGACGGCTTACATAAGCAAGTCATTCTTTTTCGAGATCAGATCCAAGATGGCCGACTGGTGGCCATTTTGTTACTTAAATGAGTCTCCAACCATTTCTTAGACATGCATGGTCTGATTTTGTTCAAACTTGGCACAAGCACAGTACATGATGGCGTACATGTGCCCCTCACTTCATTTTGCGATCTGATCAAAGATGGCTGACTGGTGCTCATTTTACTTGTACATGTACACCGATGAGCCAAAACATTGTGACCACCTGCCTAATATGCTGTTGGTCCTCCGTGTGCCACCAAAACAGTGCCAACCCACCAAGGCATGGACTCTACAAGACCCCTGAAGGTGTCCTGTGGTATCTGGCACGAAAACATTAGCAGATCCTTCAAGTCCTGTAAGTTGCGAGGGGGTGCCACCATGGATCGGACTTGTCGGTCCAGCACATCCCACAGATGCTCAATCAGATTGAGATCTGGAGAATTTGGAGGCCAGGGAAACACCGTGAACACTTCATCATGTTCCTCAACCATCCCCGAACAATGTGTGCAGTGTGGGCAGAGTGCATTATCCTGCTGAAAGAGGCCACTGCCATCAGAGAATACCATTGCCATGAAGGGGTGTACCTGGTCTGCAACGAGGTTTAGGTGACACGTGTCAAATTGACGTCCACATGAATGGCCGGACCCAGGGTTTCCCAGCAGAACATTGCCTCGAGCATCACACTCCCTCCACCGGTTTGTTGTCTTCCCACAGTGCATCCTGGTGCCATCACTTCCCCAGGTAAATGGCACACACGTACACGGCCATCCATGTGATCTAAAAGAAAACGGGACTCATCGGACCAGGCGACCATCCGCTGCTCCAAGGTCCAGTTCCAACGCTCACGTGCCCATTGTAGGTGCTTTTGACGGTGGACAGTGGTCATAATGGTCATAATCATAATTCACTTCACCTGTCAGTGGTCATAATGTTTTGGCTCATCAGTGTATATGGGCTGGCCCTTTAACTCCAAACAGGAAAATTACTAAAATAACGGGGGATATGACATTTTGTCTTTTTTACTTGTTCGTTCTGTCACGACCTGTACTCTTTGTTTTTGAAATGACTTACAACATCCTTAATTTCAGCTGCATGGGTTGGAATAAAAAAAATAATAAATTTGTATTGGGATGCTGATCCAAAAAATCAGTAAAATTTCCAGCTGGAACAGGAATACTTGCTAAATTTTGTCCAATATCTACAAAATAATCATTAAAATGTTCGACAATAACACTTTTGCCCTCAATTTGAACATTATTTGTCTTAAGTTGTTTAACTGAAGTATCTGACTTTTATTCATCTCTTTATAATTTTCCAAGTGCCCTTAATATCATTTTTATTCTCATGTACCTGCTTAGAGAAATAATCAATCTCTTTTTATGTTTCTTAAAAGTTTGTAAGTACATTTTTATAATTGGTGTATTTATGCTGTGTTTGTTTGTTTGGGGTTTAATGTCTCACTATAATTCACCGTCTGTCTGTCTGTCTTCCCAGGTACCGCAAAAACGGCTGAACCGATCGCAACCATTTTGGGTGTGTAATCCTGGGACGCCTTGGAGTAAAATAGGCATAAATATAAAAACATGACCCCCTTGACGGCTCCATCGGGAGCGGGTGCTTCTAGTACTTTTAATATAACTGTTTTCTATTTATTGATCTCCAATGAGGATTTTGTGATCGAGGAGATCTTGGAACTTTCCTATAATTTGATGATTTCAATGTCTGTAAAGGGATTGTTTCATCATAAATATGACATTTGCATAAACTTATCAAAAGATTTATTACTTTCTTGTAGGACTAAGACCTCAAACCAATCAATTATACTTCGATTTAAATATATATATATATATATATATATATATATATATATATATATATATATATATATATATATATATATATATATGTTTATTAACTTTTTTGGAAGTCAACTTGTGAGTTAGTTTACTAATAGTGGACTTATGGCGAGAGTTGAAACCAGGTATTTGGGAAAAGACTGGAAAATGTTCCGTAATGTCTGATAGGACAATTCCTGCTTCAGGAAGTGGATAAACAGTCAAAATATTATCAGTTTGATAATGCATCATTGATATCAAAATTATAATCAAATTCAACCTGATTTTTATTCTTAAAAGATGAAGTGATCTCATCATTAAATTTACGATTTTCAATGGATATTAATTTTATCCAAGGCTGTATTTTGTATCAAATTTGAAGCTCATCAGATTCCAAGGAACTGAAAGGGGAGATATCAATAATTGACCTAATCATTTATAAATAAGAAATATATTTAAATTGTGATGAATATTTTCAGTATTTGAAGCTCCCAAAGATAAGATAAGGTAAGAAGGGAAGAAAAAAATGAAAGAAGAGAAATAACACGGTAAGGGGAAAAAAACATCGAACAATACAAGATGCAGAGAAACATGATGATCATGCAGAAAAGCATGTGGAGTTGGCAAGAAAAAAAAATGCAAGAATCACAGCTTATCATTGCTCTTAAAAGAAGTTTGCACTCAAAATCATTGTATTCTGAAGAAAGAAAGAAAAAAAACAGAACCTAATTATACATCTTGTCCAAGTATTTGCTCTGAAATATTTGCTATTATCTATTTAATACTAGTTATTGATTTAACACTAATCAACCGAAACTAAATTTTATGAACATTCAAAACTAGTGGAGTAAAGATACAATTGGAGGAGATTGGGACCATACTCTGTGCAGAGCGTTGGTGCTGCCTAAGCAGTCTCCTTGGCTATTGGGCACAATCCTGGACGGGTCGCCACTCCGACACATTATACCAGCATGCTGGCACTTATTTTGCCGACCTCGGAAGGATGACAGGCCGAGTTAACACCACATGGTATTAATTCAACAGCTGAGCAGGATTTGAACTCAGGACCCAAGGATCCAAAGCCCACCACCCTAACCATTAAGCCAACACCAGGCTTCAAAGATCCAATTGCAAGAACAAAATAGTGAAAAAGTATAACATTTGATAATCTGCTTGAGGTGCATGTAATGCAAGGAGCACTCCTCGAGTTTTAAACTGATGTACAGTTTCATTACATTTTGATTGTAAAACATTCAATCAATTATTCCAGATTGACCAGTTCACAGGAGGATCGCCATGCTTTCTTGTTTGAAGGAAAGCTTTTGTCTCATGAACCTTAATTCTAGTTGAGAGATGTTTCTTATGAAGACCGTAGGTGATTGCTGCAAGACGTCCCCTTTGTTTCTTCACTCTGCGAGAGAGATCGGTGCGGACAGATATTTGCTCAGATACCGGCCTATCAATACCAGGGTCTTGCCCATGCTGTGGCTGTTCAAAAGCACGAAGAACTCGTACACAGTCCGGCATCCAAGCGAAGTGGACACTCACTGGGTTTGGAACGTTTCTCGATGCTTCCTCGTTGTTACTCTTGAATGGCAAACGATGAGAATTTATGAGGGGGATTTTGGCAGCAATCTCCTGAGGGATCTCAAGTAATTTTGTGAAAACCTTCGCTGTAGTTTCATCCACATTCTCATCGGGTGAGGTCGTAATTCCGTACAATAGCATGTTTTGCTTCCTCATATGCACTCTCTGTTGGAGAAACTTGTCTTCAAGATCTGCTCTAAGATCCAATAAATCTCCTTTAATTTTCAGCGATTCTTCTTTCTCAAGGATAGCGAACCTTACTGAGGTGTCTAGCCGAATGCTCTAATTCAGCGACCACATGCTTCGTAGCAGCCAAATCAATATTCATTTGAGCTATCTCCAAGATAACACGATCCAGCTTTCTATTGAGCTCCAATAAAAGATCAGCGAACATCTTCCACATTTCTTTCATAATGGATGAAAGAAAGCCTCACCTACTTCACAAGTGTCCCAGAAACCTCTCCAACTGCTGGTGGATGACCAGCAGCAGCTTCAGCGCCAATGACTACCACAACTACCGTACCTCCCACATAAGTCTCCATCCCAGTCGATAACACGAATAGCTTTCCTTGATTATCAGGTTCCTTATAAGATACCTGATTTTTCTGGTTATTTTTTCTTCTGGTTTAGGCTCATAGTCGAGCCAAAGGCAGTGTATGTTGTGCCACAAATATATTAATAGTGAAACTTGAACAGAGCATGACACGCCGCACCGCGTTCACCAGATCGCCATCTTTTTTGATGTCATTGTCATCAGTTAATATTGGATTTTTTTTTTTAACAAAATGGATCATCAGTTACTCAGAAACAGGAAAGACGTTCCAGAATCTGCTTCATTGTTATGTGCTGCTCTGGACAAGGGGTCGTCGACATATTACATATGAGTAAAGGTACCCAGCGTTGCCTCCCACCCCACTTTTTTTTTTTTTTTGTATACCTTGGTCGAGGCTCGTATGAGAGCTAACACACAACTCACAGCAAGGAGGCATGAGACAAGAGGGGCGGGAGTGGAAGGGACAAAACAGTGGGGAACAGACACATTAGGTGAACTGTGGAAGGGAGAGGGATGGGGATGGGACGGGAAACATGGCGAAGAGAAGATGGACATTTCAGGGACTTTCAGGAAGGAAAGCAGGAGAAATGAAGGAAGTGGGCTTGGGTGGATTATCGGGCGTAGAAAAGATCGATGATTTGGATGGGGGAAGATAAGAGGTGGTGGTGAACAGCTGTTTTGAAAGCCTGGAGGGAAAGAATGGGAAAGAATAGAGTGAGGAAGTTTATTCCAAAGGCGGGAAAAAAGAGGAATGAAAGAGTGAAGATGAGCAGTGATTCGTGATTTTGGTAGTTTTACCAGAAGGGGGTTGTTGGCGGACCTTGAGCGCCCTGTGGAAATGTGGTGGGGACAAATCGCAGAGAGAGCAGGGGGGGGGGCAAGGCTGGAGAGGAGTCGGTAGAAGACAGAAAGACCACCGACCAACCTGCGGTGATTGAGTGAGAGGCCCAAAGACTCAGCTTCATTGCGGGGGATGCCGATGATCTTAAATGCCCTGGTTTCGACAGCGTGAAGCCGAGAAAGGTGGGAGGCAGGAGCACCAGCCCAGAGGGGAGAGCAGTACTCCATCAGGCTACGGACAAAAGCTTTGTAAGTGGTCAGGAGCTCAAGAGGGCCGAGGAAGGACTTAGCACGACGGAGGATTCCCAGTCGGCGACTGGCTTTTGAGGCGAGGTTGGAAATGTGACTTTCCCAGGAAAGGTCATGGCAGATAGTGAGACCTAGAAGCTTGAAAGAAAAGACTTCTTCCAGAGGATTGTTGAGAAAGTGGATGGGGGGGTTTTGTAAACGGTCCTTTCGAAGAGACATAGTGAGAGTGTGAGATTTGTCTGGATTGAAAGACATGTTCCACGTGTTGGACCAGTTTGTGATTTTATCCAGATCTGCAGTGAGCGAAAAAGCTGCTGCTTGCCGGTCTGATGGATGACAGATGGTACGGCAGAGGGTGGAGTCGTCGGCAAAGAGAAATAGAGGATTTTCCAGAGAGTCGGAGAGATCATTGATGAAAACCAGAAAAAGAACAGGGCCCAGAACGCTACCTTGAGGAACTCCAGCCTGCACAGGAAGAGGGGATGAAAGAACTCCATTTAGGGCCACACGTTGACTGCGACAGGAGAGGAAGTCTGCGAGCCATGAGTGGAGATGGCCTTGAATACCATGGGAAGAGAGTTTGGTGAGTAGGGCAGGGTGCCAGACTGTGTCAAAAGCACGTGATATGTCCAGGGATACGGCTCGGATTTCCTGTCTGGCATTGAGGACCTCCATCCATTGATGGGAGAGCAGAAGCAGCATATCCAGGGTAGAGTGACCTGGTCTGAAACCAAATTGATGATTGGAAATCAAGCCATTGGAGAAGAGGAAGGATTTCATATCTGAGGCGATGATGGATTCCATCACCTTGCTGATGTTTGGGAGAAGGCTGATTGGTCTGTAGTTATAGGGATCTGGATTTTGAGGAGGGAGAGAGGTTTGAGAGTTCAGACTTGAGATGAGAAAGATGTTGTTTTCTGGCTCTCCTGAGGGTAGATACACACTTGTTCTGAGCTTTGTGGAAAGAACTGAGATTGCCCTCAGTTGGGTTTGCTTTCCATGAGGCAAAGGCAAGTTGTTTCAGGACAACTGCCTCGCCACAAGCTTCAGTAAACCAAGGGCGGGAGGAAGGGTAAGACAACTGAACACGAGAGGGGATAAATCTGTGCATGAGGGAGAGCAAGTTTCTTTGAAAGAATTCCCAGGATGAGTTGATGTTTGAGAAAGTACTGATAGGAGACCAGTCTGTAAGTTTGATGGCTGCTCGGAGACCCTGCCAGTCGGCTTGAGTGAAATGCCAGACTCGACGGCGGTGAGGTGGTTCTCTGATAACAGCCAGAGAGATGTCCACTTTGACAAGGACGTGGTCAGAAGAACCAATTGGAGCGAAGGAAGAGCAGCAGATATTGTCAGGGAAATTTGTCAAAATCAGATCCAGAAGAGATGGAGTACCATTGGTTGAGATCCGGGTCGGGAAGTTGACCGATTGAGTCAGTCCCAATGAGTCGCAGAAAGCTTTTGCTGAGGTGCCATGGCAGGTGAGAGAGGTACCCACACCTAGCCAACTGGCGTGATGACAATTGAAGTCACCACATAAGAGGAAGAGAGAGTTTGGATGAGAAGATAGAAGATGGTCCATGTTTTCGGATAGTGAGGTGTAGATGGAGTCATCACTGTTCGGTGCACGGTACAGTACATGTGGACGGACAGTACCTTTCCACTCCCTCCTCCCACCAACAACCTTTCCCTCCCTCCTCCAACCTCCATCCTTCCACAAAGGAATTTTCTCAGGGTGTATATTAAAGTGTATGTGTACATAACCTCTCAAGAAAGAAGTTTAAAAAAATTAAAATGAACTCAGCAATTTCCCTGGCGGCCTCCCAATTAATTAAATACATACACAGGCATTTTGCTATCTCAAGCCAATTTTTGGCACCTCGAATGTTTATTTTCTTCACATAATATATGAATTGCATGTCAATCATTTTGTTTGTAAGCCTTCTTCTTGCGTATGGCAGCTGTCATTTTGTTGGGGCATGGCTATGCCGCTGATGCTGTGCCCCTCCAACTACACTGGTACTCATTTTGCCAACCTCTGAAGGATGACAGGCTGAGTCAACTCCACCTGGTGTTAATTCAGTGAAAAACAGGGCTCAAACTCAGGACCCTAAGATCCCAAACCAGCCATCCTAACCACTAAGCCAACACCAAGCTTGTTTATAAGCTTTGAAAAGTGAGAAGGGGACTTGAGGGAGGGGAAGTTACGTTTTATAGGTAATCAAATCATCAGCGTTTGCTGTCCTCGAATGGATACAAAACTGGACGTCCCGTCTGCTGGCATTAGTACAGGATTGAAGGAAATGGGGTACATTCAAACAGCATGTACCATTTTTGAAGAGATTATAACATGGCCTACCTTTGAGAGATGAGACTTGTACTGCAACTGTCAACGTGTGTACCCATTATCATGGAACTCAAACTCTCCGATGCGATAATAAAGGCACTTTATGAAATGAAGTTGTTATTAAATAAAAGCACATTTTCATGGGAATTAAAATATAGCCATATTATATAGCGCTGTCTTCCATTCCCCTCACGTGAACCTCCTCCCAAACCCCCTCCCTCCTCACAACTCTTTGAGCGTCTATTGGTGGTGTTGGTGCCTTTATTTAATTACAAAGAAAATGCAATCGGCTCTAAAATCTCTTAACCATCGCCAGATTTCAAAATTTAAACTGCGGAATTGAGTTTAGAAACAGTTCTGATTGTTTAAAACGTGTTCATTTGCTTTAAAAAAAAAAAAAAAATCTCCGGACGTTTTTGTGTGGTGTTTCGTATGACCGGGTATATTTGAAATGCCATTTTAGTCGGGTCAATTTATGACAACCACCAAACCCACAACAAATTGCAACAAAAGGTTTATCAGTGGTTTTCATTCCGACTGGATATACTGATCAACAGAAAAAAGTCTACCAAAATCTGACATCCGGAAATAGGTTAAAACAGTCATTTTCAAGATGGCCACCACCGTGCTTTGAAATAACTAAAACAGCTATAACTTCTTCAATAATTGTGATAAAAACATAATTGTTGGTTCTGGTCCATGGTTTTAATGGATCAGCAATCCACTGGTGTCAATAAAATTTAGATCTGATCAGTATTTAACATGAAATCCAAGATGGCGGCAAAATTCAAGAGTGCAAAAATCAATAAATTTACCATCTGAACCAGAATCACCGAACACCTGGTGCCACTGAAACATTTATTTGTGAATATTACATCATGGCAGTTTAGGTTACAATTTTAGTCCTCATCACTGTCTTCTAGTTCCTCAGAGGCTTTATTTAGTGGATTGTCACAAAACGTCACTTGGCATGATCCACATGCAGACGTACACGGAAGCCCATTCTTTCTGCAGCTGCAACAGGGTGTGTCACAAGCTGTGGTGCAGTTGCAGTGTATCATCTTCAGAAGAGTGTCTGGTGCAGCATTCATGGCAGTAAGATGACAGAGCAACACTGAGCATTGTGGACAATGTCAGCCCCCATAACATCTGAGGTCAACGTCGCCATGCAGGACTTCAATGATCTCACATACGCAACAAGCGAACAGCATAAAGAAGCAACTGGTGCCAGAATTGAAAGACATGCATTCGATCTCTCGAAGATAAGCACAAAGCTGAATGCATTTTCACCTTTCTCCTCTGATCCAACATTGAGAAATATCATAAATGCTATCGTGGCAAGCGAAGACATCAACGTGCATGAATATGAAGCTGTTGGGAACAAAATCATCGAGAGAATGATTGGGCAACCTGTGTTTTCCTTCTCCGTCAAGAGGACAGAGAAAGCAAAGACCCTGGGAAATTCTAATGCTCTCCAGGTTGCTCCTCACAGAACCATCGACTCCAGTGTGCTATTCCAGCGATTCCTGGTGGTATCCCAGATAGGTGATTTGTCACTTGAAGATGTGATGAGTTTTGAGCTCAGTCCATACCCTCCATCCCTCTTTGAGGACAACAAGATCTTGAGGAAGGCCGACAAACCTCAACTCGCTCAAGCCGTCAATGACCACTGTACCAAGGCACTGGCACTGACACCTGACACCAAACCTTCAGCACACCTTAACGCTGAAAGGTATGTTCTTGATGGTGGATCCTTGCTGCACAAGCTCAAGTGGAAGAAGGGAGATACATATGGCAAAATAGCCAGAGCATATGCGGACTTCACAACAAAACACCATAGGACAGCAACTGTTGTCTTTGATGGCTATGGTGCAGGCCCTTCGATAAAGGATGACACTCAGCAGAGACGGGGACAAGCCAACAGCTATCTGACTGAACTTCACCGGAGAAACTGAATTTGACGGAAAGAGAGATGAATTCCTATCTGTCGGCAGTAACAAGCAACAGCTGATCACCTTAATAGGTGATCAGCTGAAGAAAGTGGGCTGCACAGTTATTCAGGCAGAAGGGGGCGCTGATGTGGACATTGCCAAGACAGCCGTAAACAGCACAATTCTGCATTCCACCACACTAATCGGAGAGGACACAGATTTGTTGATGCTTTTGCTCCATTACTGTATACCAGATGGAAAACCACTATATTTCAGATCAGACAACCAGTCAAGAAGCAATCTGAAAGTATATGACATCAATCAGATGAAGCATCTTCTTGGGAATAAGTTATGCACTCAACTATTATTCCTGCACGCCTTCACAGAATGTGGTTCAACATCTCGTGTGTATCGCATTTGGAAAAAAATCAGTCTTTCAGAAACTCGTGGAAGATGATCAAGGCCTCCAGTTGTGTGCAGATACATTCACTTCAAGAGGCGTCAGCCACGCTGAAATAAAGAAACTTGGCAGCCAAGCGATGGCCGTTATATTTGGTGGGGAGAGCACAAGTTCTCTTGCAGCCATGCGTTACAAGACATTCACAAAGAAGGTCGTTGCTGCTAAGTCTTTCGTTACACCTGAACGTCTTCCCCCAACGGAATCTGCCACCAAGTTTCATTGTCTCCGAGTGTACTACCAGGTCATGGTTTGGATGGGGATGGAGGGTGACCTCGATCTTCTGGACTGGGGCTGGGGCCTTGAAGACAATCGATTTGTACCTATCATGAATGCTGCGCCAGACACTCTTCTGAACATGATACACTGCAACTGAACCACAGCTTGTGACACACCCCGTTGCAGCTGCAGAAAGAATGGGCTTCCGTGTACGTCTGCATGTGGATCATGCCAAGTGACGTTTTGTGACAATCCACTAAATCAAGCCTCTAGGACAGGAACTAGAGGACAGTGATGAGGACTGAAATTGTAACCTAAACTGCCATCATGTAATGTTCACAAATAAATGTTTCAGTGGCACCAGGTGTTCGGTGATTCTGGTTCAGATGGTAAATCTATTGATTTTTGCACTCTTGAATTTTGCCGACATCTTGGATTTCATGTTAAATACTGATCAGATCTAAATTTTATTGACACCAGTGGATTGCTGATCCATTAAAACCATGGACCAGAACCAACAATTATGTTTTTATCACAATTATTGAAGAAGTTATGGCTGTTTTAGTTATTTCAAAGCCTGGTGGCGGCCATCTTGAAAATGACTTTTAACCCATTTCAGGATGTCGTATTTTGGTCGACTTTTTTTTTCTATTAATCAGTATATCCAGTAGGAATGAAAACCACTGAAAAACCTTTTGTTGTGGGTCAGGTTTTGACCTGACTATTTCAGCCACGCAATTACTTAAAAACCAAATACGATACCAACACAGCACTTACCTCAATCTTCTCAGCAAACACGAGTCTGTCCAACTAATATAGGCAATCTGTCCAACCCCAGCTCATGGTCCCTGTTGGTGGGCAAACAATCCAACGCTCGTCAAATCGGTAATGTATTAACATTTTGAGATTTCACTCCAGGTTGACACTTCAGTCCACGAGATCCAATTCTCAAATCCAAAATAATGTTATCCTTTTATTATTTCTTTAATATAATTCGCAGACCGGTGTTTGCGTGTTTGTTTGTTGTGCTACTCCACCTACAGTTACAGGCCGATTCCATCCAGATTTGCAACATGAGGATCAGCATGACCCCAGTTAGTGTACAAGGGTGGTGTTGTCTTTGCCTGTGGGCTGGGGTGGGTGGGGAGGAAGGGACACATTCCCCATGCAAATGTGTATCATGTAGCGCCACCTCTCGGTGGTGCAGGGTATTACAAGTCTCCACCATTTACAGTACAGTATTTCTGTCCCCATGTTTTCCAGTGCAGTGAGGTGTTTTGAATTATAAGCAGTGGGTATGTTTTTGCTTCATGCACATAACCTGGGTTATTTTTGAAATTTATTTTCAGGAGTGATTGAGGCTGCTGTCAGTTGCCTAAACACCATCCAAAATAAAGGTATGTGTCAGAAGAATGTATTGCATGCTTGAAACAAGATGGCCAGTAAGGTGGGTATGCTGCTAGTATACTTTAATTATATACGTGAGAGTAGATCGTGTTTCCAAGGCAAAGCACGTTTGAATTGGCCGAAACAAAATGGCCACTGTTGTGGAAGTTATTGCCAAACGTTTTATTTGGTCCTGCATTTACTTTTAATCAACCATTTAACTGACTCGATGCAAATCCTGTTATTCAAATGACAGACACCGATCAATTCACTTTCCCCAACATGAAAGTACATTACATCAGAGAGTTTTATTATACTTGGTACTTGGCCAGTCCCAAGGAGTGCAACCCACTGCAATGGTATACATCCTCACATGCTTGCACTAAAACAAGATTACAATTTCTGGTATTTTTATGCTTTCATGGGAGAGTGGAAGGGGCTGTTAAACATTAGCCAAAGAACTCCAAAATGCAATACGTGTCTAGGTGAAAAGCAAACGATGTAATCATAAGAAAGTTGGTGTTGTCAACCCAGGTCACTTTGTTCCATAGCAATACACTCCTTTTATCAACATTTAGGGCAAAAGACTCTTGGCTAAAGGGAAGGAACAATGACAGCCAATTTGACTTATAGCATAAAAATTAAATTTATAAAACACCAGCACAATTACAATTTAGAGTACATTAATATAATTATTTTCTTCCACACCACTAAGACCACTGCGAGGCAAACTTGAGCTGAGCAAGGATGAGCCTTTCATGGAGGTAGTCTGTTAATTATCTTCAAAAGGGGTGTTTTAATTAACCCAAACACCCAATTTTCACTCATGCACTCCAGTGATGCATGCAAAGTTTGGGGTTGCAAGATTTCATGGTTTGAGTTATGGAGGAGACACACACACACACGTTTTTTTTTTAATTATAGACACCCAAAGGGAGAGGTAAATACATTTTTGAAAACAGAGTTAGGAATGGACACTGAAGCTATGTTGGAATTGGATCAAAATCTATGACAATTCACCCACATAAATATAGATGGCCGAGAAATAAAATTGTCATGTGGTCCAACTTTCCTACTTCAATTTCGAACAGATGGAGAGATTGATGGAAATGGACACCTCAATAATTATCAAACGTGAGATGCAGCATGCCAACAATTCAAGCAGTTGGAGTAATGAGAAATGAAATGTTCAGCTGACATGGTTGAGTATCTTTAATTGCAGTGCAAGGTCTGGTGGTCATGTGGGAGGGGGAGTTTGTACCCTGGAGGCTGTGGGGGAAAATAATTATATTAATATACTTTCAATTATAATTGTTGCTGGTGTTTATTAAATTTAATTTTTATGCTGTAATGTCAGTTATGCTTTCTTTTAGCCAAGAGTCTTTTGACCTAAATGTTGATACAAGGAATGTCTTGCTGTGGAACAAAGTGACCTGGTTGATAACAGCAACTTTTTCCATGATTACTTCTTCTTCTTCTTCTTCTTCTTCTTCTTCTTCTTCTTCTTCTTCTTCTTCTTCTTCTTTCGGCTGCTCCCTTTAGGGGTCGCCACAGCGGATCATCCATATGATCCGCATAGTGATTTGGCACATGTTTTATGCCGGATGCCCTTCCTGACTCAACCCTGGTCGCCTCTTACGACACAGGGATATGGTACACCTATTTTAACCGGGGTATACACCAGCCCAGTACACTGGTACTCATTTCGCCGACCTCGGAAGGATGACAGGCTGAGTCAACCCCCTGGTGTATTAATTCAGTGGCTCAACGGGGCTTGAACTCAGGACCTTTTGGATCCCAAGCCGTTGCCCTAACCACTGCGCCAACACCAGGCTAACTTTTTCCATGATTACATCATTCGCTTTTCACCTGGGAGACACTTATTGTATTTTGGAAGGCTTATAATCAGCTCCCTCCACTCTCCCATGAAAGCATATAAATACCAGGAAATGTAATCTTGTTTTAGTACAAGTATGTGGGGATTATACCATCTCAGTGGGTTGTACTCCTTGGTAAAAAGTATAAAATAAAACTCTGATTTAATGTACTTTCACGTTGTGGACAGTGAATTAATCGGTGTCTTTGATCTGAGTAACAGGATTTACATCGAGTTGGTTAAAATGGTTAACTAAATGTAAGAAAAATGAAAGAAATAACTTCCACAACAAGGCCAAATGGATTCATACCGTTTCATCAAGAGATCTTTCAGTATTTATTATTCAAAATGGCAGAGGTATGAGTTATTAACCTGAAAAAGTGTTAGTCATGCATGATGAGACTGTCAGTTTTCACTGGTTACTTTATTTTATGGTACTTATTTTTCCATGTTTGGATGTGGGGTTTTTGTTTTTTTTGAGGGAAGGAATGTTTGCCATGGCGTATGTGGGTATTTGACCCTCAGATCTACCCGAATCTATCTACCCCACAGATTCTTCATTGGTAAATGCTTAGTCTTGTTTGGTTTTGCACCCCTTTTGATGACTGGGGAAAAGATACAGTATATGTGGGTTTTGGATTAATGTCAGCAGTGTTTAATTTATTTATTAAGACAAAGGCAATTAAATCACCTGTTTAAGAAAGAGGGTTAAAAGTTATATTTACATAACAAAGGTGTTGGTGGTTTGAGGGGGTGCTTACAAGGAAGTTCAACACAGGAGGAGCCCATTACATTAAGCCCATCGTGTCTGCACGTGTCTGCCAATATCCTTGTACCCATCTCTCCCAATCCTTCGAGGTACTTTTCCTTATCTCCCGTTTCTGCTGCCACTACTCTTCCGGGGAGACCAATCCGTGTATACCTACTCTGAGTGAAAGACCCTTGCTTTAATGTTGTCAACTCTTCTTCTTCACTCTCAGGCTCGGGCCCCTGGCCCTATCACTGTATTTTCTGCTGAAAAACTTTTCTGCACTTATTTTGCATGTACCTTTTATTATCTCAAGCATCTCCATCAGAGCCCCTCGTATAAACTAATGAATAAAGTCCCGTCTCCTTCAACTTCTTTTCATAGCCGACTGAGATTGGATAGAAATAACAAGATTGACGAGTATGGCAGGAACGGGTACATCTTGGAAACAGAAGTCACCAATGTGTCATCATAAACAATGTTCAACAAATTTGTTTGTTATAGACATGTATGTACAATGCCTATAGTGCAATGCGTCCACAATCAGACAAAGGTCATCAACCCAACTTTCTTTACACCTCAGTTTTGAGTATGTCTTCGTTGCAGATGGCTTGGTTTGGTCCCTTATGGGTCCTCCCGTGGCTGATGAGATGTCCACAGACATGGCCAATTGAGTTTTTTTGCGCACCAGTTCTGTTTTTACCGCCGAGTTCATCTGATGTCACGAACCTGATGCAGCCAACCCAACAGCATATCTCCATCCAAGCCCATCAGATGCAAGTTGCTCATAGTGTTGATTGACTGATTTTTTTTCAGGATCTTTTTCAGTGTGTCTAATACTTGGACTGACCACCCTGATGTCTTCTGCCACTTGCCAGTTTGCTGTAGAGTATCTGCTTAGGAATCTGGTGGTCATGCATGCCGTACGTATGTCTAGCCCATCGGTTGGAATGTCTGCAGAGTGGCTTCCATGCTGTTAAGTCGCACATATTCAAGGGCCAATTCAATATTCACATATTGTTGGTGATTTTGTCACTTAAGTTCATTACTAGTATCAAAAGACTCGATGTCCGGTCTGAAGAAAGTGTGCTCCACAATGCTGCAACCTCACTGATTTTGAGTAAAGTCAATATTTGGAGGGAATGTAGTTAAGCAAACATTTCTCGGATGAGCACAGATTCTCGCCGATCTTTGAGGGGGTGCTTACAAGGAATGTAATGCTCCTTTCTTTTACATTACACAAGGAATGTAATGCTTACAAAGGAATGCTCCTTTCATCATGAGAAACCAACCCCCCCCCCCCCAAAAAAAAAACACTCCGTTATCAAAATACTAGGAGTTGTCACAATGACATTTTGTTTTTTAACCTCCTGGTGCATGCAAGATTGTGGTGGCACGCACATACGAGCTTATAAATAATTCGCTTGCAGAACAAAGGTGATGACGACAGACAAATTTGATTGAAACAGGGAAAAAAAAGGATAACCCAGTTAAGTTTATTGCTAGCGTTGGAAGAATTACCAAGCAGTGCACACAATGCGATAAAAAGCGAAAGTGTCGACTCCAACTCTTCTTATCTGAAATCCATGACATATCGGACTTCAGGCAAGTTACCTCCACCACCAAAGGTGAAGGAGGTTGTTTTCACCCCTCTCTCTGTCTCTTTGTTTGTCTGTGTGCAGGGTATCTTAAAGTTGTGGATTTGTTGTGGTTTTTGTGATTTATGAAATGTTGTGGGCAGGTTTGGTGTCTGACAAGGACGAAGTGATTAGATTTTGGCGAAGATCCGGGCACCAGAATTTAAGTGATTCTTTGTTTTTTTTTGTATACATTTTCGAGGCTCGTATGAGAGCTAACACAGTGTACATCAAAGGGGACATGAGACAAGAGGGGTGGGAGAGGGAAGGACAAAAACAGTGGAAACCAGCAACATTAGATCTATGGAAGGGTGAAGGATGGGGTGGGGAACATGGGGTATACAAGGACTTTCAGGAAGGAAAGTAGGGAATTTGAAGGAGGTGGGTTTTGGGTGGATTAACGGGGGTAGAAAAGATCGAGGATTTGGATGGGGGACGATAAGAGATGGTGGTGAACAGCTGTTTTGAAGGCCTGGAGGGAAGAATGGGGTTGAACAGAGTGAGGGAGTTTATTTCAAAGGTGGGCAAAAAAGAGGAATGAAAGAGTGAAGGTGAGCAGTGATTCTTCACCATTGATAGGGCCAAAAATTACATAGATTATAATATATTGTTGCGGATTCGCGCCCGCCGGCGCGCGAATGGCCACGCAACCCGAACCGCGGCACGCTGCCCACCGGACGGACAATCCCGTCGTGACCCTCTCGGACTAACGCCGGGAACTAGTCACGGGTGGGCCTTTCGGCCTCACCACGATCGTGCCAATCGGCCCCCCGCGTGGGATAGGGTTGCTCGCCAAATTCGACCTACCTAAGTACCCACACGGAGGGTAGACCGGGCGATCGCACCTCGCCGCAGGTCGACTTCGGACACGGGCCACTTTAAGCGACCCGTTCCGTACTATCGGGATAACCGAGCGGTGTTATCGTCAACCTGGACGGTTCGATTAATTATCGGGCGTTTTAGCCCACGACCAACCCTTTACGTGAAGTAAGATGGAGATTCAATTAGAGAAAAGACGAAGCGAAACGGGAGAAACAGTTCAACATAGAGCACATTTATTTCGCGATGGCACACGGATAGCACACATATACAATTATACACCAAAAGCAAATGTAAAAGAAGAAGAAACACACAATTCTGCACAAAAAGCAAATGTAAAAGTGAAACACAATGCAGATCTACCACCGACTACCGAGCACACGGCAACACTTATACAGTTTTACTTCACAGACGGCGCCGACAACACATATACTCAAAGCAAAAGAAAAAGGGACCACCCTCAACGATGATGGGGGGGCAGACGGGCCTGGGGCCGAGACCGCGTCGAGCCTACCCGTCTGGTGATGAGCCGCAAAATGGCGGTGGCGCCCCGACTCCGCGGGCCTCGCAGACAGTGTCTGGAATGGGGTGGGAATGGGGCCCCCTTCTCGCACTATCTCAGCGCGGGGGGAAACAGGAGGGGGTTGTTGATGCTCGGGGGGGATGAGGATATCTCGCTGGCTCGGGTCCCGCGACGAGCGTCTCCACCGCGACCTCGGTCGCGTTATCGGCCTCCCCTCTCCGCAGCTCCCCGACTCTGACACGAGCACCCCCTCGACTGCCTTCGCCGCCGCCACCTCTCCAACTCTCCACAGCTCCGTCCAACTGCTTTCTCCGACTCTTCTCTTGACTGGCTCTTCCCAACTCAACTCAACTCTCCTTGACTGACTCCTTCCAACTCAACTGCCTCTTTGGTGAGCGAACGCGGCCCTTTATAGCCCCCGTGGCTTCGCTCCTTCACCTTTGACCCTATTCCTCTGGCTGGCTCCCCATTGGACAGAGGAAAAGTGGGCGTGAATGCTTTTCGATCCATGAATCTGCATATAGCGATATTACTCCGACGCACCTGGAGGCGGGGCCAAATCGCCCCATGCTCGCTGATAGGACGGAACAAGTGGGCGTGAGTCGTTTTTGATCCGATTTCTTCGGAAAGGCTGGTGTTTCTGCACCCGCTGCTCGAAGCGCGCCCTGCACGAGTCCAGTATCGGTGCCCACAAGCGGCGCGGGAATGGCGGTGATGCGATGGTTGCGAGGGCGAGTTGTGACGGTAAGGGTCGTGGCTGTTGTTGTGAAGCGGCGTTGCGGTTGGTGGTTGTTGTGTGATGGCTGTTGAGACGTGGTTGGTGGTGGTAGTAATGGTAGTAATGGCGGCTGGTCCAAAATAAAGATAGTAAAAGAAAAACGGCTATCTAGAGGGGTCGCAGCCCGAATGAATGACATTTATTCCCTCTAAACAACGGGTTTGGGCCTAACTACACATATACTTACAGAGATATCTCACCTAAGGGACCTGAATGGTGGTTTGCGAATTTCGTCAACCACAACAATATATATATATTGTTATATATATATAGTGGGGAGAACAAGTATTTGATACACTGCCGATTTTGCAGTTTTTCCCCACTTACAAAGCACGTAGAGGTCTGTATTTTTTTATTATAGGTACACTTCAACTGTGAAAGACGGAATCTAAAACAAAAATCCTGAAAATCACATTGTATGATTTTTAAATAATTAATTTGCATTTTATTGCATGAAATTAGTATTTGATCACCTACCAACCAGAAGAATTCTGGCTCTCAGACCTGTTAGTTTTGTCTTTAAAAAGCCCTCCCATTCTCCACCCATTACCTGTATTAACTGCACCTGTTTGAAGTCGTTATCTGCATAAAAGACAGCTGTCCACACTCAATCAATCAGACTCCAACGTCTCCACAATGTGCAAGACCGGAGAGCTGTCTAAGGACATCAGGGACAAAATTGTCAACTTGCACAAGGCTGGGATGGGCTACTGGACAATAGGCAAGCAGCTTGGTGAGAAGGCAACAACTGTTGGCGCAATTATTAGAAAATGAAAGAAGTTCAAGATAAGAGTCAATCTCCCTCGGTCTGGGGCTCCATGCAAGATCTCACCTCGTGGAGCCTCAATGATCATGAGAAAAGTGAGGGATCAGCCCAGAACTACACGGCAGGACCTGGTCAATGACCTGAAGAGAGCTGGGACCACAGTATCAAAGAAAACCAAAAGTAACACACTACGCCGTCATGGATTAAAATCCTGCAGCACACGCAAGGTCCCTCTGCTCAAGCCACGCATGTCCAGGCCCGTCTGAAGTTTGCCAATGACCATCTGGATGATCCAGAGGAGGAATGGGAGAAGGTCATGTGGTCTGATGAGATCAAAATAGAGCTTTTTGGTTTAAACTCCACTCGCCGTGTTTGGAGGAAGAAGAAGGATGAGTGCAACCCCAAGAACACCATCCCAACCGTGAAGCATGGAGGTGGAAACATCATTCATTGGGGATGCTTTTCTGCAAAGGGGACAGGACGACTGCACCGTATTGAAGGGAGGATGGATAGGGCCATGTATCGCGAGATCTTGGCCAACAACCTCCTTCGCTCAACAAGAGCATTGAAGATGGGGCGTGGCTGGGTCTTCCAGCATGACAACGACCCGAAACACAGCCAGGGCAACTAAGGAGTGGCTCCGTAAGAAGCATCTCAAGGTCAGGGAGTGGCCTAGCCAGTCTCCAGACCTGAAACCAATAGAAAATCTTTGGAGGGAGCTGAAAGTCTGTGTTGCCCAGTGACAGCCCCGAAACCTGAACGATCTGGAGAAGATCTGTATGGAGAAGTGGGCCAAAATCCCTGCTACAGTCTGTGCAAACCTGGTTAAGAACTACAGGAAACGTCTAATCTCTGGAATTGCAAACAAAGGTTTCTGTACCAAATATTAAGTTCTGTTTTTCTGATGTATCAAATCCTAATTTCATGCAATAAAATGCAAATTAATTATTTAAAAATCATACAATATGATTTTCAGGATTTTTGTTTTAGATTCCTTCTTTCACAGTTGAAGTGTACCAATGATAAAAATTACAGACCTCTACGTGCTTTGTAAGTGGGAAAACCTGCAAAATCGGCAGTGTATCAAATTCTTGTTCTCCCCAGTAAAAAAAAAAAAATATATATATATATATATATATATATATATATATATATATATATATATATATATATATATATATATATATATATATATATATATATATATATATATATATATATATATATATATATATATATATATATATATATATATATATATATATATATATATATATATATATATATATATATATATATATATATATGTAATACCGGGCACAGTGGCGTGCGCCTGTAATCCAGCTACTCGGAGGCTTGGGTTGGAGGATCGCTTGAGGATGGGAGCTCTGCACTGGGCCACGCTATGAGAGGGTGTAGAGCAGCCCGGAATCTTGGCGAAACCCAATCCTTATCCCTGTGTCGTAAGAGGCGACCAGGGTTGCGTCAGGAAGGGCATCCGGTGTAAAACCTATGCCAAATCAGTATGCGGATCATAACGGCTGATCCGCTGTGGCGACCCCTAACGGGAGCAGCCGAAGGACGAACAACATTTATTATATATATACATACATACATAACAATCATCACGATATCTCAAAAAGTTGTGGGCGGATTCAGACGAAACTTGGTGGACATGTTGGGTGTGTGACAAGGAAAAATCATTTCGATTTTGGTGAAGATCCGAATCCGAAAAGAATTATTTAATTTCTAAAAGTGATTCTTAACCATTGAGCGGGCCAAAAACGATATGGTATTGCATAGCATGATGTTTCAAAAAATGTATTGGGCCCGGAATGTTCTCGTGGATCAGGCATTACGTGGTGGAGGTATGCGCTCTACCGAGTGCCTTTCCAATTTGGAATGCTGTTACAAAGTTGGGTTAGAAAATACAGTTGTTGTCCTATCAGGTATCAGATACTGCAGTATAATGAGGTTTTATTTACTTTCCACAACAGAGAACACCACTTTGGATGCATCGGCTATACTTATATCAGTTTGGGGGGGTGGGGTGGGGAAGAGAGAGAGACAAAAAGAAAGAGGTAACATATCTACATTGACGGATGGATTCTCCTCCTCACGCATTGCGCTGCCAAGGCAGTTTCATTGGCTCGGGAACATAATCTTTGATGGGTCACCCCTTAGACGCAGGAATTTTTTTATTGTCCAGGGTGCTGGCAATAGCTCACCGACTCTTCATGAAAGACACTGGAGTCTTTAACGTCCACCAACTTATGCTGGCAGACGGGACATAGTTTAACATCTATACTGATGAATCGCCCTGCCTGTAAAACACCTGGAAGACAGTTTATAGCTGAGTGGAGATAGCTCAGAGTTGAGTGCACATAGCTCTCGGCCATCCTGCCAACCCATTCCGCTGGTTGACCTCATGTATCAGATAATCCTTTCAAAGACTATCCACTCACGATCCCTCCATCTTCCACCTTGTGCAATCAGATGATTCCCACTTTGGATTTATGAAGTTGGAGTGTGTTGAGAAGAAAAAAATTAATTAATTAATTGACAAACTGAGAGAAAGCAACATGAGAAGTGCAAAAGCAGTTACAAAGCTTTTTATTATTATTCTTGTTATAATAAAATAACGCACGGTTCAATAAAAGTGTGAATCAATTGACCTTATGCTCAACAGGAAAATAATAAACATCAACGTTGGTAATAATTTGCAACAGCGAGTGCAAATGGCGATGTATAGGAGCAAGAGCCGGAATAAATGTGTGTGGGAGGAAAACAAGACTTGGAAGCAGAAGTTAAATCCAAAACTAAGCATATTAATAGATCTGCTCATCAAGTCCACTTTCCATTTAAACATGCCATATGCACAATTAATATTTTGTTTAGTGGTGCAAAACACCCCCCCCCCAAAAAAAAAATTATTGGCGGAACTCGCAAACTTCCAGATAGAGGTTGCCGGCAAACGATCGGCACACCGTCGTGTTTAAACAACAATGCACTCAAGATTGCCAAGTATGGAGTTGTCTCTCCCCTTTTAAATAATCTCTCCCCTGAGAATTCCTTCATGAAGTCAAAACTTCGTGATGAGGATGTGGGCCACACATGGGACAATGGCACAGCAGCTGCTTCACGGAACAGTTTGACGGGCCGTTTCCAATTCCCCTTTCAGCGTTGCAAAACGGAAACCCAAATGAGCTTGCATACTTGGTAAACATTGCAGCTCTGAGGAGCGCTTGCTGCTTATAAAAGGTCAAATTGGACAAAGGTCGTACAAATGGACAAAGTGAAGTTGGCCAGCACGTGGATTCTCCGTCAATGCGCAAACCCATCAGGAAAGGCAAGGATTGAACCAAACTTGTTTTCAGTGAACCAATCAATTACATAAATTATGTGTTTAAAATTTTTTTTATTTATCTTCTGCCATATCAGAGGTTCCTGGTGTACTGCCATAATACCACATCACCATCATCGCCAGCAGAAGCCAACAGGCCAGGCCGCTTAGAGTTCCAGGCGACAGAGTTCACATCTTGTGTATGGGCACGAGACTCGACAACGGACAAACTGAAGGAAGAGGAGTCTGGCTTGCTGTCCAAGTCTTCCTCAAACACACGGATTGCATCATCTCCACAGGCAGTGGCCAAAGCTCCGGTCAGTGGGCACCTAAAGGATCATCAGGTTTTAATTACAATTGGTTGGCACAAAGTTACATAGATAGCTTTTCATTTATCCACATAAATACGCACATCCTATATCAATGGCTGTATCCATAAACAGGGTTCTCCACAAGTACTTGAACATGAGTAAAGAATGAAGTGTGTGTGTGAGTTCACAATCCCAGTGGAGTGAGTAAAATAACCAAATTCAGTGATGCATCGGGGGGGGGAGGGGGGGTAGGTGAGGGGGTGTCCCAATGTGTTTGGCTATTGGTTGATCAAATATAAAACTAGAACAGCACTCGCTGGAACGCATTCCTCCACCAGGCTGAACAGTTTACATTTCGTATCTCACTAAAGGGCCGGACCTGGATCCGGACGTGAACCAAAATTGAATCGGCCTGTTTTCGTCACCTCAACTCATCCACCTCATTTTGTAATAACCCGTCCGCAACTTGAAATATCATGCTATAGTGTATATTATTTTTGGTCCCATCTCTCAATGGTAAAGAATCACTTTTAAAAAATCATAATGATAATAATAATCTAACATGGATCTGGATCTTCACCAAAATCTAATCAATTAATCCAGGTCACACTGTGAACAGGATATCTCAAAAAGTTGTTGATGGATTTGGACGAAATTTGTTGGAGGTTGGGTGTGTGACGATGACAAATTGATTCAATTATAGTGAAGATCTGAATCCGGACACAATAATTATTTTAAGTGATTCTTCACCACTGAGAGGGCCAAAAACGATATCTCAAAGTTATGGATGGATTCAGATGAAGCATCAGGCACGATCCATTTGGCGAGTGCATGCAGGCCTAGACAGCGAGTTCAGCAACAGGAGGGAATATTCTGGAGGGATGTGAGATGGACCCTTGGGAAAACACCTCCTCATCCAGTACGATGGCCAATGCAGAACAGCGAGTGCAGTCCCGAGGGGGGGGGGGTGGGGGCAGGGCGGCAATAAAAGCTGACGCACATGCACGTGTTCTTGCACCTAGCAATCATTCTGCACAAGTCATCAGGAAAAACCACGAGAGTAGAAAGTTCTCACCGACTCTCTGTGTCGCGTGAGTGTTTTACTCTGGTGCCAAGGAAGGAGTACGGTAATTTATTCATTTATTGTACTACATATAAGTTGAATGTTCAGCTCTCCCTCATCGCTTGGACTGTTCGGTTCACCTCTACTCCCCTCATCATTCATCATTACAAATAAACTATTTATTTATTAAAGAACGTTTTCCCACCTTCCGCATCCCGTGTGTTCCACCGTCAAATTCGGCTTTCCGTTTGGTAACCCTGGGAAACGGTAAGCTGTAGCATCCGAATGCGCTTTCCATTAAATCATAATTGAACCCAGTTTAGTTAGAAATCTTACGGCCCTTTGTGGGATCACATATCACACTTGTGAGCTTCCCATGCGACAATATATCTGCATTTATAAAAACAAAATACCAGAATATAACCAAGAAATGCTGCACAGTGTGATCCACAACAAAGTGGAAAAATCCCCATTTTTGAGCGAACAGGCTGGCATTATATACTGTATGGAGATGTTTTTCATGTAAAATAAACAAACAAAACTTGGACCGGGTGTATAGGTCGCCATCATTTTGCAAAACAAAAGGTAGAAATTGCACTATATTTTTCAACCTCATTTTTTCCTTCCTGAGAGTTTCCTTCGGTATCCATCATGTCTACACCTTACATCCCCTCCTGTCCCCCATCCATTGTTTTCCAAGTCTCCCTCTATATTGTTCTCAAACTGCACTGTTAATGTCCCCTGTCCCCCTCTCCACCTATCTGTACTGTTCTATTCAATATCTGAATCCATTTCATTCAGCTGTCCATTCATTCAACCGTCCATTCAGCTCTCCCACAAGCCGACACTGGACACAAAAAGTAAAGAAATTATTTTTTTTTTTCCAAATACACTACCGGTCAAAAGTTTCAGAACACCCCCATTTTTCCAGTTTTTACTGAAATTTAAGCAGTTTAATGTTTCAATGTACTCTGAAATTAAAGCAGAGAACAAATAAACAATTGCAGATAAAAAAGAAATTATAGAATCGTTTTGTTGAACAAAATTTAATCCAAACGTTTGACTCATCGAAGTGGCCACCTTTTGCAGATATAACAGCCGAACATACTCGTGGCATTCTTTCTACAATGGAAATCAAATATTGTTCGGAAAGTTCTTCCCAACACTTTTGCAGAAGTTCCCACAAATGTGTTACACTTGCAGGTTGCTTTGCTTTCACCCTTCTGTCCAGTTCATCCCAAACCAGTTCAATGGGGTTTAAGTCTGGAGGCTGTGCTGGCCATTCCATTAATTGAAGCCGACCGTCTTGTTCTTTTCTTCTGAGGTAGTTCTGACATAGCCTGGAGGTATGTTTTGGGTCGTTATCTTGCTGAAGGATGAACTCTTGACCAACTAGCTGGAGACCAGAGGGTATTGCATGGCGCCGCAAAATGCTATGGTAGTCCTTTTGGTTCAGGGTGCCAGTCACTGTCCAAGTCGTCGACTCTGGATCCAGCAAAAGAGCCCCAGATCATCACGCTTCCTCCTCCATGTTTGACAGTTAGTGTCACACACTGAGGAACCATCCTTTCGCCTATTCAACGGCGTACAAAAACCCTGCGTGATGAACCGAAGATTTCAAATTTTGATTCATCGGTCCATAAGACCTTCGTTTTCAGTAGTCCACTGGCGGTACTTCATGGCCCAGGCAAGCCTCTTTTTCTTATTTTGCCATCTCTGCAATGGCTTTCCTACTGCCACTCGACCTGTCAAACCTGCAGCTCGAAGTCTTCTCTTCACAGTTGAAACTGAGACTTCCTTACTTCGACCAGTGTTAAGCTGTGCTTGAAGCTGCTGTCCTGTATGCCGTCTATCACTCAAGCTGTTGACTCTCAGAAACTTGTCTTCTGATTGTGTTTTGGCTTTGGGTCTGCCGGAACTCTTCCTGTCAGAGTTTCCTCCAGTTTCCAACTGCCTTTTGATGGTGTCGGAAGCTGTACTCACTGACACCTTGGCTTATTTGCAATTTCTCTGAAGGAAAAACTGACACTTTTAAGGGTTATAATGGTCTGTTTGTCTTCCTTTGTTAATTGTCTTTTTCTCGCCATTTTGATAGCAATGTACTCCTTCCTGCAGTGCAATATTGTCCAAATAATGCTTCAGAGGGTGTAGCAACACAGTCTGTTCCAACACTGATTTTATACAGAGGGTTTGCAACTAATCAACAAAAGTTGGGACACCTGTAGGAATTGTTTGCATCAACCTTCAAGGCTTAATTAATTTTCATTGCTGCAGAACAGCTACAGTTGCTTATCCATTACTTGTTCCCTGAAAAGGGCCTTTTTTAACAACTCTGAAATTTACATTATTTTTCATTTTTTGGAAATGTAAACTTTTTTTTTAACCTCTGGCAGTTTACTGCTTCGCTTTGTACCATTTCAGGTTATTCACTGGACTTGAAGTGCTTAAATTTCAGTAAAAACTGAAAAATGGAGGTGTTCTAAAACTTTTTACCAGTGGAGTAAATTTAAAAAAAAAAAAAAAAAAAAAAAAAAAAATCACTGGTGAGGTGCTTTTCACTTGGTATTCATAAAATCTTGGCCAGAAGCTTTTATGAAGAACATACTTGTGATTCTATAGGGTGAATAAAAGAGGGCCTGAGGAATGCAGATGAGCAGAGTTTGGACCATTGGAAAGTTCATATGGAAGGTGCTACTGGATAAATGTGTACGTCATGGTAAGGTTGGAGAGGGGCAGGGAGGTGGTTTTAAGGTTAGGAAGTGCAAAAGTAGACGCGGCATGTGATAGAAAACAGAAAAGTCCCCGACACGTATTCAAGCGGAAGACCCGATGCCTCAGCTTCTTGATGACGATTCCAACTTACGAGGAGAATTCAACAAAGCCATTGTAATGATCCGTTGCTTTTGCACCAACATTTCTCGACATTTTATGATGATGCCTTTCATAGAAATTGTTGTATTTCTAACTTTTGTTCTTTAAAAACCCCAATTATTCCCACCTTGCCAGTGTGCTGCGGATAACTCGCCTACACTTCTCCAAAGACACCATGCCATCTTAAACATTCACCACTGACACAGGCGGATGGGTCATCTGGTTTCAAGTTCTTCCAAAGGACGGTGTACACATTGAGGCATCGCCTTGCATGCTAAACACCAGGGTGACAGTTTATAGCTGTGTCGCGATTCAAACCCAGGCTGCACAGGAGACAAGTGTGCATACCTCTAAATATTTGACAATTGTAAAATTTTCCCATAATTTACAATATTACATCGTTTTTGGAGTCTCACAAAGTACAAATCATAAATACACCAAGAAGAAATAACAATTGGGAACACAAAATAGCAATTAAAAAAAACAAAAACAAAACCAGAAACAATATTTCCATCATGCTGAAAGTACACTTGCCAAGAAACGTCGTAGATGACACGTGTGTGATAACCTGACAACGTGCAGACACATTTCCATCTTGGCGCCGACTTGGTGGGGGCATCATCTGCAGGATGGATTATAAAGATAAATTAAAATTCAAAAAGGCATATCCAATTAGGGAAGAGAAGCACACAATTTCTCGAATCTTAATGTTTGAATACTAACCTTGTGTTTTTCAAAGTTATTTCTAATTCTCCCACTTGCATTTATCTTGATCTACACAAAGGCTACATCGAAGAACCCCCTGTGAGAGTTATCAGAATCCAACATATTCTCATACGCACCGTCTTGTGGAAACTCCTGCCAAATCCGTACGGTGCGATCATCGCTGCACGATGCAAAGCGTTGTCCCGCTCCATCGAAGCTCAGGCTCCACACGGTGGAATCGTGACCATTCAGCGTGTCAAAGCATGCCCAGTCGTCGTCGTCCTCGTGGTACAACTTGATGGAGTTATCGTAGCTTGCCGACACCAACACCTGGTAGTAATTGAGCTTTATTATATGAGCTTTCAAGAATGGAAAACATTTACGACAAAAACAACAAATCAGACATTTTTATGTGTCTTTCCTTCCTCTTCCTCAAGTGACACACACACACACACACACACCTCCTTATGAGGATGCCAAATAATGTGCTTCACGTCCTGTGTGTGGGAACTCAGAACACTTGCGCATTCGTACTCTTCTTCCTCATCCACTGCACACAACCACGGCACATGCAGCAAAAGACTTTATGTCACAATAACTTTCTGAGACTTCAACCTCCAAAAGGAGTGTTGAACAACACAATGTCAAGTACCCAAGCCAGGAAATTTATTTATTTAAAGATCATGCACACATGGGATCTTACAAATATGGAACGAATTGAGCTTCCATTGAAGAATCTCATCAACACACAAGCACGGCAGGTTCCGATGAGGCAAGGTTCTTACCCCCTACGCATAAGTATAGGAAATTTGGTCAGGACACCAACCATAAGGTTGGCTCTAGTGAAAAATACCTTGGAAATGGCGACGTCGACATTGGATTAGAGGACGGTCGACTCGACATCCCCTCTGGCAGGATGGGCGCACCCACTTGTGTTGTGCTATATGTTGGTTTTTAAGTTTGTGTCCAATTGCAACATCAAAGCAAGTCTATAACAACAATGCTCATTATATATATATATATATATATATATATATATATATATATATATATATATATATATATATATATATATATATATATATATATATATATATATATATACATATACACACATATACATATACATATACATACAGTCGACACTTATAAGAGAGACGTTTGTTTGCGTCACCATTTTTCTCAAAGATGGCCGAATGGATCATCAGCAAACTTTCAGAGGTTCGTCAGGGAGTGTTTTAGGCCAAATTTATTTATTTCATTTTTTAATTGCTTCATAGTGCCTAAGCCTTTGTAGCCTTTTGAAAGGTAATATTAAATAACCCCCGACCCCATTCCTTAGTGGATGTAAGGAAGTGTTTAGGGCCCCCACAAAATAAATTACCAAAAAAAAACATTTGGTTTCTTAAAAATGCCGACAGGATTCGAACATCATTGGGCAATGCCGGGTACCCCTGCTCGTATTGAATCAACAATAATGATGGGAAGATGATCTGAAAGAAAAAAAGTTTGATTGCAGACCCAAAACAGCTTGCAAACAACCTCATTAGAACCTGCAGTGCAGGGAATTCAAAACACTCACAAACGAGCTGGCACATTTTCTTACAGTCACCGGATTTGGGATGGGCAGTGAAGGGAGGTTGGGGGGGGGGAGAACATCTGTGAAACCTAAACCATCTCAGGGAAAGAAAAGAAAAAAAAAAAAAACAACAACACACAGGACATTATATCGATAGCAATTAGCTAAAACAGCAACAATTTAATCACACTTAATGCAATTGAGCACAGACTGGAGTTTGCCATTCCCTGTTTTTAATGACCTGATATATTGTAATTCAGTCCCTGACTAAAGACCCAATTTGTGAAGCAATTACGTGGGAAGCAACAAGCCCTCTGGTTGCGGTAATTACACTGGGAGGATGGGGCAGTAATTAAGATCTTCATTAGGGTAGCAAAGACAACAGTTAGGTGCCATATGGCACGAGAGAGTTCATTGTCCAAAGCGTTGTTTTAAAAGCGAAACATTTAAGCAAGACATCTCCAGGGAAGACCAGGAAGTGAGAATCACCAAACACACAGAGCACCGGGCCCACGACGAGGTGGCTGTGTCTTAATTGGATCCATTAACGAGACATAAATAAACAAAACGAGTCTACACCAAGTGCAGTCTGTTGGAACAAATCACTTGGACAAAATGTTAAGCATTTCCAAGTTTGGTTTTCGGGCTCACATTTTCAATTTAAAAGTCCCCTTTCTCTGTGAATCTGAGACCCGAAACGATAATCTTATATATTATTTCCGAGTTTGTGGTTTCGTGTCGCGCTATCTTCGACTTTGTTCTGCGCTCGAGTAACGTGATATTCGGCTTACATTATCTCAAAGACCATATGAGGTGCATGGTACAAAAAAAAAGGTAAATAAAATGGTTCTGAAACAGTGAAATCGTATTCCACTTACTGCATTAAAGTAAAATTACTACTGATACTCTGCATCAGTTCCTTTCTCAAACACACCCACCCCAACATGTCGCGAAGAGCGTGGGTTATGCTTGTCTTTTTGAATCTTAGCTTCCATGGTGTTAAACGGCGGCTCATGTTCTGTTGTTGGCTGCCCGAGAGGACACACGGAAACGTTTCCCTTATTTTGAACGGTTCGTTTACCGACACCTATTGCAGCTTCATGAGTGCACCTTGCATGTATCAGAAATTGAAGTTCTGCCACCTGAAGTCCAATGCTGGCCAGACAAATTCCCGATTAAAAATAAATTTAAATAATACGAAGAACATGGACTCTTGTCCCATCGTGCCTGAACCTCGTCCAAACGGCATCTATTCAATCTTTTAGGCTATTCACTGCCTATGATCGTGAGGTCATCTACCGCTTGTCATTTACCCAACTTAATTGGGAGAGGGGGAAAAGGAAGGTGTGGGAGTGGGGTGGGGATCACTGGGGCAGGCACGCCCCAACAATACAAAGCTGTTTACCCTCACCACCCAAGGTGGACAGAGGTTGTGTTTTCACCCGTCTGTCTGTGAATAGGATGTTGAAAAAAAGTTATGGACGGATTTGGACGAAAAACTTTATGGATAGGTTGGGTGTGTGACAACAGCGAATAGATTCGATTTTGGTGATGATCCGGATCCGGATCCGACGACTAGAATTTTAAAAAGTGATTCTTCACCATTGAGTGCAGCAGGATATTTCAAAAAGTTACGGAAGAGATTCTGACAAAACTAGGTCGAGGACTTGGTTGGGTGACAAGAACAAGCAGATTATATTTTGGTTCAGCTCTATCAGAATCCCACCTATCAGTGGGACACAAAACAAACTGTTCAGCCTGGCGGAGGTATGCGACCTACCGAGTGTCGTTCTAGTTATTACCAGCATTCCTCACTTAACGACCGAGTTCCTCCTCCGACTAGGTCGTTAAGCGAGGATATATTTTTAAATGTTTATGCAGTAGTGTACTGTATTAAACAGAATAGAGGAAATCAGCTCTAATATACATTACTTAGGTTTGCATACTGTAAATACAGGTAATCGTTTTTATTTATTCTGAATAAAGAAAAGGTCTAAAGGAAACTCCAACTTGATAACTTCACCCATGCCTTGTTATTTGCACGATAGTAAACGGGCAGCACGTGCTTACGAACCCGATTCAATGAACGTGGCTTCTCGGAGCGATAGATGAGGAAACGCTTTAACTTGAACCCAGCGACATTTCCTTCCAGCAACAATGTGACCCTGTCCTTGAAAGCCTTGAAACTGGGCATCGTTTTAGCTTCTTTGTGTAAGTCGGACCTTTCGGGCATTTTCTTCCAAAAAAGTCCGGTTTCATCCACATTGAAGATCTGTTCCGGAAGGTAGCCGCCTTTCTCGATTATTTCATCAAATTGGTCAAAAAAAATTTCTGCTGCTTCTATGTCCGCGCTTGCCGCCTCACTGCTGATACACAATAAAGTACAAATTTATGGACGAAATATGTAGTCTTGGAGATTGCGAATGCTATGGTAGTGAATACCGACCGACTGCGGGAACAAGACTGAGACTGAGAAAGGGTGACGCGAGATGAGATGCTCAACACTGAGACGCCGCGCTGCCGCTTCCACAACCAAAGTTCTCGTACAGCGTACAATACCGACTGGTTGGAGAGCTGGCCGTAAGTCCGGGCGGTCGTTAAGTGAGGAGTGCCTGTACTTCGGCCGCTGAAGGTGAAGGAGGTTATGTTTTCACCCCTTTCTGTCTGTTTGTTTGTGTGCAGGATATCTCAAAACGTTGTGGATGGATCTGGATTAAATTTTGTGGACGAACCGATTCGGTTTTGGTGAAGATCCGGATCCGACTACTAGAATTTAAAAAAGTGATTCTTCACCATTGAGACGTCGGGCCAACTTTGACATAGAGCACGATATCTCAAAAATGTATTGAACCCGATATGTTCTCGTGGATCAGGCATTACTTGGTGGAGGTGTGCGCTCCACCGAGTGCCCTTCTAGTTTCCCCTGTGCCAAGCAAAATAAAAAGCAAAGCAATGCTGGAAATACAGTACACAGAAAAATCTCACCAAAGTTTCAATGTTTCAACGCTTTTCTCTTTTCCTGAAGTATTTTATATTCACCCCAGGATCAAATATCCGATGTCCAACTAAACTGTTCCTGAACACGGATTATAGTAAGCAGTCAAATTTTTGTCGACGTGCATCCCAATGCACGACTCTGTAAGAGGCCCTCTTTTTTTCTCAGCCTCCTTCTACAATCCATACCTGACTTCACTCACAATTTACTCAAACTTCCTTTTCGACAGAGTCAAATCAACTTTGCAGGCATCAAAATGTTTGGGCGATTTAGTGTCACGATTGGTAGATTGCAAGCCAACCCTTCCCCCTCCCTGACCGCCACATTAATCGAATCTTGTGTCGTCGTAATGGAAACAAGGTGTGTGGGTGAAACATGATGCAATGCATGGCACACGGTGATAAATGTTCCACCTGGAAGTCATGCGAAGAACTCAAAAAAGGCTTAGTTCCATGCAAGTACAGCAGAAAGCATAATCGAGAACAAAAATTTCTTTATAGCACCATCATAGGGAAAGGAAAAGCCACAACAACGTTGAGGATAAGCTTGCGCTTCTATGCAGCGAGGGAGGCAGTGCCATTGTTGTGGCGTCGCTGGCACCCAGAGTGCTTCAGGAAGTGACATCACTTCCCCCCCACCCCCAAGCTCAGTGGCTGTGTTTGTCTCGTCTAACGGTCCTGTGTTGTGTCTCATGTATTAGCCTGCATGTCCATGTGTGTGGCTGCTCCACCATGAGCCTTAAATCCTGAAAAGTAACAATAATAAAACACGAGGTAACGTGCCATTAATGTTAACAATGTCGATGGCATTACAACACAACACTGACCTTCCCAGATCCACACACTCTTGTCTCTACTACAGGTTGCAAGAAGGTTTCCAGACGGTGCCCAAGCTACGGCTTTAATTTCATTCTCATGACCTTCCAGCGTTGCCGTGCACTGTTCTCCGCAGAAGGGGGAGGTGGAAAGAGGAAGTGGCAGGGGGGGGGGGGAGCAAGAGTGATGGAGACCTTTCCCGAACATTAAGCCGCCGACAAACTACGTGCGGGCTCGACTGTGAATGAAGGATCAAAATGCTTCGCAGGCCAACGAAGCTGAGAGTCTGGACACATGTCGGCTCTTAAAGATGCCGGTCTGGGAACTTCGCGGCATGCTCACCTCAAAGTCCTGGTGAGTTTTCTTCCATATACACGTTGTGGCATCAAAGCTGGCTGAAGCAAAGTAATTACCGCAAGGTGACCAGGAGACCTTCCGCACCGTTCGCTGGTGTCCATCTGCCAATACTGACTTGCACACCCAATTTGGCCCTGAAAGGCAGCACAAGTCACACATGACAAACTGCCGCGTTAAAACGGCTCGACTTCACACCGCACCCCTCTTCCCCCTTTCAATCCTGTGGAAACAACCCAACCTCGGGACACAATTTTAAAACGAGCAAGAAAATTATTCAAGTACCATTTCATAAAATGCACACTCTTCGTTCATGTGATGCAAACGTATAAACAAAAGATAATGTTGTGAAAAACGGTTCAAAACTTTTAAATAAAACTGGATGAACAGAGAGAGGAAATGCAACACAATCGAGGAGCAAACCACGCATCTTACAATAACTACAAATGCCATTTGATCAGTAACATCTCAAGATGTAGTCTTGAGCGACGTTCACCATTTTAAAAGAGAGAGGTGAGACAGTGGTTCGCTGTGTTCCAATTTATAATACTCGACCACAAACAATTCCGTTATGAATCATCTGCTTTGAAACAATGTTCTATTATTGTAGCCATTATGCAAATGTGAAAAAAGTAACGAAGCCAACTGAAAGGGAGGGGCCGGGGGGGGTGCCCGTGCCGGGTGGGGGGCAGGTTAGGTTTGGGGCGCCCAGGTGGGGTGGGGGGGTACCCATGCCGGGTGGGGGGGTGCCAATTCCGGGTTGGGGGGGCCCATGCCGGGTTTGGGGCACCCAGGTCGGGTTGGGGGCATCCATGCCCGGTTGGGGGCACCCAGGTTGGGTGAGGGGCGCCCATGGGGGGTGCCCATGCCGGGTGGGGGGCGCCCATGCCGGGTTTGGGGCACCCAGGTCGGGTTGGGGGCGTCCATGCCGGGTTGGGGGCGCCCATGCCGGGTTGGGGGCGCCCATGCCGGGTTGGGGGCGCCCATGCCGGGTTGGGGGCGCCCATGCCGGGTTGGGGGCGCCCATGCCGGGTGGGGGGCGCCCATGCCGGGTGGGGGGCGCCCATGCCGGGTTGGGGGCGCCCATGCCGGGTTGGGGGCGCCCATGCCGGGTTGGGGGCACCCATGCCGGGTTGGGGGCGTCCATGCCGGGTTGGGGGCGTCCATGCCGGGTGGGGGACGCCCAGGTCGGGTGGGGGGCGCCGAGGTCGGGTGGGGGGAGCCCAGGTCGGGTTGGGGGGCGTCCAGGGGGGATGCCTGTGCCGGGTGGGGGGGGCAAATTGGGTTTGGGGCGCCCATGCTGGGTTGGGGGCGCCGAGGTCGGGTTGGGGGAGTCCATGGCCATGCCCAGTGGGGGACGCCCAGGTCGGGTGGGGCGCGCCGAGGTCGGGTTGGGGGAGCGCATGGCCATGCCCGCTGGGGAACGCCCAGGTCGGGTAAATCCAACCTGTCAGGCGCACTTCGTCCAACAACAGAACTCGCTTAACAGGCTTACCCTCTTGGCCCCAGATTCGGATGGCCTTATCTCCGCCACAGCTTGCAAGCAGAGTCCCGTTCGGGCTCCAGCACACGCACCATACCCGGTCCGTGTGCCCAGAGAGAGTATGCAGGCGTTCTAACGAGCCGGACATTTGCTCGCACTAAATTTTGAACCTATGACTTTCCCTCCAGGTGCAGGATCGTTTCACTATTTTTTACACTTTATATTCCTTTCCTTAATCAGGATACATCGGCGAGAAAAAAAAAAAAAAAATCTGACACACCATCCACTGAACTGACCTAATCTCGCGAGATTTCACGACGACTGCAAGAAACCGCGTTCGTTATTTGCAAGTTTACCTGTGGTAATTTTTCCTCCACGCTAATGACGCACCTTAATGTTTACATATGGGTGAGAACTTAAAATATCCAATCGTGAGGTAAATAATGATTTATTGAATCGAACTACAGGCACAGTTGATTCTATTTCTACCGCCCGCTACACCGCCATCAAAGACAATTGCGTTGAAATTCGTGAAAATCTTAAAAGTAAATATAAACATTCCAGAGAAAGATAAAAAGGTATAATACACGACAGTACGAAATAAATAGATGAATCAATATATATATATATATATATATATATATATATATATATATACATATATATTCGCAGGATGACGCAGCTCTGAAGAGACAATACGTTGGAGGAGAAATTTTGAGGAGAAAAATCTTCAAACAACTTTTTCTCCAACATCTCCCGAGAAATGTCCAGCTCATCCTGACGTCTACAGGTGAATTGGTGAGCATCGAGTAACAGAGACATGAGGAGATCTGTGGAAGGGAGAGGGATGGGGCGGGGTACACGGGGTAAACAAGATGGACGCCACAGGGACTTTCAGGAAGGAAAGCAGGGAGTTTGAAGGAGGTGGATTAACGGGGTAGAAAAGATCGTGGTTTTGGATGGGGGAAGATAAGAGATGGTGGTGAACAGCTGTTTTGAAGACCTGGAGGGAAGAGTGGGATTGAAGAGAGTGTGGGAGTTTGTTCCAAAGGTGGGAAAAAAGAGGAATGAAAGAGTGAAGGTGAGCAGTGATTCTTGATTTTGGTAGTTTTACCAGAAGGGGGTTGCTGGCGGACCTTGAGCGCCCTGCGGAAATTTGTGGGGGGGGGGGGGGAGGACATATCTCAGACAGAGCATGGCGTGCAAAGCCGTAGAGGACACGGTAGAAGACAGAAAGACCAGTGAGAGCATGAGCAGTGAGATCATGAGAGACCCAAAGACTCAGCCTCATCGCAGGAGATACCAATGATCCTAAATGCCTTGGTTTCCACAGAGTGTAGCCAAGAAAGGTGAGAGGCAGGAACACCAGCCAAAAGGGGAGAGCAGTACTCCATTGGGATGTGGACAAAAGCTTTGTATGTGGTCAGGAGCTCAGGTGTGCCGAGGAAGGAATTTGCACGACGGAGGACGCCCAATCGGTAACTGGCTTTGGAGGCCAGCTTGGAAATGTGGCTTTCCCAGGAAAGATTATGGCAGATAATGAGATCCAGAAGCTTGAATGAAAGGACTTCTTCAAGATGATTGTTGAGAAAGTAAATGGGGGGGGGGGGTTCCAGACGGTCCTTTCGGAGAGACATCGTGAGACTGTGAGATTTGTCCAGATTGAAAGACATGTTCCACATGTTTGACCAGCTCGTGATTTTATCCAGATCTGCAATGAGCGAAGAAGCTGCTGCTTGCCGGTTTGAGGGAGAGTTTCCAGAGAGTCGGAGAGATCATTGATGAAAACCAGAAAAAGAACAGGGCCAAGAACACTGCCTTGAGGAATTCCAGCCTGGATAGGAAGAGGGGATAAGAGAATTCCATTAAGTGCTGCACATTGGCTTTTATAGGAGAAGACGTCTGCGAGCCATGAGTGGAGATGGCCTTGGATACCATAGGAAGAGAGTTTGGTGAGAAGTGCCAGACAGTATCAAAGGCATGTGATGTGTCTCGGGAAATGGCTCTGATTTCCTTTCTGGCATTGAGAATCTCCATCCATTATTGAGAGAGCAGAAGCAGCATATCTAGGGTAGAGAGACCTGGTCTGAATCCAAATGGATGATCGGAAATCAAGCCATTGAAGAAGAGGAAGGATTTACTGTCTGAAGCGAGGATGGATTCCATAACCTTGCTGATGATTGGGAGAAGGCTGATTGCTCTGCAGTTGCAGGGATCTGTTTTTGCACCTTTTTTGGATTGGAGGGAGAACATACATCAGAAACACACAACTAGATGCCACCAGGATTTGGAGTAGGGAGACAAGTTTGAGAGTTCAGCCTTGAGTTGAGAAAGATGTTTTCTGGCTTTCCTGAGGGTAGACACACTTGCTCTGAGCTTCCTGGAAGGAAATGAGATTACCCTCAGTTGGATTAGCCTTCCATGAGGCGAAGGCAAGTTGTTTCGGGACAACTGCCTTGCCACAAGCTTCAGTGAACCAAGGGCAGGAGGAAGGGTAGGACAACTGAAGACGAGAGGGGATAAATCTGTGCATGAGGGAGAGCAAGTTTCTTTGAAAGAATTCCCAGGAGGAGTTGATGTTGGAGGAAGTATAGATTGGAGCCAGTCGAGAAGTTTGGCTGCTTGAAGTCCCTGCCAGTTGGCCTGAGTGAAATGCCAGACTCGACAGCACAGAGGTGGTTCTCTAAGGGCTGCCAGAGAGATGTCTACTTTGACAAATAGTTGCTTTCTTTGAGTTGACCTTTGACCTTGAAAATGGTTCCTTTCCAAATTCAGTTATACACCAGGCAATTGCTGTTTCATCTCCAAGTCAATCGGATGAAAATTGCCGATTTTTCAGATGATAATTGATGATCTTAGAAGTTTGACCTATTTACCTCAAAATCTGTTGGTTACTCAATTCAGTGAGCCACTATGCAATTGCTCTTTAATTTTTGAAGTCAATTAGATGAAAAATGACGATTTTACAAATTACACCTCAAGATGACCTTTTACCTTTTGACCTGAAAATCAATAGCCTTCTCCACTGTGACTATCACCACAACTTGGTAAAGTTTCGTGACTCGGTAAATTGCTTCTAGACAAAAAGTCCCGAAGCTACGCGGTTGAGATATTGGCGTCCACGGTCAGTTCAGCGACCCGCCAGCTCATGGAGTTATCCGAGAGCGACAGCCTACAATTCCGGGGAGTCTGGTGGAGACGATGTAGCTTTCCCCACTGAGTGGTCATTCTCGCCACCGACCCCCAGCCCACAACAATATACAATATATGTGTATGTGTGTATATATATATATATATATATATATATATATATATATATATATATATATATATATATATATATATATATATTTCCAGCGGTGTGTGTGTGTGTGTGTGTGTGTGTGTGTGTGTGTGTGTGTGTGTGTGTGTGTGTGTGTGTGTGTGTGTGTGTGTGTGTGTGTGTCTGTCTGTGACCGCTGTTTCTCGACAACCACTGGTCCGATCTAATTGAAACTTGCCAGGTATATTGCTGTGGACCTGAGGATGTGCCTTTTCAAGGTTTTCAAGGTTTGATATTAATTAAGTAATTTGTGTTTTTCCTTGCGAGGACATTGCGAAAAGGCAAAATATGTTGGCGCTAATTGAATAATTGGCCATTAAAACTCAATTGCGAATAATCGTAACTGCGATATGCGAGCTTCCGGACAGTGAGGACTTAACTTCGCGTAGGCCGGTGCGTGGCCGGCCGACGATGACGTCACGTGCTGTGCTGGTTACGATGGGGATTGATCGGTGCCTTCGTTACCGTGGCGTCGTCGTGGCAATGGTCAATGGCAGCGAATGTCATTGCAAGCAAAGACAGGGAGGTAAACTTGATTTTAATTTCAATTTTAATTTAGTCTGTGTGTGTAAGTATCACAGCAGTTGTTACTTCAATGCAAGCGATAATTCGTGGAATGATGTGAACATTCCGTATGGGCACGCACCACTTCCGGATGGTGATGACAATGTATTTTAATAATTTCTCGATTTCTTATGCACATTTATAGATAAACACAATGCCCCAATCCAGTCGTCGTTTGCGAGAGCGAAGGAACGGCAACTGTCCACCTGACCATGTGGACAGTGGACACGGACAGTGGACAGTGAAAAAAAGCAACGTGTCTATTTTTTGGGGGGGGCGATGGGGGGTTGCACGTAAGGGCACGCACGTGAAGGAACGACCTGTGTGGCTGTTTCTGGCTCGTGGTTTGAATGTTACTATTTTTTATTTTTTTTGATTTGCACATACGGCCATGCATGTACGGGCATGCGAGAGCGAAGGAACGGCCTGTGTGGTTGTTTATGTCTCGCAGTTTGAACGTTTATTTTTTATTTTGCACGTACGGCCACGCACGTATGGGCACGTACTAGTATATACTAATAAGAGGCTGTGTGTGTGTGTGTGTGTGTGTGTGTGTGTGTGTGTGTGTGTGTGTGTGTGTGTGTGTGTGTGTGTGTGTGTGTGTGTGTGTGTGTGTGTGTGTGTGTGTGTGTGTGAGTCTGTCCTCCATAACTCCAAAACTATAAAACCTCGTAGCCTGAAACTGCATGCATACTAAGAAAACTCCAAGGAAGTGCAAGAGTGAAAATTGGGTGTTTGCGTTCATTAAAACACCTCTTTTGAAGACGATTAACTGCCTTATTTAATTATATCCTTCATCAGGCAATCGTCAGCCACCTCGCTGTCTGGGGTCTTAAGGTGTTTCCTCGGTAACGTTGCTGGGGTCTGAATCTGCCATGTTTTCTGGCCTGCTCAACCATGCTTTGACTTGGAACAGGCCGCAACAATTTCTTAAGGTTAAAGTTAATTTTTCACTTTCCTCATTCATATCATTGCCTGTTCATCATAACTACAAATCATTGTGGACATCGCTTTTGTAAGAATTATGTTTTCAAATTCCGAGCTTGGAGCAATTTCATGCATTATGAGATGATTTTCCACGATCTACTTTCCCAAACTAATTAAAGTATATCATCGAAATATTATGTCGCTTTTTAGGATTGGATATCATCCGGACTCACTGATGATTTGCTGTCGCTGATGATTCGCCAATAAGTGATGAAACCGGTCTGGCAGCTGAAGGGTTGTGCAGCATTGAGATTCTCATGTGTGTACTATGTGTGAACGTCTTTGGAGCTGTACAGGAACTCTGAGAAGGGTTTGAAACAGCAAAGCGCTTACCTTGTGTAGGCCTTATTGGGTTGCTTTATTCAGCTTCTACAGCTGGAGGAGTGTGGGAGATATATATATATATATATATATATATATATATATATATATATATATATATATATATATATATATATATATATATATATATTGTTGTGGTTACCAGATTCGCAAACCACCATTCAGGTCCCTTAGGTGAGGTATCTCGGTAAGTGCATGTGTAGTTAGGCCCAAACCCGTTGTCTAGTGGGAATACATGTCATTTATACGTGCTGCGACTCTTCAGGATAGCCGTTTTTCTTTTACTATCTTTATTTTGGACCAACCGCCACCATCACAACCACAACAACAACCACCAACCACAACGCCGCTTCACCACAACCGCCACGACCTTCACGCACACCTCACAACCGTAGCATCGCCACCGTTCTTGCCCCGCTGTGGGTACCGGTGTTGGACTCATGCAGAACGCGCGTCGAACAGCGTGTACAAAACCACGGATTTTCTGCTTCAAAAACGGATCGAAAACGACACACGCCCACTTTTTGCCGTCCAATCGGTGAGCGAGGGGCGAATTGGCCCCGCCCCCAGGGCGATCGATATATGCAAATTTGTGGATCAAAAAGCCTTCACGCCCACTTTTTCTCGGGCCAATGGGGAGCGAGGTGAAAGGTCAAAGGGAGGGGGTCAAAGGCGAAGTTACGGGGGGGATAAAAGGACGGTGTTCGTCAGTCAAAGGAGTCGTAAAAGTCGGAGCGAAAGAGTCAGCAGAACGAGAACGAGGGGTCGGAGAGTCGCAAGAGAGAACGAGGGAGAGTCAGCAGAACGAGAACGGAGAGTCAAGAAGAGGAGAGTCGGAAGCAGAGGGTCAAGACTTCGCGGGCGGTGGAGCTGCTCGTCGTGTGCGTTGGAGTCGGAACGGAGGGGACGAGCTGTGGAAAGGCGGCGACACCAGACGAGGGGGTGCTCGCGTCGTGCAGGAAGCTGCACCCGAGGGAGGCCGGCAGCGCGACCTGGCCGAGGTGGAGACGCTCGTCGCATATAATAAAGATCCTCTATACCCCGAGCATCAGCAACCCCCTCCTGTTTCCCCCCGCGCTGAGATAGTGCGACCAAGGGGGCCCCGTTCCCACCCCCTGCCAGGCACTGTCCACGAGGCCCGCGGGTTGCGGGGCCATCGCCGCTCCGCGTCTCATCACCAGACGGGTAGGCCCGACCCGGTCTCGGCCCCAGGCCTACCTCATTCTTGGGGTATTTCTTTTCCTTGGTTTTGGGTATGTGTTGTCGGCGCCGTCTGTGAAGTAGAATTGTATAAGTGTTGCCGTGTGCTCGGTAGTCGGTATTAGCTCTGCACTGTGTTTTCACTTTTATGTTTGCTTTTTGTGTAAATGGAATTGTGTTTTCTTTTTTTTGTGTGCATTTGGTGGAATTGTATTTGTGTGCTTTCCCGTGTGCCGAGAATAAATGTGCTTTATTGTTGAACTGTTCTCCCGCTTCGCTTCGTCTTTTCCTCCATTGAATCCCCATCTTGCTTCACGTAAAGGGTTGGTAGTGGGCTGAATACGCCCGATAATTAATCGAACCGTCGAGGTCGACGATAACACCGCTCGGTTATTCTGATAGTACGGAACGGGTCGCTTAAGTGGCCCGTGTCCGAAGTCGACCTGCGGCGAGGTGCGATCGCCCGGTCTACCCTCCGCGTGGGTACTTAGGTAGTTCGAATTTGGCGAGCAACCCTATCCCACGCGGGGGCTGATTGGCTCGATCGCGGTGAGACCGAAAGGTCCACCCGTGACTGGTTCCCGGCGTTAGTCCGAGAGGGTCACGACTGGATTGTCCGTCCGGTGGGCGACGTGCCGCGATTCGAGTTACGTGGCCGTCGCACGCCGGCGGGCGCGAAAACCGCAACACTGGTGTCAGGAGTGGGATACAAATTCATCGCCCTCCTCGCGGCACTGGTATCGGAGAACAGGAAAACGGGCTCTCCTGTCTCCGGCTAAATTTACGGGAATCGGTCCAGGGGTGAGAGAAGCGACTCCCGATTCCCCTCCAAATTACGAGCGATTCAAATTAACCCTTCACGAGAAGCAAGATGGCGTCTCAAGGCGAGCGGGTGCCGGGTGGATTAGGTATGTGTAATAGTAATGTAGAATCCATGGTCCAGGATGGAATCCCCGTGCAGGAAATGTTGATTGTGCAGGAACACGGACTCGCCCAACTGAACCCAGGGCCCGAGGTGGGTGCGGCAGCGGCCGCGGTGTATGACACCTCCCCCTCTCCACCAAAACCCTTCCCCAACCCTTGCCGAAACGGCTCAGCTGAGTGCATCCAACATGGCCCAGCTATAGCCATGCTGGCGGCAATGAACGAAAAGATGAATGCGAAAATGATCGAAAAAATGGATGCAAACACAAATGAAATGAAAAACGAAATGAATGAAGTGAAAACGACGATGGATGCGAATACACAACAAATAAACGAAAAGATGGATACAAAAATGAACGGAATGGAAACAAACATGAAGGAGGAAATGAAAAAGCTGCGGGGTGAGACGCAGAACATGGGCCGAAGCCTGCAGGCGGGCATGAGGGCCGTGACCGGGGAGATAAAAATGGCGACTCCACGTGTGGGAGCAAACGAGCTGGGTGGGGGTGCAACGGCTGACAGGCCCGCGGTGGAGGCGGGTAAAAAAATAATTCGTGGATCGTGTTGGGCGAGGGTCGTGACGATGACCGAAAGGGAAAAATTAAATGGGGAGACCAAAACGTGTGAGACGAGACACGAGGTGACGACAACAGAAATAATAGTTGAGACAAGGGAGGTAAAGGGTGAAGAGTTGGCAGAGACACGGGAGATGGGAACGATAGAGGGAAGACTACACGATGAAGACGGGGTAAGTGACGCGCACGCACACACGGAGGTAGTGGAGGACAATGGGGTTGAGCTCGCGGAGCGTGTGGGGACCCGGTGCGAGCACCTGGATGGCCTCCTCGAGGAACGAGGGGAGGGAGTATGCCCCCTTGAGGTGAGTCACGACCAGGTGAGTTCGGTCGTGCTTTGCGAGGTTGAGGGGACGAGTGCTGTGGACGGGTGCACGGAGAGCTTGGGGGGTATAGAGGCCCCGGAGACCCTTGTGGGGACACGAATCCCCAGTGTGGTTGTCCCTGTGTGTGTGGTGCAAGGTGTGAGTGCGTCCCCGTGTGTGGAAGCGACCCCGTGTGTGAGTGGTGTGGTGGCGATGGTGCCGGAGTACGTGCTTCCCAGCACGCCGTGCGTGGGTGAGGCACCGTGTGTGAGTGAGGCCGTGTGTGTGAGTGAAACGGCCAGTATGAGTGAGGCACCACGTGTGAGTGGTGTGGTGGCGATGGTGCCGGAGTACGTGCTTCCCAGCACGCCGTGTGTGGATGAGGCACGGTGTGTGAGTGAGGCACCGCGGGTTAGTGCCCCCGCGTGTGTGGATGGGGCACCGTGTGTGGATGAGGAACCGCGGTTGAGTGCCCCCGCGTGTGTGAGTGAGGCACGAGTGAATGGAGCACCACGTGTGAGTGGTATGGGTTATGCAAGGGAGACCGTGTGTGTGAGAGAGCGGTATGAGAGGGAGATGTCGGTTGGCATGCGGGAGCACGCAGCCGCGTCTCCCGGTGTGAATGTGATGGTGTGGACTGTGTGCGTCGTGACACGCAGGTGTGCGTGGGTTGAATGGAGACGGAGACGGCGACAGAGGAGAGAAAGCCGAGTAGCGGCTGTAGTTGTTTCGAGGACCGTGCCGGGTTCACCCAGCAGTGAGCACGCGGTTCGTGCTGTGCAACGCACGAGACCACCACGTGCTCGCTTGCGAGAGTGAAGTCCCGGTCCGGAAACGCACGCGGTGGATTTGCCGATCCCGCGGACGGACAAAGTTAGGCAGGTAAATGGATTTGGACCGGACGGGTTCTCCACGCGATCGTGTGTGTTAAGCTCCAACGGGCAAAGCACATGTGTTCGCGTGGGGAACCCCTCGAGACTTGGGGCTTGTTTTTTTTCTGCGCACGGTGACGTCATGGCTGCACGTGGGGTTGGAATCCGGCAGGAGGGGTATCTCTGCCGGATGGCACCGTCCAAGGAGGGTCGAGGAACACGTGCAGCTGCATGACGTCACGGCCAGGTGCAAAGTGCGCGAGCTCTGAGTTGCCGCGCAGGTGCTGCGCATGAAAAAAAAAAAAAGCAAGCCTCACTTTCGGGTGTACAGGATTCCTGGGCAAGGGGTGAAAGACCCCCTTACCTGGGCACAGGATGGAAACTAGTTAGGGGGAAGGGTTAGCTTAGTTAGACCGACTTCATGGGGCAGGGGTAAGTCCTCATGGAGTCCGTGGAATGGATTAGTTAGAGGGATTGTAGCCAGATTTAGGTGGGGAAATGGATTAATGGGATTATTTTGGAGACAGTGACAGACTTGTGAATGTGTAGAGGGGACGTAGCTTAGCTACGTAGTGTTAAAAGGAACGTGCTGTAGTTTAAGGGACGACGTGGGAGCACGAGTTAGTTAGGGGAAGTAGTTAGAAGGATGGCAGAGTTCAGCGGTGTGTGTGTTGAAGAGTTGGAGAGTTGTGAGGTGAGTACATGATGAGTGAGTGAGGCCAGCGGGTCTGTGTGTGTGGAGCGAATGGGGAATGCATGGTGCGATGAGTGATTGGGGGGAGGAGTGACTCCCGCCCAAGGGACCCCGGGGTCAGTGTAGAGTGAGTTAGCTGGGTTAGTCAAATTGAAAAATGGAGGTCGTTTTGCTGTTGGTGGGAAAGTAGGCTCGAGACCCATTTGGAGGGGTGCAGGAGCCCTGTTGACGGGCTTGGGAGCGTGGCTGCGAAAGGTGAGTATCGCTGAGTGGGTACCCCGGGCACCAGGCTAGTCGGCCGCGGTAGGCCACGGGCCCATGGGGGGCCGGGATAGAGTAGTGGGCACGGGTGCGCCTGCTTGGTGCGGGGGCCCGGGGCGCCATTAGCCGCGTGGGCAGTGCAGTGGGCACGGGTGACCCTCGGAAAGGGGCCCGGGAGGCCGGCCTGCCACGTGTGCGTTTCAGGGGAGGTGCCATGGGGGGCACTCCCCGGTGTTAGGGAGCTGGTAGGCTCGGAGGCAGTGTAGTGCCCGGGGGTGCCATAGCGGGAGATTCGGCAGAGGGTCGTGCCTGCCAAAGGGAGCCACGTGTCCCAGCCAGGAGACCGTGTGAGGGCACGGAGAGAAAATTGGGGGGGCGAGGCCCGAAATTGTAAGGACACCAACACAGGCGACGGGAATCTGGGTTGTTAGAACCAATAGTTTAAGCGAGAGGCGCTTGTTGAAAGCCCCGGGGTAGTTTAACAGTTAAATGGTTAGGGTAGATTAGGAGATGTACCCCTCCGCACCATCCATCCCCTCGCTGTCGTTGTGGGCCGCTGGACCCACTTGGTGTTAAGATCGCCGAACTCTGGGGAGGCCATTCTGAGGCTTCGTTGGGCCTCAACACAGGACGTTAGCTCTCCCTTATTCTCCTCCGGGAAGGGAACGTTGGGGTTGGGAGTCGGCTAGGTGACAGAATAGGTTAGCCGAACAAGGACGATAAAGGGGGTTAGGGGACGATTTATAGTGGGGAAGTAAAAATAAAAACAAAAAAAAAAATAAGTTGGGGCTAAATTGGGGTTTGACAAATTAAGGGAGTGGGTATAGACAGTGACAGGCAAAGGCGATAGGTGGGAGGGAGACAGGTAGGTAGGTCCGAGCCCGCCTTCCAAGTGGCCAGCACCACCGCACTCCCTCCACCAACCTCCATTGAACAGCAAAGGCTGGCCAACTTCATCGGCTGGCCGTGTTTTGCTTCAAGGCGGAGGCCGGCCAACTTCATCGGCAGCTGTGTTCTGCAAGGCCTGTGCCGGCCAGTTCATCTGCTGGCTGTTTTTCTTCAAGGCCTGTGCCGGCCAGTTCATCTGCCGGCTGTGTTTGCCTGCAGCGGCCTTCTTCTGCGGGCTGTGTTGCCTGCACCTTTGCCATGCCATGCCCACTGCCCATGTTCACCAGCCCCGTTCAATTTTGCTTTGCCCCCCCCCCCCCCTGTTCATTGCCATGTGCGCCAGGATCGTAAAAGCAACAGTTTGCAAGCTGCAAGAACTGCCCCGTTGGCAGCTACAACACGGGCCTGCAGTGGCAGCCCGTGCACCGTGTTTTGCGTCCATCCATTCATCCATTCATTCGTTGTGCTCATTGCGTGTGCCACTTGAGCTGGCACTGAGACTACGTTTGTGCAGCCCAAGCACCGTTGTTGTTCACGGAGTTCAGTTCAAAAGGGAAGGCCTTGGACTGCGTGTGAGCAGCCAGCCACGTTCCCTGTCACCTGCATTGTTTGAGCCAGAGACTGCATGCGGGCAGCCTGGCTCCCTGCTAACTGCTTTTCTTTTGCAGAGTTCAGTGATCCTGGGCCATGGTTTAGTGTAAAATTTGTAAGTTAAGGTTAAGATGTACTGTAAATATGAGTGCGCCCCCGGCATGTCTGTCTAGCGCCGGCAATTTTATTTAAGTCGTCCGTGTGAGTGAGTTTGTTTAGGTAGTTACGCAGCCCTCAGGTTATTTATTTTGGGGACACGAATACCATGAATGTCGCACTCAGGGATCCGTAGGTAAAATGTACTAGGGGAAAACTACACATGATGGCACACGAAAATTTGACGACTCGGGACGAGTCTGTAAAAAGGGAAGGGGGTAGTGTTGTGGTTACCAGATTCGCAAACCACCATTCAGGTCCCTTAGGTGAGGTATCTCGGTAAGTGCATGTGTAGTTAGGCCCAAACCCGTTGTCTAGTGGGAATACATGTCATTTATACGTGCTGCGACTCTTCAGGATAGCCGTTTTTCTTTTACTATCTTTATTTTGGACCAACCGCCACCATCACAACCACAACAACAACCACCAACCACAACGCCGCTTCACCACAACCGCCACGACCTTCACGCACACCTCACAACCGTAGCATCGCCACCGTTCTTGCCCCGCTGTGGGTACCGGTGTTGGACTCATGCAGAACGCGCGTCGAACAGCGTGTACAAAACCACGGATTTTCTGCTTCAAAAACGGATCGAAAAACGACACACGCCCACTTTTTGCCGTCCAATCGGTGAGCGAGGGGCGACCATTGGCCCGCCCCCAGGGCGATCGATATATGCAAATTTGTGGGATCAAAAAGCCTTCACGCCCACTCTTTTCTCGGGCCAATGGGGAGCGAGGTGAAAGGTCAAAGGGAGGGGGTCAAAGGCGAAGTTACGGGGGGATAAAAGGACGGTGTTCGTCAGTCAAAGGAGTCGTAAAAGTCGGAGCGAAAGAGTCAGCAGAACGAGAACGAGGGGTCGGAGAGTCGCAAGAGAGAACGAGGGAGAGTCAGCAGAACGAGAACGGAGAGTCAAGAAGAGGAGAGTCGGAAGCAGAGGGTCAAGACTTCGCGGGCGGTGGAGCTGCTCGTCGTGTGCGTTGGAGTCGGAACGGAGGGGACGAGCTGTGGAAAGGCGGCGACACCAGACGAGGGGGTGCTCGCGTCGTGCAGGAAGCTGCACCCGAGGGAGGCCGGCAGCGCGACCTGGCCGAGGTGGAGACGCTCGTCGCATATAATAAAGATCCTCTATACCCCGAGCATCAGCAACCCCCTCCTGTTTCCCCCCGCGCTGAGATAGTGCGACCAAGGGGGCCCCGTTCCCACCCCCTGCCAGGCACTGTCCACGAGGCCCGCGGGTTGCGGGGCCATCGCCGCTCCGCGTCTCATCACCAGACGGGTAGGCCCGACCCGGTCTCGGCCCCAGGCCTACCTCATTCTTGGGGTATTTCTTTTCCTTGGTTTTGGGTATGTGTTGTCGGCGCTGTTTGTGAAGTAGAATTGTATAAGTGTTGCCGTGTGCTCGGTAGTCGGTATTAGCTCTGCACTGTGTTTTCACTTTTATGTTTGCTTTTTGTGTAAATGGAATTGTGTTTTCTTTTTTTTGTGTGCATTTGGTGGAATTGTATTTGTGTGCTTTCCCGTGTGCCGAGAATAAATGTGCTTTATTGTTGAACTGTTCTCCCGCTTCGCTTCGTCTTTTCCTCCATTGAATCCCCATCTTGCTTCACGTAAAGGGTTGGTAGTGGGCTGAATACGCCCGATAATTAATCGAACCGTCGAGGTCG
>NC_140961.1:31490567-31495567 GCF_056783735.1 Eptatretus burgeri
GACCTCAAAATAATTTGTGGTTGCATTCAGTGAGCTGATATGAAAATCCTGTTCAAATTTCAAGTCAATCGGATGAAAATTGAGGATTTTATTTTTAAAAAATAAAAAATTTTTTTGACCTTTTGACATCAAAAATATATTGGATTCTGTTGGCCCATCAACTCCACCATTTAGTGAAGTTTCATGGAGATCGATTTAAAATTGTGACCTGATGATGATTAAAGGTGAGCAGACAGACAAACAAATGGAAGCCATCAACATACTTGTCTAAATTTTTTTTTTTTTTAGCTAAGTAATAAAGACAGATGGGGGTGAAAGCGGAACCTCCTTCCACCTTTGATGATTGAGGTAATAATTAGAAGTATGCGGCTTCCTTTCTCTTTTGCAGCCCTTCTCCAACTTCTTTTCTTTTCACAAGACTATATAAATTATGCTGAAATAGGGCTGAATCGTATACTTCTTTAATTGGTAGTAGCCTCGAGGTACGCACACTCGCTTCTGAGCTTCTAGCCTGAGTTTGAATCCTGACCCAGTTTCACACTGTCATCCCAGTGTTTCACAGGTAGGGTGATTCATCAATCTGTGTGCCATCCCTCAGATGGACGTTGAACTGGCGTCCCATTTGCCGGCATGAGTTGGTGGACGTTTAACATCCCCCGAAGTCCTTCGCGAAAAGTTGCGAGTTATCGTCGGCACCCTAGCCGAATTCCAAATTACTCATATAACTAACTTAGTGCAATGTCAGGGCAGGCCAGCTGGTTCGTGAAAGACTTGGGCCTAATACCTTCCCTGGGCAACCCCACGAGGTGGCAATATGGCCGCTAAAGAAAGAAATAAAGAATATACTTCTTTATTTTGACATACTTTTATACTATCTCTCCCAAATGAGTTGGACATCAGCATGCTTTGATAAAATATACTTCAGAATGGCTGGCAGGATAACCTTAAGGTATGTGCACTCAACTCTGATCTGTCCAGCCTCGGTTTGATTGTCGACCCAGCTATAAACTGTCATCCTGGTGTTTCGCAGGCAAGCTGAGACATCAAAATGCATGATGTCCATCGTACGGACGTTAATCTGGGCATCCCATCTGCTCGCAATTAGTTGGTGGATATTAAAGATATCAGTGTCTTTTTGCAAATAGTAGGTGAGTTCTCTCCAACACTGAACAAATCCCAAATTCCTGCTCAAATCTCCAGGGGCACAGCATCAGTGACACAACCACATCGAATAATGATGCAACGAGCGAGCTGAATTCAAAATTGAATCCCAGTCAAATATGCATAATGCGAACAACAATTCAGGGTGTATATACTGTATACTGTCCTCCATTATACTCCATTATTTTTGTGCCAGCATTTAATAAATGACATCCTTGCTTGGGATCCTCAGATGTCTGCTTTTGAGGGACATTGTATTTGTTTATTCAATTTTGATTGCCTCTCACCTGAGCTCAGCATTGCAGCGACGTAGCTAAAGTCGACATTGGTGACACATGACAATCAATAGTGTTCATTGAATCCTAGTTTTGTTTGGGTTCGAATGACAACTGGATGCATAAGAGACTTTTCAAATGAAACAATGGACATCCTATCTATATGTGTGTCTGCTGATAATCATATGAAACGAATGATAACCAAATTTAACCATCATGGTGTATAGATATACTTCATCATGCATGCCGATGAATCATTGTTTCACAGGATGACTTCAAAGATACCTGACTGTCGCTGTGTCTTTTTCTGTTACAGGAATGGGATGTCATAATCCAACAATACAATGCCACCCCAGCACTTTCCAAACATCACAACATGCTCTCGTGCCAGTCAAATGTCAAGAGGGTTGCCTTAGCCCATAAATTTGCACAATCCTTTGCCAAATAAGCATGCTTGGGACATGTTTGGCACTTGTCTGTCATGCCTTTCCCAATCTGCTCCGACGGGTACAGTGGTGGCTTCATTTGGATGACACGAGGCAAGCATCCAAGAGAGGTTTGAATCTGACCAAAAGGCAACAGTATATACTGCAGACTATTATCTCCATGAAACGGATTCTAGGTTCTTGGGAATCACCATCTCGAAAATTGTCAGTAAAAACCCAGCTGGCACACTAATGACCTTCAGGGAGAGGAAACGTTCTTCCCCATTTGGTGTGGTCCACTAGAGTTAACCAGCCATTAAAGCAACTAAAGGAAGGAGGTGTCATCGAAAATCCCCCTCATTCTCCCAAACAATTTTAAAATCGATTGAAGCCCAATCGGACATCTATTGTTCTTGGTACAGGAGAGGGTCACAAGGTGATAAAGGACAAGAAGCGAGATGGAAAGGAAGTTGAATCCTGCTGGACATATTTATACCAAATGGAATATTCATCGACGACTGCAGATACGGGGTTTGCCAAAGAGCGAGTTTTTGAAGGTCTGGATTGAAGAGCAAGCAAGGCTCATGGGATACTTGAGGAGGCCGTCTCACAAGTGGAAAGAGAGGAGGACACAATTGGTGAAGATCAGCAGACAGCTTATAACCTTACAGTGTGTGTTTGTGTGATGTCATTTCTGGGTTTGTCAAACTGGTTCAATTGAACGAAGTACAGCAGAACCGTCGTACATGGCGTATTCCGTATCCCTGTTGGTTGCTGGTCCTTTGGCACAGGGAGAGTGACCTGATGTGCAACATCTCTGAAAAGGTCAAGTCAATGAGATTAAATTGAGGATTTTAGAAATTCGTCCTCTGTTGACCTTTTGGTCTATGTTGACCTCAAAATAATTTGTGGTTGCATTCAGTGAGCTGATATGCATTCAGGTTGCATCCTGCCGTGCGCCATCAAGGGCCACCACTATACACAACTAACATGAACCCCACGACTGGTGATGGGAGGAATTATAGAACTTGACAAGGGTTCTGGTGATAAGTCTTTACCGAATAACACCGAGGGATCTTTAACATCCACTAGCAATTATTACTCGAGTTGCTACAACACCTTTGACTGAAACACCCTGCCTGTGAAGCAGCTCAGCAGTCCGATATGCCATTTATGACCTTTGCCACTGAAGGTGGATGGAGGTCATGTTTTCACCCCTGTTGTCTGTCTGTCTGTGAGTGGGATATCTCAGTAGATTATGGACGGATTCGGATGAAAAATGGTGGACAGGTTGGGTGTGTGACAAGGAAGAATTGGTTTGATTTTGGTTAAAGTAAGGATTCAGATCCGGCCTATCAATGGGATACAAAAGGTAAACTGTTCAGCCTGGCGGAGGTATGCGCTCTACCGAGTGCCGTTCTAGTTTTGATCTCTGTTGTGAGAGCTCTAGGTCCTGCCTGATCAAAGTCTATTCATGAAGATTCGTATCGCATGAAGCGGAATCATTTTGTTTGGAAGAGCATGGGTCCACAGTGCAGAAACATGATCCATTGCACTGTGGATGAGAGTTTTGATCGATGAAGGAGCTATTGAGAGGTGTTAAGAGAATTCTTGGCATGATGAGAATTCCCAAGTAGCATCTGCATTGGTTTTTTTCTCTGTATACTTGGCTTGACACAAACTGTAGCCGATCCAGACTTCTGCAAGTGGTTAAATGTAAAAACGATGAGTTTGGGATTTTTCTGGAAGGCTTGCCAGTGGAATATACTTCAGGACATGAGATATACCTCGGCAGAAGTTGATGCTCCAAGTATAGCCACAGATTTAATTTTTATTTCCTCCGCCTCCGAAGGTGGAAGGAGGTTATCTTTTCACTCCTATCTGTGTTTGGTTGTGTACAGGATATCTCGTAAAGTTTGGACGGATCTGGATGAAATTTGGTTTGCAGGTTGGGTGTGTGACAAGGATGAACTGATTAGATTTTGGTGAAGATCCGGATCCAGTTCTGGATACTACAATTATTTAGTTTTTTAAAGTGATTCTTCACCATTGAGAGATTGGAGGAGGAGATTGGGACCATACTCTGTGCAGAGCGTTGGTGCTGCTTAAGCAGTCTCCTTGGCTATTGGGCACAATCCTGGACGAGTCGCCACTCCAACACAGGATACCAGCAAGCTGGCACTCATTTTGCCGACTTCGGAAGGATGACAGGCCGAGTTAACCCCACCTGGTATTAGTTCAACAGCTGAGTAGAATTTGAACTCAGGACCCTAGGATCCAAAGTCCACCGGCCACCACCCTAACCATGAAGCCAACACCAGACATATTGAGAGATAGGGCTAAACTGATATATATCATGATTTTTCAAAAATGTATTGTGCCCGATATGTTCCACTCGATCAGGCATTATGTGGCAGAGGTATGCACTCTACTGAGTGCCCTTCTCGTTTTCTCTAAGTTTGGCAGGTGCAGAAGGAGTGGTAGATTGTCTGTCCGTGGGATGTATAACTGATCGGGAGTGGATCGCCAGCAAAATGGTGCAAGCAGTTTTCCAAGAATGTGGAGAGGTAGTCGAGCTAAATCAGGAATGGTATACGTTTGACGACTCTACCCAAGAGGACATAGACAGAAATGCTGTCAACGACATCCCGCTGTTGTTGCAATCCATGAAAGGAAATCTGCTAGTTAAGAGAGCTGTGTGCCATGGATACTGGTCATGGAAATGCAGTTGAGAGGGGAGCTGGCAGACATTGTAAAATTTATTCCACAATCTTTGACATCTGTTGGAAAAAAATAAATAAGGCAGCATTCTATAGGATCTCGGCTTGAGGGAGTAACACTTGATTGTAAACTGACGTCTTTGCACAATGTCTGCAACATTGCGAAGATGCAGCGGTTAAGCCGGCTATGCTGTATGACTGACTCTGGTGAGACACCCTGCCAGCTGTAACAGTTGGCAAGATTCGGTCCGGCGTCGTCGTCATCCTGGGAAGTAAGTAAATGCAAGTAAAGGAGATGTCCGTACGTATCGGTTTGTCAAGTATCATTCAAGTCGAGTACAAGGGTAGATCGAATGGATGGAAGTTTAATAATTGTGATGTGGATGTAACATGGTGCGGTGGGCAATATGGGGCTTGGC
>NC_140961.1:31498067-31580567 GCF_056783735.1 Eptatretus burgeri
TTTGATAACGTGGAGGTGAGGTATTTTTGATAACGTGGAGGTGAGGTATTTTTGATAGCGTGGAGGTGAGGTATTTTTAATAACATCGTTGTGAGGTGTTTTTAATAACATCATTGTGAGGTGTTTTTGATAACATCATTGTGAGGTGTTTTTGATAACGTGGAGGTGAGGTATTTTTGATAGCGTGGAGGTGGTGTTTTTAATAACGTGGAGGTGAGGTGTTTTTAATAACGTGGAGGTGAGGTGTTTTTAATAACGTGGAGGTGAGGTGTTTTTAATAACGTCGTTGTGAGGTGTTTTTAATAACATGGTTGTGAAGTGTTTTTATCACGTGGTTGTGAGGTGTTTCTAATAACGTGGAGGTGAGGTGTTTTTAATAACGTCGTTGTGAAGTTTTTTTAATAACGTGGAGGTGAGGTGTTTTTAATAACGTAGTTGTGAAGTGTTTTTAATAACGTAGTTGTGAGGTGTTTTTAATAACATCATTGTGAGGTGTTTTTAATAACGTGCTTGTGAGGAGTTTTTAATAACGTGGTTGTGAGGTGTTTTTAATAACGTCATTGTGAGGTGTTTTTAATAACATGGAAGTGAGGTATTTTTAATAACATCGTTGAGGTGTTTTTAATAACATCGTTGAGGTGTTTTTAATAACATCATTGTGAGGTGTTTTTGATAACGTGGAGGTGAGGTATTTTTGATAGCGTGGAGGTGAGGTGTTTTTAATAACGTGGAGGTGAGGTGTTTTTAATAACGTCGTTGTGAGGTGTTTTTAATAACGTGGTTGTGAAGTGTTTTTATCACGTGGTTGTGAGGTGTTTCGAATAACGTGGAGGTGAGGTGTTTTTAATAACGTCGTTGTGAGGTTTTTTTAATAACGTGGAGGTGAGGTGTTTTTAATAACGTAGTTGTGAGGTGTTTTTAATAACGTCATTGTGAGGTGTTTTTAATAACGTGCTTGTGAGGTGTTTTTAAAAACGTCATTGTGAGGTGTTTTTAATAACGTGGAGGTGAGGTATTTTTAATAACATCGTTGTGAGGTGTTTTTAATAACATGGAAGTGAAGTATTTTTAATAACATCGTTGAGGTGTTTTTAATAACATCGTTGAGGTGTTTTTAATAACATCATTGTGAGGTGTTTTTGATAACGTGGAGGTGAGGTATTTTTGATAGCGTGGAGGTGAGGTGTTTTTAATAACGTGGAGGTGAGGTGTTTTTAATAACGTCGTTGTGAGGTGTTTTTAATAACGTGGTTGTGAAGTGTTTTTATCACGTGGTTGTGAGGTGTTTCGAATAACGTGGAGGTGAGGTGTTTTTAATAACGTCGTTGTGAGGTTTTTTTAATAACGTGGAGGTGAGGTGTTTTTAATAACGTAGTTGTGAGGTGTTTTTAATAACGTCATTGTGAGGTGTTTTTAATAACGTCGTTGTGAGGTTTTTTAATAACGTGGAGGTGAGGTGTTTTTAATAACGTCGTTGTGAGGTTTTTTAATAACGTGGAGGTGAGGTGTTTTTAATAACGTTGTTGTGAGGTGTTTTTAATAACGTGGTTGTGAGGTGTTTTTAAAAACGTGGAGGTGAGGCACTGTAAGGTTGTCACCAGCGATCAGAGCTGCAAGGCTGCAAGGCCATCAGTCTATCAGTCTATCGATCTCTCTCTCTCTCTCTCTCTCTCTCTCTCTCTCTCTCTCTCTCTCTCTCTCTCTCTCTCTCTCTCTCTCTCTCTCTCTCTCTCTCTCTCTCTCTCTCTCTCTCTCTCTCTCTCTCTCTCTCTCTCTCTCTCTCTCTCTCTCTCTCTCTCTCTCTCTCTCTCTCTCTCTCTCTCTCTCTCTCTCTCTCTCTCTCTCTCTCTCTCTCTCTCTCTCTCTCTCTCTCTCTCTCTCTCTCTCTCTCTCTCTCTCTCTCTCTCTCTCTCTCTCTCTCTCTCTCTCTCTCTCTCTCTCTCTCTCTCTCTCTCTCTCTCTCTCTCTCTCTCTCTCTCTCTCTCTCTCTCTCTCTCTCTCTCTCTCTCTCTCTCTCTCTCTCTCTCTCTCTCTCTCTCTCTCTCTCTCTCTCTCTCTCTCTCTCTCTCTCTCTCTCTCTCTCTCTCTCTCTCTCTCTCTCTCTCTCTCTCTCTCTCTCTCTCTCTCTCTCTCTCTCTCTCTCTCTCTCTCTCTCTCTCTCTCTCTCTCTCTCTCTCTCGTGCAGCCTGTGGCTGCTGGGTGCATCGTTGGTTGGGACGCGGCTATACCGCTGATGCAGTTTCCCCTTACCAGTACACTAGTGCTCATTTTGCCGACCTCAGAAGGATGTCAGGCTGAGTCAACCTCCTGGTGTATTTTAATTCAGCGGCCAGTAGGGCTTGAACTCAGGACCCGAGGATCCTAAGCCGCCACCCTAACCAGTCAGCCAACACCAGACTAGGCCATCACTAACTGTCACAAACTGTCAGAAAATGGTGCTCCCATCCTTTTTATAGGCGGGCAGTCGGGGTGGAGCCTCAAGCAGACCAGCCAAATCCACCTTGCCTATTGGCACATCGTTGCACGTGACCAACCGCCAATCTCGCAATCATTCCTTCCTTACCAGAGCGAGATGCAACCCCAAATCAGCACAGGCGTGGCTTATGATGCCATGTTCGTGGTGCTGGACAAACGGCAGAAAGCATCCATTTGCCAGAATTACCAAGCGAAAATGTGAAGCGCTCTTGAAACATCAACACCCACCATCGCCTCTCCGTTCAGCCCAACACGAACAAGAGCCAGTCAGCATCCACAGAGCTGCCAAACGGGGCATCAAACATCGATGGAAAAAGGTGGACGCCAACGTCGGTGAAAGAGGTAGGTGTCTCACGTCAATGTAAAAGGTGGACGTCAACGTTGGTGAAAGAAGTGGGTGTCGAACGTCAATGAAGGATAGGTGGGTGAGGTAAATGATCCACAACCGTATTTGACCATCAGAATAACTGCTCAGGAAAAGCCTGTGGTGTGTTTAATCAAATGTCCTGTAAGTCCAAGGTGTAAATAAATCGTCCACCTCCAAGCCAATGTGTCCTGTTGGAAAGGGGGTCGATGAGCCTCTGTTGGGCTAATGGCTATCTCGCGTGCATGAATGTGTTTGTCGTAAAGAGAAAAAAGGCCATCCCATAAGAAAGGGAATCTATTCTGTACGCTTCAAAATGCATCAATTTCAGAATCCCACCAGACATCGGGATGGGTCTATCCTGGACATGCATTTCGGGAAATAACTGTCTGAGGACCTAAATGTTTGTATGCATCAGTCAAATCCAATTCTGAAATCCATAACAGTATATTGTTATGTTTGTGGGGTGGGGAGGGGGTTTTTCGATATGGGGGGTTCGATAGTACCATAAAGCAGATAAGAATGTCTGGAGTACCATGGTCTGTGTATGGGTAGTTAGCCGATCTCGATGTAATAAGTAGTGACACGTCATCTTAAAGAATGTCTTGTTTGTATGTGTACCATACAGGGGGTGGTGCATGGTAATAGTTAGGGATTATGGTTAAAGGAAATGTGTGAATAAACCCTAATGTAAACCTCCACCAGGGGCACCGGGAGACTTGGCAAGAGAGCAAGAGAAGGCTAGAACTGTAGATGCTGACCAAGGGGTGGAGCTTAGATCGCCTCCGATCTGTTTTTCGTTGCCCCAGAAGAAGAGGGAGGAGCCTAATCGGGCAGAAGAGGGTGTGTGAGAGAGCGGTTGGTCTGAGGAGACCGGCGAACATGACGAGGAGAGCCGAGGAGACCAGCGAACATGACAAGGAGAGAGTCTGAGGAGAGTTTAAGGAGGTCTTCTCGCCTGCCAGTCTTTGCCCTGTGTCTGTTCATCATCCTGCCAGTCACCTCATCATCCCTGCTCAACCACTGCTCATGGCTGCTCTGCAACCATCCTCCCCCTTCCCCCCAGCTTTGGCGACTGGTTTTAAAAGAACTTCGGTTCTCTTGTCTCTCCTCACAACCGCACGCGCATCGTCCGCCATAATGTGGAAGTCTCACAGGAGTTGAAACCGTTTGGTGCATCGTGGGATTTTAACCTCCCACTGCAACAAACTCGACGTTAAGGCCCAGTCACACCTTGACGTTTTAGCCAGCGATGGCAACGTATTAAAATGTATGTAAAACGCTGGCTTACGTTGAACTTTTGATGTTTTTTTTTTAAAGATTCGGACGTATTCATAAAGACTTGGTCTGATGCACAACATATTAGTAACGGACACAGAACGTTTCGTTGTGTTATAGATAACTTATATCAACGAATGCTGAACCTGTTGTCGGCCTTCACAACCAATGCTCAAAGATAGTCTAACTTAGGCATAGCGCGCTGCACGCATCGCCGACGATGACGTGGCGTAGCCTATTAAAAGGCTGCCGCACAACGATTCAAATCATAACCGCCGCAGAAATGGAAGTGTCAACATCGCAGTCACACCTTGGCGATCTTGCCAGCGTATGCCGACCTCTGAAAAATGCGTCTAAAACGCTGGGGCACGTCGAATACAGTATGGGTAAGTTTGGTATGCGTGAATAGAACGCTGAAGTACGCGATCATACGTCGTAGTAAGTGGAGTACGTCTTGTAATTTTAAACATGTTAAAAATTTTACGACGTAATTGCCGTATGACACACGCTCCGCATGCGATGGGAATAAGTTGTACGCACGATATGCGATCATTGACACACGTCGACACATGTTACTTGTAAGGTACTCATAAGTCGAAACACATCAAGGTAATGGTTAACGTCAGTGTTCCAGACTCCCAGTTTTTTTTTTAGTTTTTCTTTCTTCGGTATGACGGTGTTCAGTTTACAGTGTGGTTATGATTTAAATCGTTGAGCGGCAGCCTATTAATTATATTATATTATAACCGCACGAGAAATCGAAGTGTCAAAATTACCATCATATCGAAGGAAGGAAGAAAAAAATAAAATAAAACCAGGGAGTCTGGAACACTGACGCTAACCATTACATTGATGTGTTTCGACTTATGAGCACCTTACAAGTAACGTGTGTCGATGTGTGTCACCGATCGCGTAACGTAAGTACAACACGTTACTCATAGGTTAGAAATAAGTTTCGGGTACGCTAAACATTACTTCGACGTGTTCCGACTTATGAGTAACTTACAAGTAACATGTGTCAACGATTGCGTGACGTGCCTACAACTTATGGCCAGCGTTATGCGGAACGTGTGAGTCATACGCTGGCATAAGTCTTGAAATTTCAAGCATGGAAAATTTGAGGACAACCGAAAAGTACAATGTTTAAAGCCAGCGTACAACGACGTATGGCAGTGTTTTTCAGCGTGCACTCAATGTTATCAAAACTTACCCATAACGTATTCGACGTGTACCAGCGTTTTAGACAAATTTTCAAAAAATCGGCATAAGCTGGCTAAAACGTCAAGGTGTGACTGGGCCTTTAGTTGAGCCGTTGATGCTGATATATACATATATATATATATATATATATATATATATATATATATATATATATATATATATATATATATATATATATATATATATATATATATATATATTGTTGTGGTTGACGAAATTCGCACACCACCATTCAGGTCCCTTAGGTGAGATATCTCCGTAAGTATATGTGTAGTTAGGCCCAAACCCGTTGTCTAGTGGGAATACATGTCATTCACTCGGGCTGCGACTCTTCAGGATAGCCGTTTTTCTTTTCCTATCTTTATTTTGGACCAGCCGCCATTTCTACCACCACCAACCACGTCTCAACAGTCATCACACAACAACCACCAACCACAACGCCGCTTCACCACAACAGCCACGACCTTTACCGTCACACCTCGCAACCGTCGCATCACCACCATTCTCGCGCCACTTGTGGGTACCGGTACTGGACTCGTGCAGGGCGCGCACCGAACAGCGTGTACAAAAACATCACAGACTTTCCGGAGAAAAACGGATCAAAAACGACTCACGCCCACTTTTGTTCCGTCCTATCGGAGAGCGTGGGCGATTTGGCCCCGCCTCCAGGGTGTTGGAGTGAGGACGCTATATGCAAATTCATGGATCAAAAAGCGTTCACGCCCACTTTTCCTCGGTCCAATGGGGAGCCAGTTAGAGAGGTGAAAGGTCGGAGGGGAGGGGGTCAAAGGCGAAGCCACGGGGCTTATATAAGGGCTGCGTTCGTCAGTAAAGGAAGAGTTGTGCGTTGGAACGAGTTGTGCGGAGTTCGAAGAGTTCTGCGTTGGAAAGAGTTGTGCGAAGTAAAAAGAAGAGTTGCACGTTGGAACGAGCTGTGCGGAGTTCAAGAAAGGAGACGGAGGGAACGAGTTGTCGGCGGAGCTGTGGAGAGGTGGCGGCGGCGAAGACGGACGAGGGGGTGCTCGCGTCGGTGCCGGGAGCTGAAGGCGGGAGGCCGACGGCGCGACCGAGGTTGAGGTGGAGACGCTCGTCGCGGGACCCGAGACAGAGATCTATCCTCCTTCCCCCGAGCATCAGCAACCCCCTCCTGTTTCCCCCCGCGCTGAGATAGTGCGACAAAGGGGGCCCCTTTTCCCACCCCCTACCAGACACTGTCCGCGAGGCCCGCGGAGTTGAGGCACCATTGCCACTTCGCGTCTCATCATCAGACGGGTAGGCCCGACCCGGTCTCGGCCCCAGGCCCGCCTCATCCTTGAGGGTGGTCTTTTTCTTTGGTTTTGGGTATGTGTTGTCGGCGCCGTCTGTGAAGTAAAATTGTATAAGTGTTGCCGTGTGCTCGGTAGTCGGATAGCTCTGCATTGTGTCTTCTCTTTTACATTTGCTTTTTGTGTAATATTGTGTTTCTTCTCCTTTTACACGTGCTTTTGGTGGAATTGTATATGTGTGCTTTCCGTTCATCGCGAATAAATGTGCTTTATGTTGAACTGTTTTCCCGCTTCGCTTCGTCTTTTCTTTTATTGAATCTCCATCTTGCTTCACGTAAAGGGTTGGTAGTGGGCTGAATACGCCCGATAATTAATCGAACCGTCGAGGCCGACGAATAACACCGCTCGGTTTTCCGATAGTACGGAACGGGTCGCTTAAAATGGCCCGTGTCCGGAGTCGACCTGCGGCGAGGTGCGATCGCCCGGTCTACCCTCCGTGTGGGTACTTAGGTAGGTCGAATTTGGCGAGCAACCCTATCCCACGCGGGGGCCGATTGGCACGATCGCGGTGAGACCAAAAGGTCCACCCGTGACTAGTTCCCGGCGTTAGACCGAGAGGGTCACGACTGGATTGTCCGTCCGGTGGGCGACGTGCCGCGATTCGAGTTACGTGGCCGTCTGCACGCCGGCGGGCGCGAATCCGCAACAATATATATATATATATATATATATATATATATATATATATATATATATATATATATATATATATATATATATATTGTTATGGGACCGAGCTGGGAAGGATGTGCTGCAGGTTAGGGTGATAAAGGACGCAAATGGGAATGTGCTGACGAGCGAGGAGAGTGTGTTGAGAAGGTGGATGGAGTACTTTGAGGAGCTGATGAATGAAGAAAATGAGAGAGAGAGAAGGTTGGAAGAGGTGGAGATAGTGAATCTGGAAGTGGGGTGGATCAGTAAGGATGAAGTGAGGACTGCTATGAAGAAGATGAAAAGTGGAAAGGCGGTTGGCCCAGATGGTATACCAGTGGAGGCATGGAAGTGCTTAGGAGAAATGGCAGTGGGGTTGTTAACCAGATTGTTTAATAAAGTCTTGGAAAGTGAGAGGATGCCGGAGAAGTGGAGATTAAGTGTACTGGTCCCGATTTTCAAGAATAAGGGTGATGTGCAGAGCTGTGGAAATTACAGAGGGATAAAGTTGTTAAGCCATACCATGAAGTTGTGGGAAAGAGTAGTGGAAGCTCGGTTGAGAGGAGAGGTGATGATCTGTGAGCAGCAATATGGGTTTATGCCAGGAAAGAGCACCACTGATGCGATGTTTGCTTTGAGAATGTTGATGGAGAAGTATAGGGAAGGCCAGAAAGAGTTACATTGTGTGTTTGTGGATTTAGAGAAAGCTTATGATAGGGTGCCAAGAGAGGAGTTGTGGTATTGTATGAGGAAGTCGGGAGTGTTGGAAAAGTATGTGAGGATCGTGCAGGATATGTATGAGGACAGTGTGACAGCGGTGAGGTGTGCGGTAGGAATGACGGACCGGTTTAAGGTTAAAGTGGGATTGCACCAAGGATCGACTCTTAGCCCTTTCCTGTTTGCAATGGTGATGGACAGGTTGACGGACGAGATCAGACTGGAGTCTCCATGGACCATGATGTTCGCGGATGACATCATGATCTGTAGGGAGAGTAGGGAGCAGGCTGAATCGAGCCTTGAGAGGTGGAGGTACGCACTGGAGAGAAGGGGAATGTTAGTCAGTAGGAGTAAGACGGAGTACATGTGCGTAAATGAGAGGGAGGGTGGTGGTATGGTGCAGTTGCAAGGAGTTGAGGTGGGGAAGGTGGATTGGTTTAAATACTTGGGATCAACTGTCCAAAGTAACGGAGAGTGTGGGAGAGAAGTGAAAAAGAGAGTGCAGGCAGGATGGAGTGGGTGGAGAAGAGTTGCAGGAGTGATTTGTGACAGAAGGGTAGCTGCAAGAGTGAAGGGGAAAGTATACAAGACGGTAGTGAGACCAGCTATGTTGTATGGTTTGGAGGCGGTGGCGCTAACAAAAAGACAGGAAGCAGAGCTGGAGGTGGCAGAGTTAAAGATGCTGCGATTCTCGTTGGGAGTGACGAGGATGGATAGGATAAGAAATGAGTGTATTAGAGGGACAGCGCTGGTAGGAAGGTTTGGAGACAAAGTGAGAGAGGCGAGATTGAGATGGTTTGGACATGTGCACAGGAGGGAAACAGAGTATATCGGGAGAAGGATGTTGAAGATGGAGCCGCCAGGCAGGAGGAGAAGAGGAAGCCCAAAGAAGAGGTTCATGGATGCGGTGAGGGCGGACATGCGGGTGGTTGGAGTGTCAATGGAAGATGTGGAGGATAGAGCGAAATGGAGACAGTTGGTCCGCTGTGGTGACCCCTAACGGGAGCAAGCCGAAAGAGGAAGAAGAAGATATTGTTATGGATTCAGCGGTGGCGGGATTCGCACTCTACTCTCGACGGCCAAATGTTGAATATTCGGCGTCACTTAACCACCACCGTCTCCGGGGTTATAAAGCCGGATGGTTCGGCACAGGCCTCGGGTCACGCACCTCGAATCGCGATACCAACGTACACCTGTGCCTTGCCAGCTGGGGGAATAGATGCCGGTGACAGACTGGTTTTGTCAGATACCGAGAGAATTCTGCCAGTCTGGAACCATTTTGGTTTTATATCCAAATCGAGCAGATCGTTCCTCGTCGCGGCACAAATTAATTCAAAGCGGCAACTTCATACGAATCAGCCAGATTTATTGGGGACACATCGGGGAACACAACACAAGCAAAGCATTCACGACAATGTTATAATTAATCTATAACCCGTTCTTCACTAGGGAGCTACGGATTATGGGTTTTGAAGGGGACCCTAACGAGACAAACCTTAGACAACATGCAGACAAGACACAGAGTACTTGGTGATGCTTCATGAACGAGAGGAAAAAGTGTTAAAGGCCCGAATGTGGCTCGTGACAAGCCGATGTCCACGGATTCGAGCACCCAAGCTCAAACACACCGCGTGGCAAAATGGCGGCGTCGTCCATTTGTAGCAGCCCTCATGCACGCAGCCTCGGCACGTTCAGACCCTGCATAAGGTCGACGGCCCAAGATGAAAGATCTGTGGTATGCTGCAGCTGGCTTTTCACAAGGTCCAGCATACAAGTCCAGGCCTGGCCTGTTCACCAGACAAGGCCAAATCGGGGTGTTGGGCTCCGCAGGCGGATTGACAAACGTGTCGAGGACCTCCTCATAAAAGTCGATCGCCAACTCCGCAGCAGCCAGTTCCACTCGAAGCCGATTGCAGCCTCCCACTAGTCGTTTCTATACAGCAGAAATCCTCACTCGACACGCAGGCTCAGTTACTCCCTCGGCAGATGGCAGACTCGACCCTCAGGTTCAAGCCGTTCCTCTCTTACAGATCCACCACTGCCTTTCCGGCGCTCGCTCACCTCAAAGCCGACTGCTGACTCACACACAGCCAGTTCTATTCAGCCGATCGCGCTACACCGGCGCTCGCAGTCCCACCTTCTGCCAATCGCAGACTCGGCGCTCGCTTCTCTAGGCCACTCCCTTTCAGAGCGCTGGGCGGGGACTATTGTCCGGAGAGAGGAAGGAAGAAGAAAAACCTTTCAGTCCACCACTGTACGAACAATAAACAGCCTCTTACATCTCCCGACACACATGTAACGTCCATTTACCGAACAACGTGGCTAAATATGCATTTAATGGGGGATCTGGGCTAATCCTATATTTAATAACACACTAAGGGCCATTTCCGCGACAATATATATGTAAAATTTGACCCCTCCCACACTCCTTCAGCCGAAGAAGCTGCATAAAGCAACCCGAGAAGACTTGCACAAGGTAAGCGCTATGCTGTTTCAAACCCTTCTCAGAGTTCCTCAACAACTATAAAGACGTTCACACAGTGCACACGTGATAATCCCAATACTACACACCCCCTCAGCTACCGGACCGGTTTCGTCGCTTATTGGCGAATCATCAGCGATAGCGCAGACAACAATGCAGATCAATGAGGCTCCCAAGCATGTACCATGTGCAAATGGCAAAAGCAGTCAATATATAAATAAAGAAAGACCCACCCACATCTCTCACCTGTGAATGGAGGGAATAACCAATCAGCTCTCACCGAATCAACGAAACCCGGGTGGCTAGGATTATATATACAATCGACTGGTCCAAAACAGCACAGCGCTTATCTTGTGTCGGTCTTCTTGGGTTGGTTTATGCAGCTTCTTCGGCTGGAGGTGTGTGGGAGGGGTCAATTATATAGATATATATGTGTGTGTGTATATATATATGTATATATATATATATATATCTTCTTCTTCTTCTTTCGGCTGCTCCCGTTAGGGGTCGCCACAGCGGATCATCCGTATGATCCACATCGTGATTTGGCACATGTTTTACGCCGGATGCCCTTCCTGACGCAACCCTGGTCGCCTCTTACGACACAGGGATATGGTACACCTATTTTAACCGGGGTATACACCGGCCCAGTACACTGGTACTCATTTCGCCGACCTCGGAAGGATGACAGGCTGAGTCAACCCCCTGGTGTATTAATTCAGTGGCCCAACGGGGCTTGAACTCTGGACCTCTTGGATCCCAAGCTGCTGCCCTAACCACTGCGCCAACACCAGGCATAATATATATATATATATATATATATATATATATATATATATATATGTATATATATATATATATATATATATATATATATATATATATATATATATATATATATATATATACAAGCATGTGGAGTGTGACGAGCACTCCCCCTATCTCCATTGGACATAGTCTTACATGTGCAGGATGATGTCCAATGAAGATCGGGGGAGTGCTCGTCACACTCCACATTTCAATTTAACTGCCAATCACATCACGTGTCTTCTGGTTGAATGGTTTGCATTGGTGGGAACAATCATCTGGGTGGCAGATGGACAGTTGTTCTTTGGGGATTATGTGGTTTTACTGTGTGAAACGAAATCTGCAGCGATGCTCACCATAACAGTCAGGAGGTGCGTCTGATGCTTAAACGACAAATGTGGCCATCATTGGTTTGATATTTATCGGTATGTCATCTTGATGAGGGGAAATAAGTCTGAAATCCAGATTGGCATCTCTGTTTGATGCTTTACTGGTGTCATCCATGTAATCTTTGTCTGTTTGATAGAGTTGCTGGGTTGGAGGTGACACTTTGGTGTTGGACTATCTCCAATTGGGATTGGGGGAGTGCTCGTCACACTCCACATGTTTCAATTTACCCGCCAATCGCATCACGTGCATTCTGGTTGAATGGTTTGCATTAGCAGGGACAATTGTCTGGGTGGCAGACACACAGTTGTTCTTTGCAGATTATGGGTTTTACCGTGTGTGAGAGACATAATCTGTGGTGATGCTCTCCATAACAGTCAGTATATATATATATATATATATATATATATATATATATATATATATATATATATATATATATATATATATATATATATATATTGTTACGGATTCGCGCCCGCCGGCGTGCTGACGGCCACGTAACTCGAATCGCGGCACGTCGCCAACCGGACGGACAATCCAGTCGTGACCCTCTCGGACTAACGCCGGGAACCAGTCACGGGTGGACCTTTTGGTCTCACTGCGATCGAGCCAATCAGCCCCCGCGTGGGATAGGGTTGCTCGCCAAATTCGACCTACCGAAGTACCCACACGGAGGGTAGACCGGGCGGTCGCACCTCGCCGCAGGTCGACTTCGGACACGGGCCACTTAAGCGACCCGTTCCGTACTATCGGGATAACCGAGCGGTGTTATTCGTCGACCTCGACGGTTCGATTAATTATCGGGCGTATTCAGCCCACTACCAACCCTTTACGTGAAGCAAGATGAGGATTCAATGAAAGAAACGACGAAGCGAAGCGGGAAACAGTTCAACACAAAGCACATTTATTCGCGATGAACGGAAAGCACACATATTCAATTCCACCAAAAGCACATAGAAAAGAAAAACACAATGCAATTTACACAAAAAGCAAATGCGACAATGCAGATCTAATACCGATTACGCGAGCACACGGCAACACTTATACAATTTTACTTCACAGACGGCGCCGACAACACATACCCAAAACCAAGAAAAAGAACAGAGAACCCTCAAGGATGAGGCGGGCCTGAGGCCGAGACCGGGTCGGGCCTACCCGTCTGGTGATGAGACGCGGAGCGGCGATGGTGCCTCAACTCCGCGGGCCTCGCGGACAGTGTCTGGTAGGGGGTGGGAAAAGGGGCCCCCTTGGTCGCACTATCTCAGCGCGGGGGGAAACAGGAGGGGGTTGCTGATGCTCGGGGTATAGAGGATTTCTACTCTGCCTCGAGTCCCGCGACGAGCGTCTCCACCTCGGCCAGGTCGCGCCGTCGGCCTCCCTGGTGTGCAGCTCCCTGCACGACGCGAGCACCCCCTCGTCTGCCCTCGCCGCCTCTCCACAGTTCCGTCCCCTCCGCTCCGACTCCAACGCACACGACGACGACCAACTCCTTCTTGCTTCTTCTTCCCAACTCCACCGCCCGCGAAGTCTTAACTCTCTATTCACTTGACTGACGAACGCGGTCGCTTATATCAGCCCCGTGGCTTCGCTCTCTCATCTTTGACCCCCTGCCTTCGACCTTTCACCTCGCTCCCCATTGGCCCGAGAAAAAGTGGGCGTGAATGCTTTTTGATCCATAAATTTGCATATATCGATCGCCCTCCAACGCCCTGGAGGCGGGGCCAAATCGCCCCTCGCTCACCGATTGGACGGAACAAAAGTGGGCGTGTGTCGTTTTTGATCCGTTTTTGAAGTGGAAAATCCGTGGTTTTGTACACGCTGTTCGGCGCGCGCCCTGCACGAGTCCAACACCGGTACCCACAAGCGGCGCAAGAACGGTGGCAATGCGACGGTTGCGAGGTGTGACGTGAAGCGGCGCCGCGGTGGGTGGTTGATGTTGTGGTTGTAACAATGGCGGTTGGTCCAAATTAAAGATAGTAAAAGAAAAACGGCTATCCTGAAGAGTCGCAGCACACATAAATGACATGTATTCCCACTAGACAACGGGTTTGGGCCTAACTACACATGTACTTACCGAGATATCTCACCTAAGGGACCTGAATGGTGGTTTGCGAATTTGGTAACCACAACAATATATATATATATATATATATATATATATATATATATATATATATATATATATATATATATATATATCTATATATATATATATATATATTAGGGTGGACCAAAAACGGCAACAAAAATAAAAAATAAAAATTCAGATGTTGCCTCCACAAGACTTAAATTATTCCACTATGATTCAATAATGTGCATAAAAAATTTCAAGTTGAGCCGAGGTGATTTAGAGGTCGCTCCAAATCGTGTATGTATATACACATACGTGTATATATATATACGTGTATATATATATATATATATATATATATATATATATATATATATATATATATATATATATATATATATATATATATATATATATATATATATACATACAGGGGGCTGCAAAAGTAGGTATACAGTCAGGATGATACCAGTATTACCACTTACCAGTATTATAATAGTGGTGCGAGGATTCATTCAATACTAGAATTCATTCATTAATACTAGATTAATATGTTTATTATTGATATTGTGACATCCACGGGACTTGAACAGTCCCGCCAACGTAGAATGAGCCGAAACGATGGAAGCGGTTTATTTATTTATAACCCAAAGATGGCGGTTCTAATCGCTCTACCGCAAACGGGACGAGGAAGGTGGCACGAGTCGCTTTTCACTGAGTTGATGATGTTTATTTGTTTTTACTATTAACCAGAAATAACAAGACTCGGCAAGAAAAGGGATCCGGGGCGATTCGACGGGATGGTGTGGGATTGGGCGTTGGGAAAAACAGACAATTCCAATGAATATACAGATCTCAAACCCTCTAAGGCGCCAAGCGCGCGCGCACACACACACACACACACACACACACACACACACACACACACACACACACACACACACACACACACACACACACACACACACACACACACACACACACACACACACACACACACACACACAACGTAGCTATTTCTGGTGTCAGGCTGGACCGTGGTGTGGACGCAACTGTCCCTGGATCGGCGTCGGACGAGCTGGCCTTGCTCTCGTCAGGGGGGCAGGAGAAACCGTGGTGCTGTCGACCTCCTGGTCTTGGCCCAAGTCCGCTCACAGCCGCCAGGGAACCAGTTCTGGCGCCAAGTTGCGAGCAGGAGAGGGAGGCAGGTCCGCCCGCCGTTCGACCCCGTACTCCGAGTCAGCAGAACCCCAGAGCCAACCAAGGTGAGGCACGAGGCTCAGCAAGGCTCCAAGACACGATGAAGAACACGATCGAATCAGCACAACAACAAGGACGCTCTCCGAGCAACAGCCTCCACACCAAAAAAACACGATCTTTTTGTCCCGATCTTCTTCCTCTTCTTTTTCGACCCCGAACAGAACCTTTTTATCCTCCCGTCCTCGTCACTTCCAATCAAGCCGTTTTATTGGCCCACCGCCATCGCCTTCCGCCAATCGTGATCACGGGGCGGAGCCATCCGCAGCCCTGTCCTGTGACGTCACGGCAAGCCTCCAGGGACTACCAAAAGGGGTTTACGCAGACACACTCACCCTATCCCGTGTCCCTATCTAATTACGTGACAATTATCATTTCCCCCTTGAAGAAATGAACATTTACTAGACAACTTATCACCACTGAATTGCTACTTATTACATCGAGATCCTGGTAAACTCGAACAGCATGGCATACCTAATTAAACATCCTAATTACCCTTTGAATGCATACCCCCCCCTCAAAAGTAACACTGCCCCCTCCTCTGGTACCGCAGCTCCTGCAAGGTATATCACAGGCGCTTACGTACCAGCCTTAACACTTACTAACTCACACCTAATTAACCTAACGAAATAAAGTAGGAGGGGCAATGGGCAGCGAGTCGCAGCTAACTTACCTATCCTGCTTAATGTACTACCCCCTTATGGCCTTATCCTCGCCTAAACAATCATTCGTTTTTTTTTTTTTATATTTATTTTATCACATGAGAGCACTGAGCGAAGTTGCACTCCATCTTCTGCATCATCGCTCTTGCCCAACACTCTTCCAGTGATCTGGGGAGGGGAAACAAAAGGTTCCACAAAAACACAACACTTATACTTTACATTCCTACTCTAAGCCTTAACGACACTATTCACAGGATATTTACACTTGACCGCCTCCCCCAGTGGATGCTAATAGACCCAGCGTTACCTGGGGAGCCAATTTTCAAATTTGCTTGCCCCAAAATTATGCGGACATCATGCCCTTGCTGCACATGTCAAGTTGTGCGGGATCGAGTGGGACTCATACATCTTCACAACACTCACACCATGGTCATCATCACATTTCTAGGTCATGGTCCTCATTTTAATCATGCAGGCTGACTCCCGTCGTGGCCGTGGGGTGGGTTACCACAAGATGATGGGGGAATCTCAGGTGCAACCATGCCCACAGGTAAGCTTTAATCCAACCCGGACGTTTCTCCGCCCCGCTCCCTTTAATTCCCTCCCCCCTGGTAGCCATCAGCCCTAATCCCGTATAACACTCTGGAAGGGGTCTCACTGGCTCCTCTGGCCTTCCTGGGTCGCCAAGGTCCTACCCGCCTTGGTCACCCAACCAGACCCTCTCCCAGTTGCCTCCAGACACTGTCACCATTAGCCACCAGGCGGTGAATCTCCTTGAAGGGGGTCGCAATTCACGCTCACCGTGGGCTTCAGCAATCCCTGTGGACAAGCACATCATCCGCACCCACAAAACCCACATGAATCCCCTACCCCATCGGCCTTACATGTGACACCTGCATTTCTAACACTTCGCCGACCATGACCTTCCCTGTTACCACACCATGTCCAATAAAAAATCAATGTGTGCACCATACATTTCACTTCTTAACTTAAAACAACTCACACAGCACTTCTCACCCGATCCACGCACCAGCCATTGAACAGCCACTTGTGCCCGCTTTGTTACCAATTACCCACTGTCCCGATTGTCACTCTAAAACCCAGCAGAACTTACAAACCCATGCCAATTTTCCCACAATTCATTTTTTTCCACCAAAGGAGGGCACTTCGCCACAATCTCAGCAGCCGAGCATGGCCGTATATGCTCAGCCCAATCTAGTCTCCCCGACCCCCGACAGTGATCTCCGGACCCGACCTATGAAAGGGCACCTCGGATAGACCTGGCGGTTCAGCAGGAGGATTCACCCTCTCCGAGTCTAAAAGTCTATTGGAGGGTCCCTCCATCGCCGGGTACCGGCAATATCGTTGCATGGGTCCTCTTCGCCCGCACCGGAAACAACTCCCCATAAAAGGCCCCCGTGAGTATCGGTGAAATGTCTCTTCCGGTTCCGGACCCCCTCGGCCATAATCGAATTGCTCTATTGGCTGGGCTGGACCCCGCCGCTTTGGCGCACTAACTACCGGATTACCCTTTATCAAACTTGACAGTTTCTGGCAAATTTCCTGAAACATTTGGGTAATGCCAATTTCTCCCAGCCCCCCTCCCTGATCCTGGATCTCCGCCTGTCGGACCGTCACCGATGGCCTCTCGGGCACCCGACCCGGCCGCCTCCACGAGGCCAGCCTGGCTGCGCACTCAGCCGCTCGGTGAACGGTGGGTGGATCCTGTAGCTCCACTAGCGCTCGGACCTCAGGGTCCGGAAGAGCAGCTAAAAATTTCTCTAGTGCCAGTCTGTCCCACGCCTCCACTGTAAGGTCCCGATACGCGATCCTGACTGATTGGTAAATGTCCTGTGCCAGCTCCTGCACTGTATCACCCGGCTTTAATCTGCGGTGCTGGAGCTGGGCCCGCACCAGATCACAGTTTGCCGCGAACCCAAACCGACGGCTCAATGCCTCGCAAATGTGGGAGCTGGTCAACATCCCCTCCGCGATCACGTTTAACACATCTGCGGCTGGTCCCCGCAACGTTGCCACCAAATTCCCTGTACGTTCCTGCTCATTCCACCCGTTTAGTTGGGAAATGCACTCAAATTGCGTCAGAAAAGCTTCAACGCTCCCTGACCCGTCGAAATTTACCAGGGGATCACTTTTACGGTGGCCCGCTTCTCAGTTTCTCCCTTGTCCGAATCCAGCCCAGGGATCAAACACCCTTGTGGCTGCGTATCCAATTTCGGAGCCCACTGTGGCCAAAGATGTTTTGTGGTGAGGGTCTCATGGGTCAATTTTGCCTCCTGTTCCAAACGTTGAATGGACTGATTCACCTCTTCCCGCAGGATCTTCTGGGCCCGCACAACCTCCTCCAAGGCTCCGTCGCGAGTTTGTAGCTGCTCCTCAACCAACCCGGACACTCTACTTACAAAAGACGGCTCTACCAGGCCTTTATCCAAGACTTCATTTTGGCTCATAATTTTATCTTGTTCATCCAAACGAGCCTCCAATCCTTTTACCTCCTCCGCCAAATTCATCCCTTGCTTCCTCAGCTCTCCCCACTCTTCAACTTGCAGCTGCATACGAGCATCCACACAGGCACGATGACGTTCCAGGCTTTCATCCACTTTATCAACCCGAATGTTCATTGCATCAATTTTATCTACCAATTTTTTTTGTATATTTTTCCCCTCCAATGTAATTTCTACCTTTGTTTCCTCCAATCTAGCCTCAAATTTGCTTTGTATTTCTCCCAATTTAACATCCACACACTCCTGCATCTCAGTTTTCATTTTCTCCATCTTTTCCCCCAATTCATCCCTCATTAAATCAATCCGTGCACCCAACTGTTCCCCCATTACCCCCAATCGATCCGCCATCTCTGCCCCCTGTGCCGTCATTTTTGCCCTCTGTGTCACGAATTGATTTTCCATTTGTGCCGTCATTTCTGCCCCCTGTGCCGTCATGTCTGCCCTCTGTGTCACGAATTGATTTTCCATTTGTGCCGTCATTTCTGCCATTTGTGCCCCCTGTGCCGTCATTTTTGCCCCCTGTGCTGTAATTGCACTCATTAAACGTTCCAACATTGTCCAGATCGTCATCGTGCCGGTTTCCGGCGCTGCCGGCTCCGTTACGGGCGATGAAGCACGGTCCCCGCTCGGAATGGGGGAGGTTCCAACCCTACCCCCGTCTCTCCCTTCTTCCCCCGACTCGCTGCCAGACACGTGGCCTTCCTCCTCAAACATCTGCACATCCGCCATGGTGCAGAAGTCCCGTTTGCCGCCAATTAATTTAAATTTGAAAAATCCCGCCAAAATTTTCCCGCGCTCGCGCGCTTTTCTGTAATTTTATATTCCAATTCGTGGCGAGATTTTAATCTTGGTATATTCTCCCGATACCAATTATAATTTAGAGGGGTTCGAACATCCAACACCCTGACACCAATGTGACGTCCACGGGACTTGAACAGTCCCGCCAACGTAGAATGAGCCGAAACGATGGAGGCGGTTTATTTATTTATAACCCAAACATGGCGGTTCTCATCGCTCTACCGCAAACGGGACGAGGAAGGTGGCACGAGTCGCTTTTCACTGAGTTGATGATGTTTATTTGTTTTTGCTATTAACCAGAAATAACAAGACTCGGCAAGAAAAGGGATCCGGGGAGATTCGACGGGATGGTGTGGGATCGGGCGTGGGGAAAACACAGACAATTCCAATGAATATACAGATCTCAAACCCTCTAAGGCGCCAAGCACATACACACACACACACACACACACACACACACAACGTAGCTATTTCTGGTGTCAGGCTGGACCGTGGTGTGGACGCAACTGTCCCTGGATCGGCGTCGGACGAGCTGGCCTTGCTCTCGTCAGGGGGGCAGGAGAAACCGTGGTGCTCTCGACCTCCTGGTCCTGGCCCAAGTCCGCTCACAGCCGCCAGGGAACCAGTTCTGGCGCCAAGTTGCGAGCAGGAGAGGGAGGCAGGTCCGCCCGCCGTTCGACCCCGTACTCCGAGTCAGCAGAACCCCAGAGCCAACCAAGGTGAGGCACGAGGCTCAGCAAGGCTCCAAGACACGATGAAGAACACGATCGAATCAGCACAACAAGAAGGACGCTCCCCGCGCAACAGCCTCCACACCAAAAAAAACACGATCTTTTTGTCCCGATCTTCTTCCTTTTCCTTTTCCTTTTCCTTTTCCTTTTCCTTTTCCTTTTCCTTTTCCTTTTCCTTTTCCTTTTCCTTTTCGACCCCGTACAGAACCTTTTTATCCTCCCGTCCTCGTCACTTCCAATCAAGCCGTTTTATTGGCCCAACGCCGTCGCCTTCCGCCAATCGTGATCACGGGGCGGAGCCATCCGCAGCCCTGTCCTGTGACGTCACGGCCAGCCTCCAGGGACTACCAAAAGGGGTTTACGCAGACACACTTACCCTATCCCGTGTCCCTATCTAATTACGTGACAATTATCATTTCCCCCTTGAAGAAATGAACATTTACTAGACAACTTATCACCACTGAATTGCTACTTATTACATCGAAATTCTGGTAAACTCGAACAGCATGGCATACCTAATTAAACATCCTAATTACCCTTTGAATGCATACCCCCCCCTCAAACGTAACAATATGTTTATTATTGGTATGCTTGTATAATCAATAAAATACGTTTTGTGCACACGTTTTGTTTTTCATTACTGTTTACCAACTTTTGCAGCCCCATGTGTATGTATGTATATATATATATATATATATATATATATATATATATATATATATATATATATATATATATATATATATATATATATATATATATTCTCAAGTAAATTCCAATATGCCTCATCAATCTTCTACCGTAAGGCAGCTATCATTTCTTGGAAGCGCGATTGTGTCGCTCATGCAGTGCCCCTCCACAGTATACACTGGTACTCATTTTGCCGACCTCGGAAGGGTGACAGGCTGAGTCAACCTCCTGGTGTATTAATTCAGCGGCCAACGGGGCTTGAACTCAGGAACCGAAGATCCCAAGCCACCACCTTAACCACTAAACCAACACCAGGCTTATGCTTCATGAATGAATTGTATTTAGTTTTGTAATAATGACAAATTGAATCTTGCAGTTAATGGGGAACTATTCATTGTTTCTCAAACGTGGCAGAATTTTTGAAATGTTTTGAAAGGGTGTGCAATGCAAGCTGGGAATGGACAAAGAAACGATGAATAACAATCATTCTGAGGGTGAGCACACACACAACTGTACTTAAACCAGGCAGCCATTTGTGGGAATGTTTGATAATGGAACCGATGTTGAAAATCCACAGGGTTGAGTGGAACTGAACAAAGATGGGAGAATAGTTAGACGGAATATAAAATGCAAAGAAGCAGAAGACAGCTTTGAAAGACATGGAACCAAGAGACCAGAAAATTGATAGCAGATGCCCTGAGCGTTACACTGAATACAAATGCCAATAATGGCCAAGTCTTTGAGAACTTCACAGCTTCTTGTACTGGGTAATAATTGCAGGGGCTGGCAGGATAGGTTAAAGGAATGCACACTCACCTCTGAGCTGTCGAGCCTGAGTTAGAATCTCAACCCAGCTATAAACAGACACCCTGGTGTGTCACGCGTACAAAGTGATTCATCAATATGTGTGGCTTCCATCTGAAGGACGGTAAGCCAGAGAATCTCTCTGCCAGTATGGGTTGTCGGTGGAGGTTAAATATCCCACGGTGTATGTGTGAAGAGTAAATGAGCTATTCGTTGGCACCATGGAACAAATTCCAAATTCCTGCTCGAACCTATAGGGGTCACTGCATCAGTGGCAAAATCACACCCTCACCCAATGATGAGACCCTGCAGCCTTGTGTCACATATGAAATAAGATTGTTAATTACAGCTGTGCTACCCCACAGCCATGAGTAATTTTTCAAAGCAATGTGTGTGCAAACAGTATGTAATTGTTACCCTGCTTGTGCGAAGCAAAAAGTGAGGTTAAGCAATTGGTTCATTTTGTCTGTGTCTGTTTGTCTGTCTGTCTCAACAGACGTTGGTCTATGATCAAGAAACTATTTAATTTCAATTGAACGTTATATTTTGAACACTGTAGAGTGTAGATCATGAATCGGAACATGAATCGGGCCAGGAATCTGCAGTTTAACTCTGACACGTATGGAATCTCGTCCCGCATGCACAGAGTGGGGTAACGTAATTGTTATAGTCTGTCTCCCTGTCTGGCAGTGAAACAGGATTGAAAATCATTCCAAACAGGACATGTACTGTTTTTAGCGATGTCATAAAGGACACAAACAACAGGCACAAATAACTAATTTAATGTGTTCAATAAGGTGGTGTAAAAAGACAATGCGCCAATGGCGGTAAACTTCCGAAAAATGTTGTTTTTTTCTACAGCCTTTAAAACCTTTATTTTATTTCAAAGGAATTATACACTCGAACAATGAAGAAGACAAATCCTATTCTTGGCACTTTAAAAAAAACCTTCCGTTTTGCAGAACTGTACTTGGAAAAATATTTACACCATTTGATGCCCTGAGAGCAGAGCAACAGACTGGTCTCCTATCGCTTATAGACAGACTTATAGAGCAACAGACTCTCAAACTTCTAGACTGGTCTTCTATCGCTACTTTCTCCAACATCAACTCATCCTGGGAATTCTTTCAAAGAAACTTGCTCTCCCTCATGCACAGATTTATCCCCTCTCGTCTTGAGTTGTCCTACCCTTCCTCCCACCCTTGGTTCACTGAAGCTTGTGGTGAGGCAGTTGTCCTGAAACAACTTGCCTTTGCCTCATGGAAAGCAAACCCAACTGAGGGCAATCTCAGTTCCTTCCATAAAGCTCGGAACAAGTGTGTATCTACCCTCAGGGGAGCCAGAAAACAACATCTTTCTCATCTCAAGTCTGAACTCTCAAACCTCTCTCCATCCTCAAAATCCTGGTGGCATCGAATCAAATCTGTTTCTGGTGCATGTTTCCCCTCCATCCCCTCCCTTACCTCAAATGGCAGCACTGCTGATACCGCATGTAAAAAAGCTGAATGCCTAAACTCGGTGTTTGCAGATAAATCTTGTGTCCAAAACCCATCACTTTCTCTACCCACCTTACCCAGTCGCACCCAACTGTCCCTGGACTCTGTGTCCTTTTCTCCTGACAAGGTGGAGAGTTTGCTGTCAACCCTCGACTCAGATTCTGCAACCGGTCCAGACGGCATCAGCCCACGTGTCCTGAAAGCCTGCTCTTCTGCTCTTGCTCACCCACTCTCTGTTCTATTCACCCTCTCATTTGCTCAAGGCCATCTGCCATCTGCTTGGAAATCAGCAAACATCACTGCCCTGCACAAAAAAGGTGCAAAAACAGAAACCTGCAACTGCAGACCAATCGGCCTTTCTCCCAATCATCAGCAAGGTTATGGAATCCATCATCGCTTCAGACATCAAATCATTCCTCTTCTCCAATGGCTTGATTTCTGATCATCAATTTGGTTTCAGACCAGGTCACTCTACCCTGGATATGCTGCTTCTGCTCTCCCAACAATGGATGGAAGCCCTCAATGCCAGACAGGAAATCCGAGCCGTATCCCTGGACATATCACGTGCTTTTGACACAGTCTGGCACCTTGCCCTGCTCACCAAACTCTCTTCCTATGGTATCCAAGGGCATCTCCACTCATGGCTTGCAGACTTCCTCTCCTGTCGCAGTCACCGTGTGGCCCTAAATGGAGTTCTTTCATCCCTCCTTCCTGTCCAGGCTGGAGTTCCTCAAGGTAGTGTTCTGGGCCCTGTTCTTTTTCTGGTTTTCATCAACGATCTCTCCGACTCTGGAAAATCCTCTATATCTCTTTGCTGATGACTCCACCCTCTGCCGTACCATCGGTCATCCCTCAGACCCGCAAGCAATAGCTTCTTCGCTCACTGCTGATCTGGAAAAAATCACAAACTGGTCCAACACGTGGAACATGTCTTTCAATCCGGACAAATCTCACACTCTCACTACGTCTCTTTGAAAGGACCATTTAGAAACTCCTCCCCATCCACTTTCTCAACAATCCTCTGGAAGAAGTCTTTTCTTTCAAGCTTCTAGGTCTCACTATCTGCCATGACCTTTCCTGAGAAAGCCACATTTCAAACTGCGCCTCCAAAGCCAGTCGCCGACTGGGAATCCTCCGTCGTGCAAAGTCCTTCCTCGGCCCACCTGAGCTCCTGACCACTTACAAAGCTTTTTTCCGCAGCCTGATGGAGGTCTCTCCTACTGCTCTCCGCTCTGGGCTGGTGCTCCTGCCTCCCACCTTTCTCGGCTTCACGCTGTAGAAACCAAGGCATTTTGGATCATTGGCATCTCCCACAATGAGGCTGAGTCTTTGGGCCTCTCACAAAATCACCGCAGGTTGGTTGGTGGCCTTTCTGTCTTCTGCCGTCTCCTCTCCAGCCTCGCCCCCCTGCTCTCTCTGCGATTTGTCCCCACCACATTTCCACAGGACACTCAAGGTCTGCCAACAACCCCCTTCTGTTAAAACTACCAAAATCACGAATCACTGCTCACCTTCACTCTTTCATTCCTCTTTTTTCCCGCTTTTGGAATAAACTCCCTCACTCTATTCATTCCCATTCTTCCCTTCAGCTCCAGGCCTTCAAAACAGCTGTTCACCACCACCTCTTATCATCCCCCATCCAAATCCTCGATCTTTTCTACCTCCGATAATCCACCCAAGCCCACCTCCTTCAAATTCCCTGCTTTCCTTCCTGAAAGTCCCTGTTATGTCCATCTTCTATTCCCCATGTTTTTAGCGATGTTATAAAGGACACAAACAACAGGCACAAATAACTAATTTATTTAGGTGTTTCTTCCACCGAATCCCTAATCCCATCCCTCTCCCTTCCACAGATCACCAAATGTCTCTGTTCCCCACTGTTTTGTCCTTCCCACTCCCTCCCCTCCTGTCTCATGCTCCCCTTGATGTGTGCTGTGTGTTAGCTCTCATACGTGCCTCGACAATGTATACAAAAAAAGAAAAACAGTAAAATTCAGCATGCATGTTTCCAGCCCTGAGGGCAGAGTGAGTAATGTGAGATTCGGCATTCACGACATCTCATGCCCTGAGGGCAGTGTAACTATGAAATTCAGCACTTCGACAAATATGGTGGTTCCTCGTGCTTTGTTTGGTGCAAAACACAAAGCAAGAGTTTAACAGACCCTTCCCATGTTTATAAGACCCTTCCTTTATTGTCATGTCTGCGTGGGGTCAGGTGTCCTTTGAACTCTCCAGTTGAATGTTTGATGAATTTGCAGAAGATTGCAAGCTGGCAAAAGTTGAACGAAGCAGTTGTAAAGGGTCCAAGGTCGATTGGAATAATAAACTGTAAAACTTTCATATCATCAGACTCTTCTATCAAGAAATTAGATGATGATGATGATATCGAGAACAACAATTCGGGTGGTGGTCTGCATTGCGTCTTTAAACGACACATTCGAAACAGTCACCCATCGGACGCTCCACCGGAGAGATCTCCGGAGGGCACCACCGATGGACCACCACCTCCATTCAAGAAACACCAGCAGTCGGTGCATTACATACACTGGTCATACAAAGAGCTGCGTCGAGGTCTTTCCGTGACTTCTGCACCACTTTTACTCATCTTGCGACAACTTTGAAGCGGGACCTCAATCGACGATAACTCAATGATCTTAACTGTGGGTCATCTGAATAAGACCTCCTTGTTTTTCCAGGTCAAATCTCGACTCTCTGACAAGGCGTCGGATTATAAGATTCAATTGTGCATAAAATTTTACGACAAAGCTTTCGCCTTTTCCTGTGGGTCTCATCGGCTCGAAACTGCGAGATGAAATGATGTTCAGCTGATCATCCAGTTTCAGCCAAGAAAGATAGATCGGAGCTCACGTCTTGATGCGCCGCGCATACATAGTACCTCATTATTAGGACGATGGTACACAAGTACTCCCGTTTGTGACGTCAGGTGCGCTAGTACTCACAAGTAAAGCTCGACGTCATCATTACAGGTAAATCTGGATTGTTACACTTGCCTTCTGGTCCTGCCCTCACCCCTCCCCCAGCTCGTCGACCATCCCAGGGGTCCGTCAGCGTGCTGGTGAAGCCATGAAATCATTTTGACCGTCCCAGCTAGCCTGTCACATGCTGGGCGCCTGGGACTCTCATGTCGCTCCTGAATAATTAAAAGCCCTGCTGAACGCTGAACGCCCATTTTAATGCTGACTACTGAGGGGGGTGTAGGGAGGGGGGGCACTTAACAACAGACATGCTTGGGAAAAGCCAGAGAGGAAGTTTGTTTTGCATCCACCACAGTGGATCTGCATCTCGATGATAAATTAAAGCTTGTGTAGATTTTCAGAGCTGGGACACACACGCATACACACATGTGTATATATACAATCATCGGAAAACCATGGTTACGTTTGTTGGCGCTGTGCAAGGCCGTCCTTGAAACAACCTCAACTGTGACGTTCCACTTCAAGTCTTCAATATCAAAGTTCTTCTTCTTTATATATTCTCTCCCCCATCAGCAGCTGATGAATGTTTTTTTTTTTTTTTTTAATGAGGTGCTGCACTTGGGGACAAAATTTTGTCCGACTTGTTATTTCAACCCACCAGGCCGATTTGGACCAGGGCCCGTCGTAGTGAGCTGTTAAAATGTGCGCCTCGGTGGTCACGATCCCAATTGGCTCCTTTGCCTTTGGGTTTATCGTGCGCGTGAAAGGCGGTCCCCAATCGCACGCCATGTGCCATCTGTGCCTGGAGCAGGGCAAGGCCCTCATTGTCCCGCAAGCTGTGGTCATAACGGAGGCTCGCGGGCCGGTCCAGTCAGTGAGACGTGCGCGCGGATTCGGAGCTTTCCCCGCTCGGACGCAGGCCGCCGTCGAAGAAGTTGCAGCGACAACCAGATGTACAACCCACAGGCAGACATATCGGTCTTGCATGAGACGGAGGAGCCAGGTGAGTCGATGGTCGGCGAAGACCGCGCTTGCCTTTTTTACCTCACACATTGTACCGTGACGTCGGACACGAGGTTCACGTTGGGTGTTGCGGTGTTCCTGTCTGGGCATTTACCCTCATGAGATCGTGACTCTCCTTTACCCCCCCCACCTCCACACGTGGTGCATATACAGTGTGATGACGTCACGGACGTTGAGCCGTCCTCACGTCGTTCATAGATGCAAAATCCACTCGAATTTCTTCCACAAACAGGTACAAAGCTCGAGGGCCAGGACGGTGCGTAAAGCTTCACTTCGGATTGGCTGGAATTGGTGCGTGCGTGCGTGCGTGCGTGCTACGTCCTTGACCCCCCCCCCACCACCACGGTGATGCTGATGCTGCCGGTGCCGGCTGTGGCTGTGGCTGTGCCGTCCGCAGGCGGCTCGCTCGCCCACATAGCCCAGCGTGAATCACGTGTCTCTATTGATTATTAATCAGCGCTGACAGAGCATGCTGTCTCGAGCTGTGTGACGGCCATTGATCCGTTTAGAGTTCGCGGCGTCTGTCACGGGCTGTTTAAATAATGTTCCTCTGGATTTCTCTCCGTGCTGGATTTACATTTTAATCCTTCCTGTGGATTGCCTGCACCCCGATACGGCAACACAGCTCGATGTACACACCGCCTTTCCATATATATTACATATTATATTGTGGGAGTGCAAATGGGATTCTTTTTAGGTTTGAACATTCATGAATTTTTATTTCTTTATTATTATTATTATTATTATTATTATTATTATTATTATTATTATGATTTAATTATCTTCCTTCGGTTTTATTATTTCTAAATAGAAGTGAAATGGACATTTTGAAAACGCTTTGTACGTTCATTTTCAGGAACAGGGAAAGGAGTTGGAGGGCGATCTACATATTACGTACGCAAAATGCTGAATTTGGATCCCTTTCGGCTTTCCCCTTCCCTTTGTCTGTCTCTGTTCTCTGTCTTGATTCACCAATGTATTTCGTCATTATTGGTGCATTACATTCGGATTTAAGGATCTGAAGTGGACAAAAAAAAAGATCTCATAAGATGTAGCAATTCTCAATTTTAGGTATATTGATTGATTGTTTCACTTTCATGGATCAATCACCTTCGTTTCCACCCCTCATTGTCACCAGTTGAATGTAACATGAAGATGAAGATCAGTGTGATTGTTATATTGCCGTGATAGTTTTGTGTAGTACCAGTTGGGCATGCTTGCACACCGCAAGCAACTACGAGAGTGCATCCTACTTGCATATATAATAAGTATTATATATATATATATATTTTTATATATATATATATTTATATACATATATATATATATATATATATATATATATATATATATATATATATATATATATATATATATACAGGGGGCTGAAAAAGTAGGTATACAGTAATGAAAAACAAAACGTATTTTATTGATTAATTATACAAGCATATCAATAATAACATACCAATAATAAACATATTAATCCCTCAAATGTTCAAACTGTTTGCCCCCGGTATTAAATGAATCCTAGCACCACTATAATACTGGTAATACTGGTATAATCCTTACTGTATACCTACTTTTGCAGCCCCCTATATGTATATATTGAAGTGGTTTGTGAAAGACCAAAAAAACAAATGGCAAGTTATGTGACCCATAATGCAATATAATTAAATGTGCAATATTTAAAGTGTGCTGTCGTTACAATGATTACTTAATAATGAACAAATTGCTAATTACTATGATTACTTGGAAATTAGCAATATTTAAAACTCATCAAGCGTGGCGTTCGCTTTCTGGTTAACGTGGCTGGCTTACGATCTTAGGGCCTTCAGTTTGAGCCCCTGTCATGCCGCAGAAATCGCACCAGGTGGGTTGACTCAGCCTGTCATCCTTCCGAGGTCGGCAAAATGAGTACCAGCTTACTGGGGTAATAACCCATCTGAGTGTCGTGCGTCGGACTGGTGACCCGTCCAGGACCGTCTGTACTCCTTAGCCAAATGAAACTGCCTCGGCAGCCCTATGCACCTCACGGTGTGAAAGGAATTGTTATTAAACCTTATCAATACTTATGCACATCATCGATCAGAGACATCGATATTGGAATCACTTGTTTATAGCTTCCTTTCTAATGGTATAAAATCCGGTGTCCTTCAACTGTTTTAAAAAAAAAAACCCCATTGTGCTTGCATTTTGCAAACGGCTAAATATCTCGAGTAAAGGAGACAATCAATTGATGATTAGAATAAGCTCTTTATTGAAAGTTTACAACTATAGTAATTTTTCAAATGTATATATGACAAAAGTTATGAAATAAGAGGCAGAAGAGGTACTTGTTACTGTTGCCTAGCAACCATTTATAGCGTCAGTTCCATTGTCTTGGCTGACATGATGCACAGTGGGCAGACTGAGGCTGCACTCCCCGGGTTTTATTCGCGGATATTCTCGTTTATGGAAATCTTCTGATTGTTTTGTGATTTTTTTTTTCTGTTTTTTTTTTTCTCTCCTGGGATATTGGCTTTGAGGTGCATCAACATGTAAAATTTCAGCTTTATACCCCACCGAGAAGGAACTAAACATTTATATCAGTGAGTGAGTGGGTGAGTCAGTGGTTAGAAAAAGTTTTCTATATTCGATGTTTGACATTTGAAATCAGAAAAACAGAATAAAATGAAAGTACAGTTGCTGGTGAAGCCGTGTTTTGTAGACGATTGATTTGACATGTGTGCTTCATTATTGCCTTCTCCCCACAACGTCTAGAGCATGCCTTCCTTCCTGCCTGATTATTTTTCAGCCTTTCTGTTGAAGACGTTAAATGAGAAAAATTGGGGTATTTTCTAAACTTTTCACCTTTCACCTCTTTTCCTCTATGTCTTGTTTGCCGAGCCCCACTTCTGGTTTTCCCAATTTAACGAAGAAAAAGGAAGCATTAGCGATGAGGTACATAACTCTTCAGCTTCCTTTACTTTTATTCTCCTTGGCCTTTGAGGCTCAAATCTCCTGCTAAAGTAGGCTATGCACTTGCCATGTTGCACTATCAATGCCACGGCCAATGTGATCATAATTCTTGAGAAATTAATGGCCACTGAACTACCTGATTATCGTTTACTTTATGATGACATCTAAGCAATGCCTGAGTTAGGTGGTGCTCCGATCTAGACCGGAGAGGATAGTGAGAGTCATTATGGCAACCGAAGACGATGTGCTTGGCATACGTATGAGGGACGGTCAAAAAGTCTTTCCCTTTTTTGAAACGTTCCGGAGCCAAATAACAACGTGACTTCCATTGGCATCAGAAAAAACCACCTGCCACCGAGGGGCGATGTGTGACGATTCCGGGAAACTTCACATGAAAGGCTGAACATCTGTGCCGAGTTTGGCTGGCTCATGATCAATCTTTCATGGTATTTTATTAAAAGGGTCGGGGGAGGGGGGTCTTTTTGTACACGCCTCATGGGTGGAAGGGTGTAACTATCCTGTCAGAATCAGCTCTGGAGAGGTGAATAGAAGATCCTCTCTTGGAAAGCCAATCAGTTGAACATGGAGTGCTCGCTGTTGTACGGCTTTGACTTCCATCATTTGTCCTGCACCATGAGCTCGATTCCAATACCATCACATTTCTCATTCCTTTCTGGGATATGAACTGATTGAATCAAATTGAATATGCTTGGTCAGATGACCATAGCAAAAGGTCTATATCATGTTCCTCAGCCTCTGGCTATTGTCATCATTGTACGCCGAGGCCCGTATCCTCCCTTTTTCCGTCACTTCTTTCTCCAGTGTCTTTCTTGATTCCTTTTCTTCCGTGCATACATGAAAGCCATTGTTATCTGTTCTGCTAGACTACCGCTGCTTCCTCTAATGATGTGTCTGAGATACGCCATCGGTCTTCCTTTCAATCACATTGCTAACAATGCGTTCTTCTCTTCTTCACTTTGCCACGATTTCTTCATTAATTTTCTTTTCTTTCCAAGACACGTTATCAGCTATTCCTCTCCAAAACCACACATCTTTGCTCCTTCAACATAATCTTCTTTGTAGCGGCAATGAGGGCCGATGCCTCCATACATCCGCTGTTGTCATATTGGTCAAAACAAATGTTTTCATCTTTTGTTTGGTGAAAATCTTTCAACCTTTTAAATGCTATTTGTGCACATTTCAACTTGATTTCCTTCTTGTATCTCTCATCCTTCATCATGGTTTCTCAATATTTCAAAATTTTCCACTACACATATATATATATATATATATATATATATATATATATATATATTACATGATGTCACTTAGATTTGAACTATTAGATGCTTGATGTCGCTTAGATTTAAAGTATTAAATATATAGGTGACAAGTTAAATATATATATTTTTAACTTGTCACCTTTTTTATTTAATAGTTTGTTCGATCTCAGAATTTATATTTGTCTTTTAGTTATTTGTTAAGAAGCTCCTTTTCGTTTTCTACATCTTGCAGTCTGTTTCCAGTTTTTGTAATAAAGATTTTTTTTTCCAACAATGACAGTATTGTGCACTGGACATACCTGACGGTGTTTGTAAATGTACATCTCCAACATTCACTTATCATTCTTATTGTATGGCCTTGTAAAGCTCTTCCATGAGCCTTGAACTATGTACAGAAAAATATGAACCTGAAACGATTTATTGAACAACAATACTGCCGTGGAAATCCAGGCCTATAAGATTGTTGGAATCTCCCGTGATGAAGCCGAGTCTGTGGGCCTTTCACCTTCCCATCACAGACAGGTCGGTGGCTTCTCTGTATTCTGCCGCCTCTTTTCTAATCCTGAACCCTCTGCTCTTTCTGTGCTTTGTCCCACCCAGATTTCTGCAGGGCACACATAGTTCATCATCCACCCCCTTCTGGTGAAACTACCTAAATCCAGAAACACTGCTTACATTCACTCATTCATTCCTCTCTCTCTCTCTCTCTCTCTCTCTCTCTCTCTCTCTCTCTCTCTCTCTCTCTCTCTCTCTCTCTCTCTCTCTCTCTCTCTCTCTCTCTCTCTCTCTCTCTCTCTCTCTCTCTCTCTTTCCAGCCTGTGGAATCAACTTCCACATTCCCTCCCATCCCATTCTTCGATCCAGGACATCAAGACAGATTTTCACCACTATCTCAGATCATGCACAATCCAAAACAATGATCTTTCTTCCCCCATTAACCCCCACCCTCCTTCCCTGCCCCACCCCTCAAATTTCCAGTTTTTTTCCTTCCGAAGAGTTTGCTTCTGTATTGATCTTGTCCACCCCATGCACCATCCTCTACTCTCCATTTTTTCCCACATCCCTTGTTTGTCCATCTCCCTCTATTGGTCCCTCGACCCTGCTGTTGGCATTTCCCCTTTCTCTTTTTGCTGTTCCTTTTTGTTCTGTTGCATCCTGATCACATATATGTTCTCGTCTTCTAGGAACCTTGACTTTGTAATATATATAATATGTCAAGCTCTTTCTAACCACTGACTGACTCATTCACTGACTCATGATGGACATTAAAGATCGGTGCATTCCAGGTGACATAGAAAGGAAGAAAGAGACAATGGGGAAGCGGCGTTCATATGCTTACACAATGTGTAAGTATACCCCACTAGTGTAATATTTAAAGCTCATTCTAACCACTGACTGATATTAAAGATCGGTACCTTCCGGGTGACGTAGAATGCTGAAATTTTGTATGCCGATGGACAACAAAGCTGATACAACGGGTAAAATCACAGAAACATCAGAAAACACCTGCAAACTAGAAGGGCACTCGGTGGAGTGCATACCTCCGCCATGTGATGCCTGATCCACAAGAACATATCGGGCCCAATACATTTTGGATATGTCATGCTATCCATCCATCCATTGGGACCATACTCTGTGTGGAGCGTTGGTGCTGCTTCAGCAGTCTCCTTGGTTAATGGGTACAATCCTGAATGGGTCGCCACTCCGATACAGGATACAAGCAAGCTGGCACTCATTTTACCAACCTCAGAAGGATAACAGGCAGAATCAACCCCACCTGGTATTGATTCAACAGACAAGTGGGATTTGATCTCAGGATCCCAGGACCCTAAGCCCACCACCCTAACCATGAAGCTAACAACAGGCCTATCATGCTATACAGTACTATACCGTTTTTGGCCCTATCTCTCAATGGTAAAGAATCACTTTATAAATTAAATAAGTCTCGTATTCAGATCTTCACCAAAATCGAATCAATTCATCCTTGCAACACACACAACCTGTCCATCAAGTTTTGTCCAAAGAGCCCCAGATCATCACGCTTCTTCCTCCATGTTTGACAGTTGGTGTCACAAACTGAGGAACCATCCTTTCGCCTTCTCGACGGTGTACAAAAACTCTTCGTGATGAACCGATTATTTCAAATTTTGAATCATCGGTCCATAAGACCTTCTTCCAGTTTTCAGTAGTCCACTGGTGGTGCTTCATGGCCCAGGCAAGCCTCTTTTTCTTATTTTGCAATCTTAGCAATGGCTTTCTTACTGCCACTCGACCTGTCAAACCTGCAGCTCGAAGTCTTCTCTTCGCAGTTGAAACTGAGACTTCCTTACTTTGACCCGTGTTAAGCTGTGCTTGAAGCTGCTGTCCTGTGAGTCACCTATCACGCAAGCTGTTGACTCTCAGAAACTTGTCTTCTGATTGTGTTGGGGCTTTGGGTCTGCCAGACCTCTTTCTGTCAGAGTTTCCTCCAGTTTCCAAGTGCCTTTTGATGGTGCAGGAAGCTGTACTCACTGACACCTTGGCTTACTTTGCTATTTCTCGAAAGGAAAGACCTATACTTTTCAGAGTTATAATGGTCTGTCTGTCTTCCTTTGTTAATTGTCTTTTTCTCGCCATTATGATGGAAATACACTACTTCCTGCAGTGCAAGTTTGTCCAAACGATGCTTCAGATGGTGTAGCAACACAGTCTGTTCCAACATTGCTTTTAAACAGACAGAGGGTTTGTAACTAATCAACAAAAGTTGGGACACCTGTAGGAATTGTTTGCATCAACTTTCAAGACTTTATTTACTTCCATTGCTGCAGAACAGCTGCAGTTGCTAACCCATGATTTTTCCCTGAAAAGGGCCTTTTTAACAACTGAAATTTACATTATTTTTCAGTTTTTGGTAACCTAAACTTTTTTTCTTCATCTCTGGCAGTTTACCGCTTAGCTCTTTACCATTTCAGGTTATTCACTGGACTTGAACTGCTTAAATTTCTGTAAAAACTGAAAAATGGGGGTGTGTTCTAAAAGTTTTGACCAGTAGAGTAAATAAAATCCACTTGTGAGGTGCTTTTCACTTGGTGTACACAAACTCTTGGCCAGTAGCTTTTATGAAAAATATACCTGCGATTCTATAGGATGAATAAAAGAGGGCCTGAGATGAAAATGCAGATGAGCAGAATCTGGACATTGGAAAGTTAATATGGAAGATTAGATAGCCAGAGAGAAAGAAAGCAGGTGGGATCAACGACCTCAATACCTGGCACGGTCAGCAGACCAACGCATCCCAGAACGCTTTGGGAGAGGTAGGTGGGAGGAATACTGGTTGTGTCTCAGGTGTGGTAGTGAGAGGGATCGTGTCATACAATGTGGGGGGGGGGGGTGCGGTGTCGTGCCAGACGAAAATGGGATTGCGAGTCAGTGATGATGTTCTTTGTGTGTCCAAAGAAGACGGCATAGAGGGGTGGATAGAGAAATAGGAAAATAGATTCATAAGGAGAAAGATCCCTAACCTAGCTGTACAAAGGTCTGATTCTGTAGCGTGTACCTCCGTGGGATGCTCCACCTGAGCATTACCATCTCATGATGTGGCATGTTATCTCCTGCATAATTACTTTGCCGGGGCTCATGGCAACTCGCACTCCACACTGCTCCGTCTGGCTGCCCAGGGGTGGCGGAATATTGACTCGGCACGAAGTCTCGGCAGTTGCCCCGGATTAGGCTCTTGAAGAAGAAGAAGAGTAAGAAGAAGAAGTGCGTACTAGCAATTGTACACCAATAGCGAGACAGGGAGTGCAGCGAAGAGCCAGAGAGTAGAGTGAAGTGGAGCGAAGAGGGTCTAACGGCTCCACGCCCCCCCCTTTTATAAGCCCCGGGCAAAGGGTGGGGTGATGACTGGAAAGTGACATGCTGTGGCCTGAATCCTGCTCCTTTTTTGGGCCACAGCGGCCCTAGCCACGCCCTGCCAGGCTCTGGGACCAGAAACCATCTCAGTTGCCCACCCACTTCGGCTTGGGTTGGAGCTTCTGACTCAACATAGAGCATGCTCCCTGAGCTGGCACCTTGGCCCTGAACGTGATCCGAGTGCAGTCTGAATGTCGAATAGCAACGGACTTTCCCCCACCACCCACGGGCCCCCTTATGAGCCAAAATGCACACCCGAGCCCCGAACCAAACCCGAGCGGTGCCGAGGACAATCTTAGTCGTTCGGTGCCAGGGTCAATCCGAGTCGTTCGGTGCCAGGGACAATCCGAGTCGTGCGGTGCCGGGGCCAATCCGAGTCGTGCGGTGCCGTGGACAATCCGAGTCGTGCGGTGCCGTGGACAATCCGAGTCGTGCGGTGCCGTGGACAATCCGAGTCGTGCGGTGCCGTGGACAATCCGAGTCGTGCGGTGCCGGGGACAATCCGAGTCGTGCGGTGCCGGGGACAATCCGAGTCGTGCGGTGCCGGGGACAATCCGAGTCGTGCGGTGCCGGGGACAATCCGAGTCGTGCGGTGCCGGGGACAATCCGAGTCGTGCGGTGCCGGGGACAATCCGAGTCGTGCGGTGCCGGGGACAATCCGAGTCGTGCGGTGCCGGGGACAATCCGAGTCGTGCGGTGCCGGGGACAATCCGAGTCGTGCGGTGCCGGGGACAATCCGAGTCGTGCGGTGCCGGGGACAATCCGAGTCGTGCGGTGCCGGGGACAATCCGAGTCGTGCGGTGCCGGGGACAATCCGAGTCGTGCGGTGCCGGGGACAATCCGAGTCGTGCGGTGCCGGGGACAATCCGAGTCGTGCGGTGCCGGGGACAATCCGAGTCGTGCGGTGCCGGGGACAATCCGAGTCGTGCGGTGCCGGGGACAATCCGAGTCGTGCGGTGCCGGGGACAATCCGAGTCGTGCGGTGCCGGGGACAATCCGAGTCGTGCGGTGCCGGGGACAATCCGAGTCGTGCGGTGCCGGGGACAATCCGAGTCGTGCGGTGCCGGGGACAATCCGAGTCCAGCGGTGCCGGGGACAATCCGAGTCATGCGGTGCCGGGGACAATCTGAGTCGTGCGTTGCCGGGGACAATCCAAGTCGTGCGGTGTACCTCAAAATAGAGTGGCAAATGGTAGCGATGCAGAGGTAAGCAGGAGTGCGAGAATCTTTTTCCCGTGTGTGGGAGGCATTTGTGGTCAAAGTGGTGAGGTTTGTTGAGCGAGGTGTGAAGTAAGGTGAGGTTCCGGTTGGTAATTGGTGCACAGATTTGAACGAAATAAGGGCGCGTGATGCGCGGGTGGTATAGTGTGTTGTGGAGTGGTGTGGTTGGTCCAAGTCACGGGAGGCATCATGGTGTGCTTATTATCAGTTGCCTATTGAATATCGTGTGTGTATGCATGCTTGTTTTGTACTATAGCTAAAAGGAAAGAATTGGAGTGGGAGTCAGAATATGAATGAGAGATAGTTACTCGACCTGACCTGACCATCGTGCACTCGTGCAAGAGTGCACAAGTGCACGATGCATGAGCTGTCTGGTCAGGTCAGGCCAGAGTAGATCATTAGATCTGTGACTTGCTACATGTACCACTAAACCGTCTCCCCAACCAAGTTTCCTGGTGAGGAGGATGTATGACATGGACATGAGCAGGATTAATCGCAAAACCTGTCAAATGGCGGATGAACTCCTTGTGAGCCAATGGCCATCCATATCTTTTGCCCGACTGTGTCTTCGAACGCCCTCCTGCAGTTGGATTACTTTTTATTCGGAGGTTGGTGGCAGGATTAGCACTCTGGCCACCATAAAACCCTTCATTTGGACATCGGTATTGCAGCACACTCTGAGGTTCAGAGACCGGATTGCCGTGAGATCATGGCGGGTGGTCACACCGACTGTTGGTCTGGTTGCTCTGATGGTTACCATGCCCAAGGAGTTGCAGTAACTGCGTCCAATAAGCTGACTCCAATGAAAATTGAGGAAACACCGGTCAATGAGTGTATTTATGAGATGAAGGATTCGTCACTCCTTGGGTGTCATTTACCTGGTCTCTGTATCTGCTCCAACTGAGGCGAGTGATCTCACCTTGAAGGACGCATTCTATGCCACGCTCGAGTCCATGGTTGATCAGTGCCCCAGGCGAGATACTCTTCCAATCTTTGGGGATTTCAATGCATCTACTGGAACTGATCGAGATGGATATGACACGTGTGTTGGTCCCCATGGGTCTGGAACTGTGAACCAGAATAGCAATAAGTTCCTTGACTTTGCAAGAAGTCATGGACTTAGGGTGGCTGGTTCATGGTTTCAGCGCCCACAAGCTCATCGCTGGACTTGGTATTCCAACTTTGGTGCTGTGCCAAAGGAGATTGACCATGTGCTCATTGATGGTCACTGGAAAATGATCCAGAACTGCAGGGTCTACCAGAGTGCTCAGTTCCTCACTACAGGCTTGTTGTAGCAACTCTGAAGTTGCAGCTTAAATCCAGGAGAATGCTACTATCCCAGCCTCGGCTGGATGTTGGCAAACTCAAGGATGAGAGGGTAGCTGAGGAGTTTGCAAAAACTCTGGGGATTTTGGGGGTCTGGGTGTTTTTGGGAATCCTGAAGAGTTGTGGAGTGCCTTCAAGACCACCATCCTTGATTTTGCCGGTGGATGTCTTGGAACTCACCATAGGGCGAAGAAGAATTTTTGTCTCGAGTGACATTGGATACCCTTGACCAAAGTCGTCGGGCTACGCTGAATGGCAGAGCTGAGCTGCTCAGGGAGCTGAGGAATAAAACTGTACGTGCGCTAAGGGTGGACAAGGAGGCCTATGTGCAAAAAATCTGTAAGGGGGTAGAACATCACCTGTGGGCAAGTGATTCTTGTCCTGTTTACAGAGAAATTTGTGCATTGCATTCCTCCAAGCCCGTCCCTCAGTGCACAGCTGTTAGAGTGGAGGGTGGTGGGCTCTCGACAGATGAATTGAAGTTACTTTGAGCGACTGCACCAGGCTGACCCACCAGCTGTTGAGTTGGATGTCAGGGTATAACTCTCCCCATATCCCCTCCAATCAATTGTGAACCGCCTTTGTTTGTGGAAGCACAGGCTGCGGTGAACGAGTTGAAAGGGTTTAAAGCCCCTGGCATCTGTGGAATCCATGCTAAACTTCTCAATGTTGATAGAAATGCTGTACTCTGCCTGGAACATAGCCATCATCCCAAATGACTGGAAGAGGGGCCTTGTTGTCCCTCTCTGGAAAGGGAAGAGTGATCACCAGGACTGCAACAACAACTGAGGGTGACGCTGCTCTCAGTGCCGGGCAAGGTCTTTGCTCAGATAATTGTTGATAGGATTCGCCACCATCTGCTTGAGCACCAGCATCCAGAGCAGTCAGGCTTCACACCAAAAAGGTCAACGATTCACCATATCCTTGCTCTTCGGGTCCTCACCCAAAGCAGACGAGAGTTTTGGCAGGGGCTGCTTGCAGCCTATGTTGATCTCTGTAAAGCGTTCGATTCAGTGAATCGGGATGCCCTCTGGAGGATTTTTGGTCTTCGTGGGGTGCCACCAAAACTGATCGATCTGATGTCTGAACTCTACTCTGGTACTGAGAGTGCTGTGTGATGTGGTGGTACCATCTCTGACTTATTTCCAGTTGTTACTGGAGTTTGTCAGTGGTGTGTACTGGCCCCCACACTTTCCAATGCTTGTCTGGACTGGATTCTGGGGAGGATGTTGTAGCCGTCAAGCTGCGGTGCATCGTTAGGGAATGTCAAGATCTCTGACCTTGATTTTGCAGATGATGCAGTCATCTTTGCGGAGACTCCAGATATCCTTTTGGGGGCTCTCGAGGTGCTGAATGAGGAGTTTGTGCCACTGGGATTATGGATTTCATGGGTCAAAACTAAGATGCAGGCTTTCAATGACATCTTGAATGCTGCTATCTAGTCTGTACCTGTTTGTGGTGAGGTTGTTGAGGTCATGGAGAGATTCACTTATCTTGGCAGTGATTTTATGTTTCTGCTGGCTGTGAGTCAGAGTTCAGAGGATCTGGGGAGTCATGGATTCCCTGGATCATGGGGTGTGGTGCTGCCGGTACCTGTGTGGGAGGAAGAAATTCTGAGTCTTCAGGTCCTTGGTGCTTCCAATCTTGCTCTACACATGTGAGACTTGGATTCTGACCAGGGATCTGAGACGGCGACTTAATTCCTTTGATACCATGTCGCTTTGGAGAATCCTTGGCTATCGCTGGTCGGGCCTTGTGTCCAACGAGCGGTTGCTGAGAGAGACTCAAATGAGATTTGTTTCCTGCATAGTCTGTGAACGTCAGCTGCGGCTGTATGGACATGTGGTTCGTTTTCCTGATGCTGATCTGCTCATCAGATTCTCTCAGCGAGGGAGCCTCGTGAGTGGAGGTAGCTAATGGGCCGACCACGTGCCTCGTGGTTGCGGCAGGTTGATCAGCATCTCAAGGGGATGGGGATGGGCTCGGCATCTGCCTGGGGGATGGCCAGATGGAGACCCCTGGAGTACCGGCGGAAGTGGACGCAGCGACGCGTTGCTCTGGTGCATGCTCCCATAACTGACCTGACACGTTGGCACTAAGTTGTATTCCCATGAGAAGAGCAAGTGGTCTGTCATGGTGGCAATCGGATGACTTTTCAAGAGCAATGGTTGGAATAACTAACCCATTTAGTGCATTATTGCTGTTTGAGGAAGGCAACAGAAAACCAACTCGATATCTTTAGTTGGTTGTAGCCTCCACTTGCTGGTTTCAGAAGGTTAAATGGAATCCTCCCAGGACTCGAAGTATCCACCTCCTTTTTGCTAAAGGATCACGTTTCGGGACCAAGTTGTGAAGTTTTGTTCTCATATCTTTGTTCTATTGGTTCTTTTCAGGATTGTCACTGAACCCCAGACAGCTTACAATTGCAGTTCGTTTGTTGTAATATTCTCAAAATCTCAGTGAGATTATTTTTTTATGCAAAGAAAATAACAAAGCAATTTAGAACATCAGTACTTGGAATCTCCTTCTCCTTCTCTTTTTAACAGCCACAATCATTCCCATTTTCTTGTGGAGTTGGCCAGGAGAATCTTGGCCCAAGTCTTTTACGAACCGGCTGGCCAGGCCTGATGTTAGACTTAGGTTAGGACTGCAATTTGTAATTTGTTTATGGTGCCGGCAATAGCTTGCCTCCTCTTCACGAAGGACACCGTGCGATCTTCAACATGCATCAACAAATGCTGGCAGATGGGATTCCCGTTTAACATCTATCTGTGGGACTGCACTCACATTGATGAATCACCCTGCCTATGAAACACCGAGTTACAGTTTATAGCTGAACTGAGATTCTAACCCAGGCTAGACAACTTAGAGGTGAGTGTGCACACCTCTCGGCCATCCTGCCAGCCCAAAATCAGTATTTGGAATGCACAGACAATATATGACACCAGGAACATTAGAAAAATGTGAAGAGATGGTATCGTTATCATTGGAATTTATGAGGTGTGATGGAAGGAAGGTGCAAATTTCATGAGTGATGATGTAACAGTGATCTACGCATGTGGTAGTGAGAGCCAAATAGGTATTGCTGGTTTTATTTAAATGGTTTAAGAACAGTATCGCAAAATGATAGCAAGACAAAGTGACAGACTACCTTTGGTGATGATCAATGCCCACACAGTTGATATTGTGATCATTGAGATCTACATGCCTGCATCAGCACAATAATGAGGAGACACAAAACTTGTATGAATAGATTGAAGATCTAATTGGTGCTGAGAAAGAATTGAGTTCCAGGTCCAGGTTTATTCACGGCTAGACGTCATCTTCTCTGCTTTGAGAGGCTGTCTTTAAAGCTGAGGACACCTGTTCCGAAGTTGTTGTTTTTTTTTTTTGGTGTTGATTTGTTGGTGTAATGTATTTGCGCATCTCATTGAGTGCCTTCACATGCAGTTTTGTGCTGGTTTTGTGTGTCTTTGTCCAGGCTGCATCGTCTTGAAAGCCCCATTAAGATTTGTTTCTGTATTTCCTCCCCTTGTTCTTTCACTGTTTGTTCATTCCATTGCTTGTTGCTTCACTGCCGATACTTTTGGCTTTTTCTGAAATCTGAAAACAGGTGAGAGGGGGGAAAATAACTTCAGTCACATTTGGCTCGGCGGCCGTAGGGTCTAAAAAATCTACGGCCACTAGCAATTATAGGGCGGCCGCGGTATTTCCACGGTCACACAATGTAGCAGTCACATATGTTTTTATTTTTTGGGTATCCGCACGAGGTATTGAGAAATTGTGGAGACCGAAAACGTGGGGGTGCCGTACGGTCTTTGATTTGATGTCGCACGGTGACCTTAGGGTGTCCCTGCGGCAGCCATATAATTTTCAAGGTTGCCTCAAGGTGCCCGCAAGGCGACTGTAGGGGGGCCCTAAGGCGAACGTGGAAATAGTGCGTCCGCCGTAATTTTTTGGGGGTTGGCAAAGTTCATTTTTCATTGATAAATGCCTACAGAAAACGCACGAATAACGCAAACCCACCGTACGTCCTACATGGAACACATCTAGATCATGGCTACGGCTTGTCGAATTGCTACGGCCAACCTAGAAATGAAAAAAGTTAGAACTCCGTGCTTTAATTCCACGGAGACCCCTACGGCCTGTAAAAGATAGCCATACGGCGTAGGGCCACCCTGAGGCCACCTCAGAAACTCTGCGGCCGCCGCACGTTTCTGTCAATTCAGGGGGGGGGGGTACGGCTGCCGTATCCTAGCCGTAGTGCAAATGTGACTCATGCTTAACTTGATGTAAAGGGAAATTGGTATTCCTTGATAGATCAGGTTTTTAAAAAAAACTTGTCAGAACATCATTGAGTGCATGTAGTCATGGCCATTTGCTTCATCGAAAGCAGAAATGATGATGGTCGATGTGGAAGTTTAAATTTTTCCACTGCAAGATGTACTTATAGTAGTGAACAACATAGCACAAAATTGGATTTTTGGTCATGAAGAAACAACAGTTGTGGAGCATCAAGGACTGTAAGGTGGTTGCTGGAGAGCATTTCCACCCAGCCCAAGCCTGTGCTGTTTGTTAGATGTTTGCAGAATAGGGGGAAGTTAAGATCAGGGGTCAGAAGATTATAAGATGGGGGGAGTGCAGAGGCAATGGCGTCATAGACTACAAGGAGAGGATGAGGGCCAGGTATGAGGAACTTAACGAAGAAGCGGAAGATTTGGAGAAACGTTTAGGGGAATTGCAGAAGGTCTGTGTGGAAGGACATCAGGAAAGGGTGCATCATCTTGGAATGGAAACTAGGTATGGTGGACAGAGGAAGTAGTGAAGGTAGTTGGTGAAAAGAAGGAGGTTTGGAAGAGGATGGAGAGGGACAACTGGATGCAGGGTTGCTGCACCTGCATGGGCAAAAGAAGAAAGCAGCAAGGAGAGCTGTGGATAAGGTGAGAAATGATATGGAAGAGGAGGTATACACCAAGTTGGAAGAAGACTATCTATAAATTGGCTCATGACAGGGATGAGGGTAGTAAGGCCAAGAAGGGGGTATGCTGATGAAGGAAGGTGTGGGAGACTAGTGACAGAGAAGGGGACAGTACTGAAGGTATGGGAAGGATATTTCAAGGAGTTCTTGAACCTGGGAGAAGCAACCTTGGTTCCTTGGCGCTTGGTGCGAGTTTGTCTGTGTGGGTTCGAGTCCCAACGTGGTGGTTGGAGTGTCCGATCTTCCCAAGTCCTTCCACAAGAATCCCGAGCTCCACAAGGGCAGGTCAGCAAGCTGTGCGAACGCAGCCAGGTACCGACCAAACTCTGACCTCCAGCCTGTCTATCCCCTTGGCTGTGAGGGTCAAAATAAAGACAATCCGGATCCATTATCTTTTGGTGTGTGCATGTCTGTGGTAGCGCCGTCCTATAAATAGAAATTGTACAAGTGTTAATTGCTGATTGTACATTGCATTTTAGTCGGAATAAGTCTGCACTTTGTCTTATTGTAAATAAATATCTGTTAAATGTTCCAGTTCGTTGCCTGTCGTTTCTACCATTGATCCAGCACGGTGCGGGCTTGAGAAATAGTGAGGCCGTTTGTGTCGTAAGTTGTTATTTGGACCGGCGCGGCTTTGGTAACTCCCACTCGGTTACGCCGGATCCGAGTCGGTAACAGCGACTCGGTTTGGACAAAGCCGGCCGAGGGTGTGGACTGTGGTTTCCCCGGTAGTTAGACGGCTTGAGTACTTAGGTAAATTGGAATAGACAAGTGGACCATACCTCACGCCATCGAAATATTGGTGAGCACGGTCCTTTAAGCGACCCGTCGACTCCGGAGTTATCCGGGGTGACGACCTTTCAATTTCGGTGTTCGGTGGGAGATGGCCCGACTGCTCCGTCTCGCGGTCGTCCTCGCCACCGAACCCGGCACCACAACAATATTAGTGGCAACATCAACTTGACAAGCATGATGAGTTCTAATTTATGTAATGACCTTTCTGCTTCATTAGAAAATCAGCAATTCCAGGCAGAAGATTCCACCTCGTGCTTGTGATTTCTACAACAAAGTGACAGGCTGGTTGCAGATGCTACCTTTTATGCAGATCTGTCATGTGGATAAAATATTGACAACCGGTCTGGAATATGCGATTCAATGATGGAAAGTCCCACATTCTAAACTCTGTATCTAAACAAGGACAGCATGAGGGGAAATTCAATTCACTTGTGTGGTCAACAGCATTTTGTGGAGGTGCAGTCCATTGAGCTCTTTGACCTTGTTGTCAACAATGATTACCCTTGCCAAAGGAGAGGGTAATGCATTTGTGTTTGTTTGTCTGTTTGTCCACACAGAACTTTTGTATTTTTTTCTGCAACCGCTTGTCGGATTGAGACAATTTTGACCATTGCTGCGACGACTCATGTGGAATGTTTTAATAATTATGACATTATAGGTCACGTGGTGTAGCGGCCATATTGGAAAAACGGAAAACATTTGGACCTCTATATCTCTGAAACCACACCAAGGAAAAAAATGGAAACTTGGCATACAGCAAGTACTCCTCATGGGGAATGAGTGCATTTTTTCTTTAATGTCATAGGGCCCCTCGTATGACGTCATAATTGCATATGTAGAACACCACATCCGATCAGTATGAAAATTTTTGAGGGTCATCTCGGGATAAAATGGTCCACAGAAAAAAAATATTCATGATGTCATCGGTCACGTGATTTGGCAGCTGTATTGTTAAAAAAAAAACCTTCAAAAATCTTCTTCTCTGAAGTGGCTGAACAAATGGAGGCGTAACTTTACAAGTATGACCGCCTGTCCATGAGGAACAAAAGGTTCGCACATATGATATCATATAGGTCACATGGTTTGGCAGCCATATTGGATTTACCCTCAAACCTATAAAAAATACACCACTCAAAAGAAGTCCTGGTGAGGGTCTGCACTTTCTGATTGCTCTTTTTCTTCTTTATCGTGATCTCATTACATCCCTGAACTATAGGCCTTATAATCCTTTGTAGAGATAAGTTTTCACTTTGATATCATCTTATTTTGATATATGACAGTACTTGTCTTCAATGCCATGGAGTACAGCAGCTTTCATCCTCACGGAGGGTGGAGATGCTGCATTTCATGTTGCGTTCCTGGAGGTTGTAGGGGAATCTCATCAGCCCATACGATACTTGGTATTTCGCAGCAGAAGGCTGTCGCAAAAGCATCGCCTTTCTGACTGCTTGGTTGCCTTGCAGTCTCATCCCACCTAAAATATGTTTCAATTTCTGTGTCTCCCCAACAATCTGAGGTCTATTTTGTCATCTCATCATCTCATGAGCTGTTGTTCTACAACAAAGAAGTCTTCCTTGTCGCCACGACATGCAACAATTTTTAAATGTTACTTCAACACTTCATCATAAATGATCATTCCTGTGTCTGATTTTTTTTTTTTTTTTGATGATGTGAACCTTTAGACAAAAAAAGTTGAAAGCTGGATCATAAAGCAATCAATCAGTCCATAGTCACCCATTACACCCAATTTGTGCATGACCAAATATAAACCACATTCAGTGCACTGGCAATGTCTGTGACGCGGCTATTCTTCCTACGTATGTCAGGCCATAATTTCACGATTGAACATCCATGTGCGACATTGAAGAGCTCATTGAACTTATTCTTTCTAAGATTGACTCTATGTGCACATGTCTGTCCAGAGATATCATGTGAGGTCTGCTCTCTTGCCTCAGTGCATTGTGACGATGTGGATTGCTCTCCTGCCCTCCCCCCTCCCCTATCATCTCGCCGGCTCTTCTGTTCATGGAGCTCTCCTACCCACCCCCCCCCCACCTCACTGCCTCCTCAGTCTACAGAGCTCTCCTGCCACCTTCCCCCCCAGGGAAGGCAAAACTATATGTTGCCTTGGTATGTAATTGTGGTGATTCATTTTCCAATGCAATGTTGTTTGAACAGCAATAGCAAAAATTGACTGAGTGCTTGCCATGGGGAGGGGGGGTGGGAGGTGGGGGATAAGGGAATGAGGACAAATTTACCTGTGAGAAGAGTGCTTTAACCCCAGTGTTGCCCAAGTAAAAAAGGAAATAGTAATACTCTTTGCTACCACCGTCTGGTGGCGCTCCACGGTACACATTTACATCGAGAATTTACACCCCACCCCACCCCCCGTCCCTCACAGCTCTGTGTGAGGCCACGGCCACATAGCTCAAGTTACACCCCACACAAAGTTGTATTTGTACCCTGAATTTGGAGTTTGTAACTTAAAAGATGTGGTCCAACATAGGAGAGAGACAGAGACAGAGACGGAGACATTGATTTTTTTTCTTCCTTTTAGTGGTGTGTATATGTATGTATGTATGTATGTATACATATATATATATATATATATATATATATATATATATATATATATATATATATATATATATATTGTTGTGGTTACCAGATTCGCAAACCACCATTCAGGTCCCTTAGGTGAGGTATCTTGGTAAGTGCATGTGTAGTTAGGCCCAAACCCGTTGTCTAGTGGGAATACATGTCATTTATGCGTGCTGCGACTCTTCAGGATAGCCGTTTTTCTTTTACTATCTTTATTTTGGACCAACCGCCATGATCACAACCACAACAACAACCACCAACCACAACGCCGCTTCACCACAACCGCCACGACCTTTACCGTCACAACTCGCCACCATCGCATCACCGTCATCTCGCGCCACTCATGGGCACCGATGCTGGACTCGTGTAGGGCGCACGTTGAACAGCGTGTACAAAATCACGGATTTTGTGCTTCAAAAACGGATCAAAAACGACACACGCCCACTTTTTGCCGTCCAATCGGTGAGCGAGGGGCGATTTGGCCCCGCCTCCAGAACGATCGATATATGCAAATTTGTGGATCAAAAAGCCTTCACGCCCACTTTTTCTCGGGCCAATGGGGAGCGAGGTGAAAGGTCAAAGGGAGGGGGTCAAAGGCGAAGTTACGGGGGGATAAAAGGACGGTGTTCGTCAGTCAGAGGAGAGTCGCAAACGAGAACGAAAGAAGTCTGGAGCCCGAAGCCTGCAGTGGCTGGAGAAGCTGAAGAGAGTCGGACGAGGGGTGCTCGCGTCGGTGCCAGGAGCTGCACGCCCGAGGGAGGCCGGCAGCGCGACCTGGCCGAGGTGGAGACGCACACCAGGGATAATAAAGATCCTCTATACCCCGAGCATCAGCAACCCCCTCCTGTTTCCCCCCGCGCTGAGATAGTGCGACCAAGGGGGCCCGTTCCCACCCCCTGCCAGGCACTGTCCACGAGGCCCGCGGGTTGCGGGGCCATCGCCGCTCCGCGTCTCATCACCAGACGGGTAGGCCCGACCCGGTCTCGGCCTCAGGCCTACCTCATTCTTGGGGGATGTTCTTTTCCTTGGTTTTGGGTATGTGTTGTCGGCGCCGTCTGTGAAGTAGAATTGTATAAGTGTTGCCGTGTGCTCGGTAGTCGGTATTAGCTCTGCACTGTGTTTTCACTTTTATGTTTGCTTTTTGTGTAAATGGAATTGTGTTTTCTTTTTTGTGTGCATTTGGTGGAATTGTATTTGTGTGCTTTCCGTTCGTCGCGAATAAATGTGCTTTATTGTTGAACTGTTCTCCCGCTTCGCTTCGTCTTTTCCTCCATTGAATCCCCATCTTGCTTCACGTAAAGGGTTGGTAGTGGGCTGAGTACGCCCGATAATTAATCGAACCGTCGAGGTCGACGATAACACCGCTCGGTTATTCTGATAGTACGGAACGGGTCGCTTAAGTGGCCCGTGTCCGAAGTCGACCTGCGGCGAGGTGCGATCGCCCGGTCTACCCTCCGCGTGGGTACTTAGGTAGTTCGAATTTGGCGAGCAACCCTATCCCACGCGGGGGCTGATTGGCTCGATCGCGGTGAGACCGAAAGGTCCACCCGTGACTGGTTCCCGGCGTTAGTCCGAGAGGGTCACGACTGGATTGTCCGTCCGGTGGGCGACGTGCCGCAAATTCGAGTTACGTGGCCGTCAGCACGCCGGCGGGCGCGAAATCCGCAACACTGGTGTCAGGTCGTGCGATACAAATTCATCGCCCTCCTCACGGCACTGGTAACGGAGAACAGGAAAACAGGCTCTCCTGTCTCCGGCTAAATTCACGGGAATCGGTCCAGGGGTGAGAGAAGCGACCCCCGATTCCCTCCAAATTACGAGCGAGCGAAATTAACCCTTCACGAGAAGCAAGATGGCGTCTCAAGGCGAGCGGGTGCCGGGTGGATTTGGTATGTGTAATAGTAATGTAGAATCCATGGCTCAGGACGAGATCACCGTGCAAGAGAAACCCGTACCAGAAGGTTGGGAAAGGCATCGATGCAGTTCATCTGGTCGGTTTTTTTATTATAACCCCACCGCTAAATGTAGTCAGTGGGAGTGGCCAGGGCAGGTGACAATACAGCACGTTATGGAACTCGTGCAGAGCATAAATGACAAACTGGATTACAGGAATGCCGAAATGAAAGAAAGGAACAACGAAATGAAGAGAAATACGCAACAAATGGAAAATAAAAAAATGGATGGAAACGCACTCGAAGCGAAAAACCAAATGAAAGAAATGCGGGGTGAGATGCAGAGCATGGGCATAGGCCTGCAGGCAGGCATTATGGCAATGGCGAGGAGCGAAACGCGGACCACGGGCGAGAAAATGGCGCTGCCACGTGCTGGGACGAACGAGCTGGGGGGGAGTGCAACGGCTGTCAGGCCCGCGGTCGGGGCAGGCGAGAAAATAATTCGGGAGACGTGTAAGACGAGACACGAGGTAAAGAAGGTATTAGAAAAATTAAAAGAAAGCCAGGAGGAGACAGAGGAGGGATTGAAGGTCGAAACGGTGGAGTGTGAGAAAAGACTTCAAGACATGAAGAGAGTTGATAAGCTGGGACTGGAGGGAAAAACGGAGACAGAGGAACTGGGAAGACGGGTAGAAAACCACAAGCGCAAGCCGGAAGAACAGTTAGAAGCCAAAGCAAAGTCTGAGTGTGCGGAGATGAGAAAGGAATTGGAAAAGAAAGTTTCTGAGTTACAGAAACACCAAAACAAAGAGAGGGAACTACAAAACGAACTGAGAGTGTTAAAAGAGGAAAGGAAGAGAACGGAAAATGAAACTTTAAGAAACCACACTGTACAGATCGAACAGCTGGAAGCGAAGGCCAGACTAAAGAATGAGGAACAAGAAAGAGTAATGAAGGAAGAACGAATGAGACAGGAGAAAGAAATCAGTCAGTTGAAAGAAATGACGAGATTGCAGAAGGAGGAACAAGAAAGACAGTGGAATAGAAAACTGAAAGAGTATGAATTTGAAACTGAACGACAAAAGGAAAAAAATAGGTTTGAATACGAGGAGAAAGTAAAGGAGCAAGGAATGAAGCAGGAAGGAGAAATCAGGAGATTGAAGGACACAACGAGATTGGAGAGGGAAGAACGAGAGGAACAATGGAATAGAAAACAAAAAAGAACATGAATCTGAGGTTGACCAATTGGAAGAAAAGCTGAGGCTGGAGTACGAGATAGACAAAGAACAGCGAATGAAACACAAACAGGAGATTAACCAAATGAAGCAAACCATGAAACTGGAGAAGGAAGGACAGGAGAGGAAACGAGGAAGAGTAATGAGACAGCAGCAAATGAAACACAAAAAGGAGATTAACCAAATGAAGCAAACCATGAAACTGGAGAAGGAAGGACAGGAGAGGAAACGAGGAAGAGTAGTGAGAGAACAGCGAATGAAACACAGGAAGGAAATGAGCCTATTGAAAGAAACGATGAGATTGGAAAACAAAGAGCAGGAGGAACAGTGGGAAAGAAAACAACAACTCTATGAGTGTGAAATTGAACAACTAAAACGGAGGGAGAACGAACAGCTAATGGGGCTCAGAGAGAAAGAACGACTCAGATGGGAAAGGAAAAGGAACCAGGAAGAGACAGAAAAAAGGAACCAGGAGAGAAAATGTATAGAGACACGGGAGACAGAAAAAATAGAGGAGAGACTGCACGATGAAGACGGGGTAAGTGACGCACACACACACACGGAGGTAGTGGAGGACAATGGGGGTGAGCTCGCGGAGCGTGCAGGGACCCGGTGCGAGCACCTGGATGGCCTCCTCCAGGAACGAGGGGAGGGAGTATGCCCCCTTGAGGTGAGTCACGACCAGGTGAGTTCGGTCGTGCTTTGCGAGGTTGAGGGGACGGGTGCTGTGGACGGGTGCACGGAGAGCTTGGGGGGTATAGAGGCCCCGGAGACCCTTGTGGGGATACGAATCCCCAGTGTAGTTGTCCCTGTGTGTGTGGTGCAAGGCGTGAGTGCGTCCCCGTGTGTGGAAGCGACCCCGTGTGTGAGTGGTGTGGTGGCGATGGTGCTGGAGTGCGTGCTTCCCAGCACGCCGTGTTTGGATGAGGCACCGTGTGTGGATGAGGAACCGTGTGTGGAAGAGGCCGTGTGTGTGAGTGAAACGGCCAGTATGAGTGAGGAACCGCGGGTGAGTGCCCCCGCGTGTATGAGTGAGGGACGTTGTGTGGAAGAGACCGCGTGTGTGAGTGTCGCCGTGTGTATGAGTGAGGTACCGCGGGTGAGTGCCCCCGCGTGTATGAGTGAGGCACGGTGTGTGGATGAGGCACAGCGGTTGAGTGCCCTCGCGTGTGTGGGTGAGGAACCGCGGGTGAGTGCCCCCGCGCGAGTGAATAGAGCACCACGTGTGAGTAGTATGGTTTGTGTGAGTAGTGAGGCACGCGTGAGTGAACGGCCGTGTGCAAGGTCGCTGTGTGCCAGGGAGACCGTGTGTGCGAGAGAGCGGTATGTAAGGGAGATGTCGGTTGGCATGCGGGAGCACGCAGCCGCGTCTCCCGGTGTGAATGTGATGGAGTGGACTGTGTGCGTCGTAACACGCAGGTGTGCGTGGGTTGAATGGCGACGACGAAGGCGACATGAGAAGAAAGAAAGCCGAGTAGCGGCTGTAGCTGTTTCGCGGACCGTGCCGGGTTCACCCAGCATTGAGCACGAGGTCCGTGCTGTGCAACGCACGAGGCCCCCACGTGCTCGCTTGCGAGAGTGAAGTCCCGGTCCGGAAACGCACGCGGTGGATTTGCCGATCCCGCGGACGGACAAAGTTAGGCAGGTAAATGGATTTGGACCGGACGGGTTCTCCACGCGATCGTGTGTGTTAAGCTCCAACGGGCAAAGCACATGTGTTCGCGTGGGGAACCCCTCGAGACGTGTGGCTTGTGTTTTTTTTTTTTATGCGCACGGTGACGTCATGGCTGCACGTGGGGTTGGAATCCGGCAGGAGGGGTATCTCTGCCGGATGGTCCCGTCCAAGGAGGGACGAGGAACACGTGCAGCTGCATGACGTCACGGGCAGGTGCAAAGTGCGCGAGCTCTGAGTTGCCGCGCAGGTGCTGCGCATGAAAAAAAAAACAAAAGGAAAAACAAGCCTCACTTTCGGGTGCACAGGATTCCTGGGCAAAGGGTGGAAGACCCCCTTGACCCCTGGGCACAGGATGGAAACTAGTTAGGGGGAAGGGTTAGCTTAGTTAGACCGACTTCATGGGGCAGGGGTAAGTCCTCATGGAGTCCGTGGAATGGATTAGTTAGAGGGATTGTAGCCAGATTTAGGTTGGGAAATAAAATGATTTATTTTGGACACAGAGACAGACTTGTGAATGTGTAGTGGGGACGTAGCTTAGCTACGTAGTGTTAAAAGGAACGTGCTATAGTTTAAGGGACGACGTGGGAGCACGAGTTAGTTAGGGGAGGTAGTTAGAAGGATGGCAGAGTTCAGCGGTGAGTGTGTTGAAGAGTTGAGAGGTGAGTACATGGTGAGTGAGTGAGGCCAGCGGGTCTGTGTGAGTGGAGTGAATGGGGAATGCATGGTGCGATGAGTGATTGGGGGGAGGAGTGACTCCCGCCCAAGGGACCCCCGGGGTCAGTGTAGAGTGAGTTAGCTGGGTTAGTCAAATTGAAAAATGGAGGTCGTTTTGTTGTTGGTGGGAAAGTAGGCTCGAGACCCATTTGGAGGGGTGCAGGAGCCCTGTTGACGGGCTTGGGAGCGTGGCTGCGAAAGGTGAGTATCGCTGAGTGGGTACCCCGGGCACCAGGCTAGTCGGCCGCGGTAGGCCAAGGGCCCATGGGGGGCCGGGATAGAGTAGTGGGCACGGGTGCGCCTGCTTGGTGCGGGGGCCCGGGGCGCCATTAGCCGCGTGGGCAGTGTTGTGGGCACGGGTGACCCTCGGAAAGGGGCCCGGGAGGCCGGCCTGCCACGTGTGCGTTTCAGGGGAGGTGCCATGGGCACTCCCCGGTGTTAGGGAGCTGGTAGGCTCGGAGGCAGTGTAGTGCCCGGGGGTGCCATAGCGGGAGAATCGGCAGAGGGTTGTGCCTGCCGGAGGGAGACACGTGTCCCAGCCAGGAGACCGTGTGAGGGCACGGAGAGAAAATTGGGGGGCGAGGCCCGAAATTGTAAGGACACCAACACAGGCGACGGGAATCTGGGTTGTTAGAACCAATAGTTTAAGCGAGAGGCGCTTGTTGAAAGCCCCGGGGTAGTTTAACAGTTAAATGGTTAGGGTAGATTAGGAGATGTACCCCTCCGCACCATCCATCCCCTCGCTGTCGTTGTGGGCCGCTGGACCTACTTGGTGTTAAGATCGCCGAACTCTGGGGAGGCCATTCTGAGGCTTGAGTTGGGCCTCGGCACAGGACGCTAGCTCTCCCTTGTTCCCCTCTGGGAAGGGAACGTAGGGGTTGGGAGTAGGCTAGGTGACAGAATAGGTTAGCCGAACAAGGACGATAAAGGGGGTTAGGGGACGATTTATAGTGGGGAAGTAAAAATAAAAACAATAAAAAAATAAGTTGGGGCTAAATTGGGGTTTGACAAATTAAGGGAGTGGGTATGTACAGTGACAGGCAAAGGCGATAGGTTGGGAGGGAGACAGGTAGGTAGGTCCGAGCCCGCCTTCCAAGTGGCCAGCACCACCGCACTCCCTCCACCAACCTCCATTGAACGGCAAAGGCTGGCCAACTTCATCGGCTGGCCGTGTTTTGCTTCAAGGCGGAGGCCGGCCAACTTCATCGGCAGCTGTTGTTTTGCTGCAAGGCCTGTGCCATCGGCTGGCCGTGTTTTTCTTCGAGGCCTGTGCCGGCCAGTTCATCTGCCGGCTGTGTTTGCCTGCAACGGTCTTCTTCTGTGGGCTGTGTTTGCCTGCAGCGGCCTTCTTCTGCGGGCTGTGTTTGCCTGCAGCGGCCTTCTTCTGCGGGCTGTGTTTGCCTGATCACCTTTGCCATGCCATGCCCACTGCCCACGTTCACCAGCCCCGTTCAATTTTGCTTTGCCCCCCCCTGTTCATTTCCATGTGCGCCAGGATCCGTAAAAGCAACAGTTTGCAAGCTGCGAGAACTGCCCTGTTGGCAGCTACAACACGGGCCTGCAGTGGCGGCCCGTGCACCGTGTTTGCGTTCATGCATCCATTCGTTGTGCTCATTGCGTGTGCCACTTGAGCTGGCACGGAGACTACGTTTGTGCAGCCCATGCACCGTTGTGGTTCACTGCATTCAATTCATCCATCCATTCGTTGTGTTCATTGCGTGTGCCACTTGAGCTGGCACGGAGACTACGTTTGTGCGGCCCATGCACCGTTGTGGTTCACTGCGTTCAGCTCAAAAGGGAAGGCCTTGGACTGCGTGTGAGCAGCCAGCCACGTTCCCTGTCACCTGCATTGTTTGAGCCAGAGACTGCATGTGGGCAGCCTGGCTCCCTGCTAACTGCTTTTCTTTTGCAGAGTTCAATGATCCTGGGCCATGGTTTAGTGTAAAATTTGTAAGTTAAGGTTAAGATGTACTGTAAATATGAGTGCGCCCCCGGCATGTTTGTCTTAGCGCCGGCAATTTTATTTAAGTCGTCCGTATGAGTGAGTTTGTTTAGATAGTTACGCAGCCCTCAGGTTATTTATTTTGGGGACACGAATACCATGAATGTCGCACTCAGGGATCCGTAGGTAAAATGTACTCGGGGAAAACTACACATGATGGCACACGAAAATTTGACGACTCGGGACGAGTCTGTAAAAGGAAGGGGTAGTGTTGTGGTTACCAGATTCGCAAACCACCATTCAGGTCCCTTAGGTGAGGTATCTTGGTAAGTGCATGTGTAGTTAGGCCCAAACCCGTTGTCTAGTGGGAATACATGTCATTTATGCGTGCTGCGACTCTTCAGGATAGCCGTTTTTCTTTTACTATCTTTATTTTGGACCAACCGCCATGATCACAACCACAACAACAACCACCAACCACAACGCCGCTTCACCACAACCGCCACGACCTTTACCGTCACAACTCGCCACCATCGCATCACCGTCATCTCGCGCCACTCATGGGCACCGATGCTGGACTCGTGTAGGGCGCACGTTGAACAGCGTGTACAAAATCACGGATTTTGTGCTTCAAAAACGGATCAAAAACGACACACGCCCACTTTTGCCGTCCAATCGGTGAGCGAGGGGCGATTTGGCCCCGCCTCCAGAACGATTGATATATGCAAATTTGTGGATCAAAAAGCCTTCACGCCCACTTTTTCTCGGGCCAATGGGGAGCGAGGTGAAAGGTCAAAGGGAGGGGTCAAAGGCGAAGTTACGGGGGGATAAAAGGACGGTGTTCGTCAGTCAGAGGAGAGTCGCAAACGAGAACGAAAGAAGTCTGGAGCCCGAAGCCTGCAGTGGCTGGAGAAGCTGAAGAGAGTCGGACGAGGGGTGCTCGCGTCGGTGCCAGGAGCTGCACGCCCGAGGGAGGCCGGCAGCGCGACCTGGCCGAGGTGGAGACGCACACCAGGGATAATAAAGATCCTCTATACCCCGAGCATCAGCAACCCCCTCCTGTTTCCCCCCGCGCTGAGATAGTGCGACCAAGGGGGCCCCGTTCCCACCCCCTGCCAGGCACTGTCCACGAGGCCCGCGGGTTGCGGGGCCATCGCCGCTCCGCGTCTCATCACCAGACGGGTAGGCCCGACCCGGTCTCGGCCTCAGGCCTACCTCATTCTTGGGGGATGTTCTTTTCCTTGATTTTGGGTATGTGTTGTCGGCGCCGTCTGTGAAGTAGAATTGTATAAGTGTTGCCGTGTGCTCGGTAGTCGGTATTAGCTCTGCACTGTGTTTTCACTTTTATGTTTGCTTTTTGTGTAAATGGAATTGTGTTTTCTTTTTTGTGTGCATTTGGTGGAATTGTATTTGTGTGCTTTCCGTTCGTCGCGAATAAATGTGCTTTATTGTTGAACTGTTCTCCCGCTTCGCTTCGTCTTTTCCTCCATTGAATCCCCATCTTGCTTCACGTAAAGGGTTGGTAGTGGGCTGAATACGCCCGATAATTAATCGAACCGTCGAGGTCGACGATAACACCGCTCGGTTATTCTGATAGTACGGAACGGGTCGCTTAAGTGGCCCGTGTCCGAAGTCGACCTGCGGCGAGGTGCGATCGCCCGGTCTACCCTCCGCGTGGGTACTTAGGTAGTTCGAATTTGGCGAGCAACCCTATCCCACGCGGGGGCTGATTGGCTCGATCGCGGTGAGACCGAGTGCGTCCACCCGTGACTGGTTCCCGGCGTTAGTCCGAGAGGGTCACGACTGGATTGTCCGTCCGGTGGGCGACGTGCCGCGATTCGAGTTACGTGGCCGTCAGCACGCCGGCGGGCGCGAAATCCGCAACAATATATATGTGAAGAATGCATTCCTTCATTGTCTACATTTCAGAGAAAAGTATACATTATCATTCTCTTTTTCAAAACAAACTTTCTATCTTTTGCATAACATTTGTAGAATTAATTTGTTGATTTAGGTTAATTTATAAGTTCGTCAAGTTTCTGCTCGATTAGACGAGGGCAGAAATTGCACACTGACCTGTTTAATTTGCTATCTTGCTGGCCGTGTGTGCTGCGGTGCTGAGCTAATTGCATTTAATTCCTCGACATTGGATATCGCAAATGTAGGCTCAACGCTCACTGGCCCAACCAGGGCTTATGCAGGCACTGTGTCCATTTGCAGGCCCCTGCAGAGGACTTGGGATGTGTGCATTGCAGGATAATAAATTTCTGCTGAATTCTGAAAATGTCTCAAAACATTTTCACAAGGCATGATCCAGCATGGTTTAAGCAAAACATTTCCAAACAAGGAAAAGAGCAATCAGAGATTGCAGACCCTCGTCAGGACTTGTTTTGTATTTGTGTACTGGTGTTACGTAATTTATAAGAGACATAATTGGAACTGCCACTTCATAAATTCTGGCAGTGATGATTGGTACAGCCATTTCAGAGAAGATTTTTTAAAGGTTTAAAAAAACCCCCAAAAACCAATATGACTGCAAAATCGCATGACCGATGACGTCATCAAAAAAAATTGTTTACCATTTTTTCCCGAGATGACCCTCAAAAGTTTTCATACTGGTCGGGTTGTAGTGTTCTACATATGCAATCATAACGAAGGCATCCATGATGTCATAAAATAAAAATCACACGTTCCCCATGAGGAGTACTTGCCAAGTTTCAATTTTTTCCTTTGCGTGGCTTCAGAAATAGAGGTCTAAAGTTTTTCCATTTTTCCAACATGGCTGCCACACCAAGTCACCTATGACGTCATTATCATTAAAACATTGACATGAGTAGTCGCACCAATGGTGAAAATTTCGTCTCAATCCGACAAGCAGTTGCGGAGAAAACCACGAAAGTTCTGAGCGGACAAACAAACGAACAAGCAGTCATAGACTGGTACTTACGAAATCGTCAACTTGACCTCTGACCTTGTCTAATAAAAACTATCTCGAGAGAAGGTAGTGATGCAAACCAGAAGTTTCTATGATGATTCTGTACCAAACCATCAAAAATCGTAACGTCGACCGAAGCAAAAATCTCCATTTCTCCACGCAATTATTTTATCAAAGTCACAAAACCGTAATATTCGGCCATCCACCAACAATCTTTACATAATCCGACGGCTTAGCGAGTCAGGCATACGACGATAACCATTATTGGGATAAAAATGACTTTTAAACACCATCTTTATCGAAAACACCATCAGCGCACACATGCAAAACCTTTACGTGACTCAACGCCGCGTCTGCTCGAGCGCGTTGCAACATGTGACAAGCCGTGACGCGGCGAGTGAAATATTTATTATACAATCTTAAAGCGTCTCCAAAACATCAGATTTTTACCAGAATTTCGACAACCGAGTGTTAAGCGTCCTAAGCGATCGCAAAAACCGAAGACCAAATTAAAATTGAAGTTAAAACGAACTCGTAACGTCGACCGAAGCAAAAATACTCCATTTCTCCACATGAATTTACGGAATTATGTTTGACCTCACTGTGACCTTGACCTTTGACCGATTTTGACCAAAATCTAATCAGCGCTAGACATCACTCTCCTGAATCACATGGTGTAATTTGACAGTGGTAGCTTCTTCAGTTCTCGAGTTATCGTGCCTACAAACAAACAAACAAACAAACAAGCAGTCATAGACTGGTACTTACGAAATCGTCAAATTTACCTCTGACCTTGTCTCATAAAAGCTGTCTCTGCGGAAGGCAGCGAGGCAAACCAGAAGTTTCTATGATGATTCTGTACCAAACCATCAAAAATCGAATGTTTTGGATGTTTGACCTCACCGTGACCTTGACCTTTGACCGATTTTGACCGAAATCTAATCAGTGCTTGCCACCACCCTCCCGAATCACGTGGTGTAATTTGACATTGGTAGCTTCTTCCGTTCTCGAGTTATCGTGCCTACAAACAAACAAACAAGCAGTCATAGACTGGTACTTACGAAATCGTCAACTTGACCTCTGACCTTGTCTAATGAAAGCTGTCTCTCGAGAAGGTAGCGACGCAAACTAGAAGTTTCTACGATGATTCTGTACCAAACCATCAAAAATCGAATGTTTTGGATGTTTGACCTCACCATGACCTTGACCTTTGACCGATTTTGATCAAAATCTAACCAGCACTAGCCATCACCCTCCTGAATCACGTGGTGTAATTTGACATTGGGAGCTTCTTCCGTTCTCGAGTTTTCTGTACCAAACCATCATAAATCGGATATTTGACCTCACTGTGACCTTGACCTTTGACCGATTTCGACCAAAATCTAATCAGCACTTGACATCAACCTCCTGAATCACGTGGTGTAATTTGACATTGGTAGCTTCTTCAGTTCTCGGGTTATCTTGCCTACAAACATACAAACAAACAAACAAACAAACAGAAATGGAAGTCATCAATATACTTACGAAATCTTTAGATTTCTTAAGTAACAAACAAGCAGTCATAGACTGGGACTCACGAAATCGTCAACTTGACCTCTGACCTTGTATCATAAAAGCTGTCTCTCGTGAAGGTAGCGACGCAAACCAGAAGTTTCTACGATGATTCTGTGTCAAACCATCAAAAATCGTAACATCGACCAAAGCAAAAATCTCCATTTCTCCAGGCAATTATATTATACCTTAACGTAACCCAACGACGCGTCTTCTCGAGCGCACTGCATTCATGGGACGACCCGTGACGCGTCGAGTGAAATATTTTTTATACAATCTTAAAACGTCTCCAAAACATCCGATTTTTACCAGAATTTCGACAACCGAGTTTTAAGCGTCCTAAGCGATCACAAAGACCAAAGACAAAATTAAAATCGAAGTTAAAACGAACTCGTAACGTCGAGCGAAGCAAAAATACTCCATTTCTCCACATGAATTTACGGAATTATGATTGACCTCACTGTGACCTTGACCTTTGACCGATTTTGACCAAAATCTAATCAGCACTAGCCATCACCCTCCTGAATCACGTGGTGTAATTTGACATTGGTAGCTTCTTCCGTTCTCGAGTTATCGTGCCTACAAACAAACAAACAAGCAGTCATAGACTGGTACTTACGAAATCGTCAACTTGACCTCTGACCTTGTCTAATAAAAGCTGTCTCTCGAGAAGGTAGCGACGCAAACTAGAAGTTTCTACGATGATTCTGTCCCAAACCATCAAAAATCGTAATATAATGTCGACTGAAGCAAAAATCTCCATTTCTCCACGCAATTATTTAATATTATTTTATCAAAGTCACAAAACCGTAATATTCGGCCATCCACCAACAATCTTTACATAATCCGACAGATTAGCGAGTCAGGCATGCGATGATAACGTTTATTGGTATAAAAAAATGACTTTTAAACACCATCTTTATCGAAACTCCGTCAGCGTGCACACGCACAACATTTATGTGACTCAACGACGCGTATGCTCGAGCGCGCTGCACCACGTGACGAGCCGTGACGCGGCGAGGGAAATATTTTTTATATAATCTTAAAATGTCTCCAAAACATCTGATTTTTACCAGAATTTCGACAACCGAGTGTTAAGCGTCCTAAGCGATCGCAAAAACCGAAGACAAAATTAAATTTGAAGTTAAAACAAACTCGTTACATCGAGCGAAGCAAAAATACTCCATTTCTCCACATGAATTTACGGAATTATGATTGACCTCACTGTGACCTTGACCTTTGACCGATTTTGACCAAAATCTAATCAGCACTAGCCATCACCCTCCTGAATCACGTGGTGTAATTTGACATTGGTAGCTTCTTCCGTTCTCGAGTTATCGTGCCTACAAACAAACAAACAAGCAGTCATAGACTGGTACTTACGAAATCGTCAACTTGACCTCTGACCTTGTCTAATGAAAGCTGTCTCTGGAGAAGGTAGCGAGGCAAACCAGAAGTTTCTACGATGATTCTGCACCAAACCATCAAAAATCGAATGTTTTGGATGTTTGACCTCACTTTGACCTTGACCTTTGACCGATTTTGACCAATATCTAATCAGTGCTAGCCACCACCCTCCTGAATCACGTGGTGTAATTTGACATTGGTAGCTTGTTCCGTTCTCGAGTTATCTGTACCAAACCATCAAAAATCTAATATTTGACCTCATTGTGACCTTGACCTTTGACCGATTTTGACTAAAATCTAATCAGCACTTGACATCACCCTCCTGAATCACGGGATGTAATTTGACATTGGTAGCTTCTTCCGTTCTCGAGTTATCGTGCCAACAAACAAACAAACAAACAAACATACAAGCAAACAAACAAACAGAAACGGAAGTCATCAATATACTTACGAAATCTTTAGATTTCGTAAGTAACAAAGAAACAGAAATGGAAGTCATCAATATACTTTCGAAATCTTTACATTTCTGAAGTAACAAAACACACAAACAAGCAGTCATAGACTGGTACTTACGAAATCGTCAACTTGACCTCTGACGTTGTCTAATAAAAGATGTCTCAAGAGAAGGTAGCGACGCAAACCAGAAGTTTCTCTTATGATTCTGTACCAAACCATCAAAAATCAAATGTTTTGAATGTTTGACCTCATTGTGACCTTGACCTTTGACTGATTTCGTCCAAAATCTAATCAGCACTAGCCATCAGCCTCCTGAATCACGTGGTGTAATTTGACATTGGTAGCTTCTTCCGTTCTCGGGTTATCTGCACCAAACATCAAAAATCGAATATTTGACCTCACCGTGACCTTGACCTTTGACCGATTTTGACCAAAATCTAATCAGCACTAGCCATCACCCTCCTGAATCACTTGGTGTAATTTGACATTGGTAGCTTCTTCCGTTCTCGAGTTATCGTGCCTACAAACAAACAAACAGAAACGGAAGGCATCAATATACCTACGAAATCTTTAGATTTCGTAAGTAACAAAGAAACAAACAAACAGAAATGGAAGTCATCAATATACTCACAAAATCTTTAGATTTCTTAAGTAATAAACCAATGTCACCCTCAGGGTGACCCGTATCTTGCCAAAAGGTGACCACGTGTGACTTCTTTAAGGTCACACTGAGGTGAACAGAGCTGCTATTCACCAGGAGCGACTCCTTGAGGAATATCTGCCTACGAAAGATTCCGATGAGAATCGTTCTACAGAGTAACCATGAAAAATATGCGTTTGCCTCATAACGTCACCAAATGACGTCATAATGTCTCAAGCTTGACATATCTAGAAAGCACTCATCGAGGTGTTCAATTTGAGGTACTATACGATATGGTTCCTAAAACTTGAAAATTTGACCTTGGGGTGAAATATGTTTGACCTGAGGCGCTAACCATGAAGGTCAAGGCCAATCGCCACCAAAAATTAATCAGCTGAGCGCCAGAGCATGAACTATATTCCCATGAAGTTTGAAGACGATCTGATCAAAATTACTCAAAAAATAAGGGTTTCGTCGACTCCCCTGATTTGCGACAAAGTGACCTTGACCTTTGACCTTGACCTTCAAAATTTTATGCGCTGAAATGGACCTCTATAGGCCTCTGATATGCGAAGTTACAAAAATTTCCAATGATTACTGTGCTCTGCAGAATTTTTTATACGTGATTACAGACAAACAAAAAAATAAAATTTTCATGAAAAATCCGTTTTTTCATCATGACGTCATCAAATGATGTCATAGCGTCAAACTTTTGACAGATCTGGAAAGCACTTATCAAGCGCTTTCAGATGAGGTATTACTCGATATGGTATCCAAGATTTCAAAATTTGACCTTGGATCAAATATGTTTGACCTGAGGCGCTAACCATGAAGGTCAAGGCCAATCGCCACCAAAAATTAATTAGCTGAGCGCCAGACCATGAACTATATTGCTATGCAGTTTGAAGACGATCCGATCAAAATTACTCAAAAAATAAGGGTTTCTTCGACTCCCCTGATTTGCGACAAAGTGACCTTGACCTTTGACCTTGACCTTCAAAATTTTGTGCGCTGAAAGGGACCTCTATAGGCGTCTGATATGCGAAGTTACAAAAATTTCCAATGATAACTGTGCTCTGCAGAATTTTTTTATACGTGATTACAGACAAACAAACAAACAAACAAACAAACAAAAAATAAAAATAAAAATAAAAAAACATACAAGCTGACGAACATATCTTGCAAAAACTTCATTTTGGCAAGATAACAAACACACAAACAGATGATGGAAGTCATCAATAGACTGACAAAATCTTTAGATTTCGTAAGTAACAAGCAGTCATAGACTGGTACTTACGAAATCGTCAACTTGACCTCTGACCTTGTCTAATAAAAGCTGTCTCTAGAGAAGGTAGCGACGCAAACTAGAAGTTTCTACGATGATTCTGTACCAAACCATCAAAAATCGAATGTTTTGGATGTTTGACCTCACCATGACCTTGACCTTTGACCGATTTTGACCAAAATATAATGAGTGCTTGCCACCACCCTCCTGAATCACGTGGTGTAATTTGACATTGGCAGCTTCTTCCGTTCTCGAGTTATCATTTTTTGGATGTTTGACCTCACTGTGACCTTGACCTTTGACCGATTTTGACCAAAATCTAATCACTGCTTGCCACCACCCTCCTGAATCACCTGGTATAATTTGACATTGGAAGCTTCTTCCGTTCTCGAGTTATCATTTTTTGGATGTTTGACCTCACTGTGACCTTGACCTTTGACAGATTTTGACCAAAATCTAATCAGCACTAGCTATCACCCTCCTGAATCACATGGTGTAATTTGACATTGGTAGCTTCTTCCGTTCTCGAGTTATCTGTACCAAACCATCATAAATCGGATATTTGACCTCATTGTGACCTTCACCTTTGACCGATTTCGACCAAAATCTAATCAGCACTTGCCATCACCCTCCTGAATCAGGTGGTGTAATTTGACGTTGGTAGCTTCTTCCGTTCTCGAGTTATCGTGCCTACAAACAAACAAACAAACATACAAACAAACAAACAAACAAACAAACAGAAACGGAAGTCATCAATATACTTACGAAATCTTTAGATTTCGTAAGTAACAAACAAACAAACAGAAATGGAAGTCATCAATATACTTACGAAATCTTTAGATTTCGTAAGTAACAAACACACAAACAAGCAGTCATAGACTGGGACTCACGAAATCGTCAACTTGACCTCTGACCTTGTATCATAAAAGCTGTCTCTCGTGAAGGTAGCGACGCAAACCAGAAGTTTCTACGATGATTCTGTGTCAAACCATCAAAAATCGTAACATCGACCAAAGCAAAAATCTCCATTTCTCCAGGCAATTATATTATACCTTAACGTAACCCAACGACGCGTCTTCTCGAGCGCACTGCATTCATGGGACGACCCGTGACGCGTCGAGTGAAATATTTTTTATACAATCTTAAAACGTCTCCAAAACATCCGATTTTTACCAGAATTTCGACAACCGAGTTTTAAGCGTCCTAAGCGATCACAAAGACCAAAGACAAAATTAAAATCGAAGTTAAAACGAACTCGTAACGTCGAGCGAAGCAAAAATACTCCATTTCTCCACATGAATTTACGGAATTATGATTGACCTCACTGTGACCTTGACCTTTGACCGATTTTGACCAAAATCTAATCAGCACTAGCCATCACCCTCCTGAATCACGTGGTGTAATTTGACATTGGTAGCTTCTTCCGTTCTCGAGTTATCGTGCCTACAAACAAACAAACAAACAAGCAGTCATAGACTGGTACTTACGAAATCGTCAACTTGACCTCTGACCTTGTCTAATAAAAGCTGTCTCTCGAGAAGGTAGCGACGCAAACTAGAAGTTTCTACGATGATTCTGTCCCAAACCATCAAAAATCGTAATATAATGTCGACTGAAGCAAAAATCTCCATTTCTCCACGCAATTATTTAATATTATTTTATCAAAGTCACAAAACCGTAATATTCGGCCATCCACCAACAATCTTTACATAATCCGACAGATTAGCGAGTCAGGCATGCGATGATAACGTTTATTGGTATAAAAAAATGACTTTTAAACACCATCTTTATCGAAACTCCGTCAGCGTGCACACGCACAACATTTATGTGACTCAACGACGCGTATGCTCGAGCGCGCTGCACCACGTGACGAGCCGTGACGCGGCGAGGGAAATATTTTTTATATAATCTTAAAATGTCTCCAAAACATCTGATTTTTACCAGAATTTCGACAACCGAGTGTTAAGCGTCCTAAGCGATCGCAAAAACCGAAGACAAAATTAAATTTGAAGTTAAAACAAACTCGTTACATCGAGCGAAGCAAAAATACTCCATTTCTCCACATGAATTTACGGAATTATGATTGACCTCACTGTGACCTTGACCTTTGACCGATTTTGACCAAAATCTAATCAGCACTAGCCATCACCCTCCTGAATCACGTGGTGTAATTTGATATTGGTAGCTTCTTCCGTTCTCGAGTTATCGTGCCTACAAACAAACAAACACACACAAACAAACACACAAACAGATGACGGAAGTCATCAATATACTTACGAAATCTTTAGATTTCGTATCTAAAGTTTCGTACCTAAAGATTTTGTATTTCGTATCGTATCTAAATCTTTAGATTTCGTAAGTACAAACAAATGGACCCAAATGCAATTCCCTCTCCTTCGGCGAGGGTACTGGAACAGCACTCGGTGAAGCGAATACCTCTGCCAGGCTGAACAGTTTACATTTTGTATCCCACTGATAGACTGGATCTGCTGACCAGAACCAAACTCTAATCGGCCTGTTCTTCTCATCTAACCAACTCGTTCAACAAGTTTTTGTTTTTTTTCATAATCCATCCACAACTTTTTGAGATATCGTACTCCTTGTTGTTTTTGGGTCCATTTCCCAATATGAAGAATCACATATAAATAAATATTAAAAAGTTCTTAGATCCGAATCTGGAATTTCACCAAAGTTGAATCAATTGGTCCTGGTCCTACACCGAACCTGTCCACCAAGTTTTGTCCAAATCCGTCCACAACTTTTTGAGATATCATGCAATGTATCATCTTTAGCCTTATCTCTCAATGGTGAGAGATGGGGAAAACTTGTAGCTCACAGAACACAATACCCCATGCAGTGTTATAAGTATACAGAGGAGCGGCTTGCCATTTGCAGGGGATTACATTCTTTTAAATCCCTGTGAACCAGAAATCTGAAAGTTTATGGGGAAAATAGGGTTGGAGACTTCAGCCTTGAAATTTTTCCAAACTGTACCCTTAATTAACATGTTTGTGCATTGTTTTTGTGCTATTTATTTTCATGACTAAAATAGTTATCTATGCTATTTGAAGGCAATGTGTGTGTGTCAGTGTGTCAGTGTGTCTCCTCCATAACTCCAAAACTATAAAACCTGGCAGCCTGAAACTTTGCATGCATACCAAGAAAACTCCAAGGAAGTGCAGGAGTGAAAATTGGGTGTTTGGGTTCATTCCCCAGAAACACAAAAACAATAACAAGCACATACACATACAACACCAGATCACGTGTAAGTAAAAACAAAAAAAGAACAGAGCAGCCCATCGATGATGTGATTTGACATTTATTTTGTTTAATGTTTGCAAAATATAATTTTTAAAAATCACTCCTCCATTTGACTTTGAGCACCAGCACATGACTGGGAATGAGTGGTCGTATCGAAATATAAACCGGACATGTGCCGAGGCTCAGGATCTCTTGGCCTGAGGAAGCCGGCTGTGAAGCGGGTGAAACGTTTCCCGAGACTGGGTCTGCTCTTGCTTATTGCTCAAATTAGCGGAGTATATCAAGTTGTACTTTTGGTTGGAAGCACCTTGGTCTTCTTTAAATAAATAAATTAAATAAATACCTCATAATATATATTTTTAAATATATATGAAATTTCAAAACGCCCTTGGGGCCACAAAACACACTTCAGTCGAAGTCCTCAGCATCATCCCGTTTTGGCCCTTCATCCTCGATAGTCAGCTCAGGTTGGCCAGCAGGGGCCCATATCTCTCCATATGCAGCTAGTACTCTTGGATGCATATATACTCATACCCCGAGTCAGAGAGAATGTAAATTACCACAATGAAACAATAGCCTCCACTCCCAGAATCCACAGCACCAGAAATATATGCTGGAGCAACCAACCATGCAACCTTACAAGCATGCACCATTCAATAGCAAAACACACACACACACACACACACACACACACACACACACACACACACACACACACACACACACACACACACACACACACACACACACACACACACACACACACACACACACACACAACCTCTCCTTGTACTCAATGATGACATTTCCCCTATGCTTCACCCAGCTAATGATCTTCTGACCCCTATTCTTATCCTTCTTCCTTTTCTCCATCCATTCCACAAGCTTGTGCTGGGTGGTAACATGCTCTTATGCCTCTGCCTCACAATCCTTAACCCTCCATAACTGTCTTTTCCTTAACACCACAGAATTCAGTTCTTTTCTATGATATCTACTCCAAAAGGTAATGTTGTGGCTTTCCCGCTTTTGAAACAATGAACCAGCTTTGGCCATCCCATTCCTCTCCAGCAGCTCTTGACCCTCTCTATTCCTCATTTCCACAACCAAATTTACCAACACATTCCTCTTCACCCAGCTCCACCACTCCCACATGTGTGTTGAAGTCTCCTGTAATGCACAGCATCACGTCTCGCTCAACCACTCCCGAGTCCACAGGCACAATATACATGTGACGTTAAAAGCCTCAGTGGATTGAAATAGTTGGACAATAAGACTGAGGATAGGCAAAGTCTCTGGTTTGCAAGAGTTGGGCCTTAATAAATACTGAACCACAACATAAGTTGTAATCAAATTAAACCTAGCACTGATCTTGTCTTATCAAGTAACATTCCACTGGAAAAACATAATTGTATCGCTGATTTTCTTTACCGCCAAGCAGTCATTTGATACGTTGTGTTGTTATTGTTATTTCTACACTACCCCTCCAGTGGGGGTGCATCACGTCATTCACAACCAGTAGCAAACATTTATCCATTATTGAGAATTTCTTTTCTGCACAGGTCGTTACTCCATCATTTATAGGGTGCTGCCAAAGCACTCCTTAACCAGGGCAGAAATGTCGAATTTTACCAGCGTACTGGCACACGATAGCTTCTTTGAAAAAAACCCTTTTGTATAGCATTGTGGGTATTGTCCTGTCCAAAGGCTAATGCTAGATGATGGGACAGCTGACTGTCCCCTCCAAACGACTGTGTACTAACTGATTCAAAGTCTTGCCTGTCAAGCACCACGTTGACAGTTTATAGTGGGTCCTGGAATCAAGCCAAGCCAAGACATTTCAAAGGCGAGTATGTGACATCCGAGCTGTCCCGTCAGCCGTTTAGAGTACAGTCTTCTGTTTTGGTTTGATAGCAATACATCTCGTGTGATACATCGGTGAAACGTGAGTCAATGGTGAACACACTTCGTGGATCTTACAAACAAACCAAATAACCAGTTTCCTCACTGACTGCTTAATTGTCACAAGGCAGACGCATATCTTAAGGATCTTCTGAAGGAATACATTGATTTTGAGTGAGTTAGAGTAAGACACCTCTGTTATCAAATCAAATTCTTACTCATGTATATCGACAAATGTGGGGGGGGGGGGATCTAAAATCACATGCATGCCCTCCATACACTCCTGGTTGACAAACGTTTGATCAAAGTGAGCTCTTTTATCACTTGGTGATGGAAAAGAAGCAAGCCAATTCATTCATCAGACCACCTGTCGTCAAAAATAATTATTGATACAAGTTTCAAAGTTCTTAAGTAATGACAAGGAAAGTTATAGTTTTTCAAAAGTAGGTCACTGGATTTTTAAAAACTCGACCTTCTGTTTCCAATTCCTTTAAATTGACGATAAAACGTCTGAATACACCTGTAAAGGTTGTTTGGGAATCGATATGTAATGGATCAAAAATCACGACAGCCAACATGTGATTAATGTAATTGCGTATCTGGATATTGATGACAGGTGGAAATGTTAATCGAGCAACACACCCTGGAATGCAAATTCAAAACGTCGAGCATTTTCTTGTGGTCTTTATATTCTGAGAGATGTTCTGAATTGTCCATTTGGGTTTCGAGTCAAATGCCCATATACCACATGTTTTCACAAAGGGCAAAGGTATGATGGTCCGTTGCCATCGAACAATACCTTTATCAATCATATCTACTGTCAATGTCAAAATAGCTCAAATTATTGAATTCACAATCTAGTATATCTATATGTTGTTAAAACCATTGTGTTAAATTAAATAACAGGTTTATAAAGCACAAATAGCTAATGATGACCTGAATGGCCCCAAAAAAATACAACGCAGGTAGTAATACGTTTACCTTTCCAGAATGATTGCTGAATATGCAAAGGAAAACGAGGTGCATCTAATTCAAAAATTATACTTCCCCTCTGTTCAAAGATGCGTACTGGTGGAGCATTCGGGGGGTACATGTGTCCCAGAACGCATTACAGCTTGCAGATTGCGAATTCAATCTTGAACTTGCCTCACCATAGGGGTCCAGACACCTGCTTGATGGCTTAATTGGGTGACTGCTAAGGGTGATGCTCATCTCGGTGTAGCAGTCCGTACCCATTCCACTGCATCCGTACTCACACTGTATAATGCTCTGCACTTGGTGTGGTATATAAGGAGGTGCAGTAATGTTACAGGGAAATTTAATGTCACTCCATTGAGGTGGAAAAGGTGGATTTGCAACAAGCAAAGTAATTAGACACTTTCTCCGTTGCTGAGATGTATGCATGTAAGTGCAGATCTCATGGACGTGTCCAGGCGTATGATTTAACGAGTGGACGGTTGCGTCTAAGTACGTGTATCTCAGTTGCATTGCCGTGAGGCTTAAGAACAGCAACCTGTTGAAGTCTGATTGACTCACATTTTTGGCAATTGTTTTGATATACGAAGGAACAAAGTCAGCAGTACAGAAACTAGCATGCAAATTGTACGTATTCAATTTTTATGCATAGTCTGCAAAATCCACACATGTACACACTCTTTGTCGATACCACAAGACTTAGAATGTATAATGTACTCAAGTTGCTCAATACGTTCTTGCCGCTTACTTTCGGGACATCTTCATAGACTTTTAGAAAATTGAATCCTGAAAAGGTTGCTTTTGCCCAAAGAAACGCATATGTTTGCTGATGTGCCACTCCACAAGTCTTATGTGAATGTACAATACTGCACATGCTACTGAAAACCCTGATTCTGAAATTATATTGTAATAATAACAACACAAGCGTGCTGAGATAATCACAGGTGTGGATGTGACTGAGAATGCAACAGTTTTCTTTATACTGAAGCCCAGACTCATGGAAGAGCTAACCGACGGCAAAGGAACGTGTTCACAAAGTGATGGAGATCGAAGCGGTTGCACCACGGCAGACAAACATTCTGCAAGTCCTCTGAGATGCACGCAAATCCTCCCTAGCTCCTTTGAGACGCACGCCTTCTTGCAGTAATTTTCGTCAAAAAGAATTCCCAAAATCCAGGCTCTCTGCCCATCTCCACTCTTTTGTTCCTTTTTGCCCCTCCCTTTTCTGGGACTGCCTTCCGGAGACTGTTAAATTGCACTCGTCCCTCCTGGGCTTTAAACAAGTGGGGCACCGCCATATCATGTTGCCCCCTCCCCACCATTCCCTACTTATAATCTTTTCTACCACAATGAACCTACCTCATTCAACCCTCTTACTTGTAGATTACTGTGCTTCCTCCCCCTCACCTATTTTTGTTGACTCATTCTCTTGTTTATTGTATCCAACTGTGGCCCCACTGTCACGACGTTGTCTTTTTACTTCTTGTCAACTCACTCCATCATAAACCTCAATTTTGTATCCAAAAAACAAAAGCGTAGCTGAATGATAAGATATGGAAGAGGGAGAAGCAGCTGCACCAGCCTAGAGGGAACCTCTTCATGATGCTCTATGTTACATCAAATGAAGGCTTTGTGCATCATGCCTGTCTCAGCATGGACTTTGCTTTGCGAAGAAGACTCGGCCCATGGCCATCCTTAGAGGCCAGTTTAGGGACATTGTTTTATCTTAGAGATTGTGTTAGATACGGAAGCCTAGCAACTCCAGGGATTACACCTCTGCCAAGTTCCAAGGGAGGGCCAAAATGGTAAAGGAAATGAGAGGCACTTTGACAACCTCCTCTTCTTTTGCATCCATCACAAGACTGCGAGTAGTATTATTGGCTGAGTGAGTGTAGCTATGCCACTGATGCAATTCTTCCTCTCGAGTAGAGCAGGAATTTGGAATTTAGCCAGCTGCATTACCTCTCCCACTCTTTGTGAAGGATACCATCAGATATTTAAGGTCCACCAACTAATGCCGGCAGACTGGATTGCTGGGCGGAGATTTAAACCAAGGTTGGAAAACTCAGAGCTGAGTGTGCATACCTCGACACTATCCTCCCAGTTCCATTGATGGTAGAGAGGGACACATATTCGAGGTTATTATCAAGACCAATTTTTTTTTTTAACCTCGCTGCAGACAGCGATGCTGCAATAATTTGCCTCTCAGAAGTGTGATGCACTCTTCTGGACAGGGTGGAGTAATCATCAGAACAGTGCAAAGGATTTTCAAACAAAGACGAGAGATCACTGATGTCGACCAAGAATAAAGTTGCTCCTTAAATGCTGCCTTGTGGCACACCCTTCTGAGAGAGAAGAATGCCATCAACAGTCACTTACTCTTTCTGCTCAGAGAAATTCTGATAACAATTCAAAGACGGTCCCTGAATCCCATTGGCAGACAAATCAAAAAGCAAAGCTGGGTGCCAGACAGTATTTAAGACTCATGAAATGGCCTTTGTTCTCTCATTTGAGATTGAAGGAATCCAACCATTGTTGTATTTTAAAAGAAAGAATATTTCCATTGGCAAGGAACATGTCAAATTTCCTGATCGTAACTACTTCATGTGCTCAGCCATGCACATCCATGATCTCTTGTACACACGCTGATCCTTTCTGATCCATTGTTACTCGTTTTTGAGTTATTCCTTCTTTTCTCCTTGTGTATGTCTATCCCCTCTCCCAGACCTTTTGGTAGTTTGTGCACCGACTGCCCTTTGCCATTTAGTGACATGAGCTTAACCCCTTGTATAAAAACAGATGTACATGATAATATAGCTAAGGCAGAAGTGAAACTGCTGACCAGAGATTAGAGTTGGAGTAGAGATAATGCCTGAGGTCAGCATGAACAATGATAGATTCCAATCCATGTCTGGGGGAAAGGATAGGTATGGGAAGGGAAGGGTTGGGGACTTTGGTCTTTAATTAATTTATTTACTTACGAGATCGAGGGTCATATACGAGCAAGGTGATGTATGAAAATGGGGGTAGTCAGGCAACAGTTGAACACAATAAGCAAGGGGATGAATAACAAGAAAAGAAGAGATAGAGGATGGGAGGAAAGACAGCAACCTGTAAGTAAGAGAGTTGGCCTCTGCAGGGTCAATGGAGGTAAAAAAAAAATGTGGGTAAAATGGGTGTTAACACGCAATGACAATGTACTGCTTGGTTGAAACCCTGGATGGAAGGAAGAGTGGGATAGAACAGCCTCATGAAGGCACTTTCACAAATTGGAGAAGTGAGAAACAAAAGAATGGAGATTGCAGGTGTGCAGTCAGAGCTGTGGTCAAAGGCCTTGAAGTTGTAGCCTGTGAGTAGTTCTGATTTTTCAAGGAAAGACTTGGCTTTTTCAATCACATGATATATAATTACCCCAAGCACGAAACAAAAAGTCGGGTTAAGCAATTGGTTCACTCTGTCTATCTGTCCCGTAAGTCGATGATCGAGGAACTATTTCATTTCAATTTGAATTTTATATTTTGAAAACTGTCGAACACGAATTTGAACACTCACCTGTAGTATTGCAGTACTTTGGCTGTGAATTTGGAAAATTGTTTGGAATCTTGTCCCGAGTGCGCAGCACAGAGAGGAGTAAGGTAATTGTTCTAGTCTGTCTGTCTGTCTGGCAGTGAAACAAAATTTAAAATCTTTCCAAACAAGAAACTTACTGTTTTTCAGGACGTCATGCATAAAGGACACAAACAACAGGCACGAGTAATTAATTTAACATGTCAAATAAGTTAGTGTAAAAAGACTGCATCGACAGCGCTAAACTTCTGAAAAGTGTTTTAATTTATTTTTTCCTACAGTCTTCAAAATCTTCATTTTTATTTGAATTTAATTATATTCTTGAACCCTTGTAGAACACAAATCGCCTTGTTGGCATTTCCAAAACTCGCGTCAAAGGTCAAGGTCAAGGTCATGAAAAGGTCAAAATCGTCTTTTTACGATAACACGGTCAATTTTTATTCAATTTGCATGCAACTAACGCCAAAATGTTCAGAATTCAACGCCTCATCTTGCGATATGCAATATGACACAATGACGCCCATACTCTTGTTACCGGTTCGGGTCAAAGGTCAGGGGGGGTCACGACCTTGAAAAATATGCGGTTTTTGTCATAACGCGGTCAATTATTGTCCGCTTTACATGAACCCAGCACCAAAATGTTCAGAATTTAATGCCCAATCTTGTGATACAATGACGTCATAACACATGTCACCGGTTGGGGTAAAATGTCGGGGGGGGGGGTCACGCCCTTGAAAAATATGCGGTTTTCGGCATAACTCAGTCAATTCTTATTCGATTTGCATGAAACCAGCATCAAACGAGATTACCTTCTCTTGTTGAAACGTTGTATTCACCGAGCTTGCGAGTGAAGACTCGCCAAAACGACGTGAGTTGATTGTTGTGTAGTCCGTAGCCCCCGAAAGTCGGGGGGGGTCATGACATTATAGATATGTGGTTTGTGTCATAAGACCATTCATATGAAACCAGTTCCCCACACTCATACCAAGAACAAAAAAAGTAGTGGCAGCGAAGGTATGCGCTCTATGAGTGCCTGTTCTTGTTTCCAGTTGTAATGGGAGTTTGTCAGGGGTGTGTACTGGCCCCCACACTTTTCAGTCCTTGTTTGGGGAGGATGTCGGAGAGATTAAGCTGTGATGTATCGTTTGGGAATGTCAAGATCTCTGACCTTGATTTCACAGATTATGCAGTCATCTTTGCGGAGATGATGGATATCCTTTTGGGGCCCTCGAGGTGCTGAATGAGGAGTGAGAGCCCCTGGGATTATGGGTTTTCTGGGTCAAAACTAAGATCCAGGCTTTCAATGACATCTTGGATGCTGCTATCTTGTCTGTATTTGTTTGTCGTGAGGATGTTGAGGTCATGGAGAGATTCACTTATCTTGGCAGTGATATTCATGTCTTCGCGTGGTGAGCCAGTGGTCAGTTGGCATTGGGTTGGGTTTGGAGCGTCATGGATTCACTGGGTCATAGGGTGTCTCACTGTTGGTACCTATCCAGGAGGATGAAAGTCTGAGTCTTTAAGTCCTTGGTGCCTGCTCTACTGATGTGAGACTTGGGCTCTGGCCAGGGATCTGGGACTGAGACTTAATTTATTCGGTACCATGTCTTTTCGGAGAATCCTTGGCTATTGCTGGTCAGACTTTGTGTCCAATGAGCTGTTACTGAAAGAGACTCAGATGAGATTTGTTACCTGCATAGTCTGTGAGCGAAGGCTGTGGCTGTATGGTCACTTGGCTCGTTTACCTGATGCTGATCCTGCTCACCAGATTCTCTCAGTGAGGGAGTCTTGTGAGTGGAGGAGACCAATGGGCCAAATATGTGCCTCGTGGTTGCAGTAGATTGATTGGCATCGCAAGGAGATGGGGATGGGCCAGGCATCTGCCTGGGCGATAACCAGATGGAATCCCTTGGAGTACCGGCAGAAAGTGGATGCAGTGACGTGCTGCTCTGGTGCATGCTCCCATACCTGACCTTATCAAGGAGGAAAAACCCTTGGGGAGAGGTGGTATAATTTGGAATAATATTGTTTTTTAATAACATTAATATTATGCTGTTATCATTGGTGTTATTATTACTTTTGTTATAAGATGCATCCTTGGAAAAACGCCACAAATAGCTATCTTAACACGGATATACACCTTAGCATGGATTTTGCCCAAGGTGGAAAACCTTTGGGGAAAGAGGGGAGAAAAATGAAGTCGCTACAACCTCCATAGTGTGACCTTTCGCCTCCTGTCAAGTTTGTTGAGATTGGATAAGTAACGACCAAATGTATCGCAGTCAAAAAGACAGACAGACACCAAATTGCATATTTTAGTGTGATTTGTATTCTCAATATTCTCATAATAAAGGTTTCTTGAGGCTTTGATGCCAAAACCTGAATTTGTAAAAATGCTATATCTTGGACAAACATACTGAAGCTCAATAGTAAATAAATATAGAAACTTGGAAGCGATTAACAAAAGTAACGTGGCGTCTGGCACTTAACGCGCTGCGGCGGGGCTAATAAGGGCTATTTATAGTTCATTTGACTTTGTGCTTTCACATTTTAACTCTATTCTTATTTTCTTCATATTCTCATAATAAAGGCTTTTTGAAAATTTGATGACAAAAGCTCAAATGGTAAAAAAGTGTCTCTTTTGGTGACTTTTTTTCCCTGTGCTTGCAATACCCAAGAGCAAACTTCAGCAAATGTTGCAGTCACAATTTACCAGATGCTGTGAATGAATGGATTCCGTCTTGCATCCAATTTTCCCATTCTTGACGCAGGTCAATTTTGAAAACGTGATTGATTCCCACATCATGCAGTTGTAATTTGCAAGTCAGTCCTCCAGGGATGATTGCTAGGTCAGTCTTCAACTCCTTCTGAAAATTCTCTTTCACACCAGGAGTGATGTGAGCTGACATGCTGTCCATAATGAGAGCCGCATCAGAGGTGAAGAACGCACCTGGACGTCCTCTTCGCACGCAATCAGTTTTTCTGTCACCCATCCTTTGTGGTTGCAATGGACAATGCTACGTCCTATGGCATGGCACTGTTACTCGTCAAAAAAAACCATCAGCATGGGTGGAAGTTTGGTACCATCACCTAGGCATGATAACACAACTGTGAATCAAGTCTTTCCCTTGCCAGTTCTTGTCACTTTGACTGAACTTTCTCCCAGAGTTGTCGCAGCGTGATTTTTTGGGGCATCAAATGGTAGTGGCACTTCATCCATGTTGACAATCTTTGAATGTGGGGAATGTATTCTTTGTGATTATTATATTCACTTAATCATGAAAGATTGTCACTTTCTCCTCCCAATCTTTCGGAAGTTTCTGACGCACGGTTGTTCTCGTTCGGACGCTGAGCTTATGACGTCGCATCAAACAGCACCACCATGTTGGTGATGTCAAGAAGTTCTCGATTTTGCGATCTTCAGCAAGATCCACGGTCTTCATTCTTACCTGTATGGTGGACACGGAACATCCTGAGTCACGGAGTGATTTGAGCCACACAACAAGGTCTTGCTCGTTGGATGGATTTCGGCAGTTTCTTCTGCGGTTGGCCTTCTTGTGGTGGGGCAATGATTGGAGACTTGCTTCCTGAAAACATCATCGTCTAATTATGCTTTCATCCACATTTAATTCTCGACCAGCTGCTCGATTTCCTTTTGATTTTGCAACTTCTTTTACTTTCAGCTTGAAACTGGCTGCAAATGGGTGTCGTGTTTTTGGAGTTTTCTGCATGTTTGGACATCCATCTCAGACATTGCATTGGATGAAGGCAACATCCTTTTGGAACGTCCGTATTGGATGAAGGGGTGGATGGTTTTGAAAATTAAACTTTGTTTCTGTGCCAATCAAACATTTCCTGAAGCTCGGTTTCGGGCAAAACCATCCACCCCGAATCAGATGAATGGTTATAATATTGAAAATCATGACGTTGGTCCTCTGGCATCGGCACATGACTGGAAAGTGCCATTTTATCAGGCATTTTCAAAAAACAAACTGGAGCACTTCTCACACGTGATTCAAGAGGACAATATCAAATTATAATCAGAAACACGTCATCTGTTGGCCACTTTTACATGAAGATCAAGCAACTATAGACCATCTATATTGTCAAAGATACAGTATGTTTCGTGAGCAAGGATTCCGTTGTGGCATAGTGGGTGTTGTGGAATTTATTTATTTCTATTTTATTTTATTTTGTTTAGTTAACTGTTTGAACCGACTCGATGTAAATCCTGTTACTCAAATCAAAGCCACAATTAATTCACTGTCCACAACGTGAGAGTACATTACATCAGAGAGTTTTATTTTAACTTGGTACCAAGGAGTACAAGCCACCGAGATGGTAACATCTCTAATGATTTGCACTAAAACAAGATTACATTTCCTGATATTTATATGCTTCCATGGTAGAGTGGAGGGGGCTAAGCCTGAGGCAAAAAGAACTCCAACTGCAATACGTGTCTTCTAGGTGAAAAGCGAATGATGTAATTACGGCAAAAGTTGCTGTTATCAACCAGGTCACTTTGTTCCATAGCAAGACATTCCTTTTATCAACATTTAGGTCAAAAGACTCTTGGGTAAAGGAAAGCATAACTGATATTAGAGCATAAAAATGAAATTTATAAAACACCAGCAACATTTGTAATTGAGAGTACATTAATATCATTATTTTCTCCCACAGTGGGAGAAGACAACCAAAACAAATTAACACCACAAGGCAAAGTATAAGCCACACTCGTGTATTAACCACACTGGATGGTTCTGACAACAAAAATTTGTGAATAAACCGGGTTTATAATTGGAAAATTATGGTAAGCAATTGGATATGCAGGAGAAAAGCGGGCTTTGTCAACCCAACAAGAGACCTGGAAACGGAAAAGTATTAGCCGATTCTGGAGGGGCATTCGGGTAACTAAGATGTGTTTATCTTTTTTATCTTGCCAAAACGAAGTTTTTGCAAGATATGTTAGTCAGCTGTATGTTTTTTTTGTCTGTAATCACGTATAAAAAATTCTGCAGAGCACAGTTATCATTGGAAATTTTTGTAACTTCGCATATCAGAGGCCTGTAGAGGTGCCTTTCAGCGCATAAAATTTTGAAGGTCAAGGTCACTTTGTCGCAAATCAGGGGAGTCGACGAAACCCTTATTTTTGAGTAATTTTGGTCGGATCGTCTTCAAACTTCATGGGAATATAGTTCCTGGTCTGGCGCTCAGCTGATTAATTTTTGGTGGCGATCGGTCTTGACCTTCATATGTTTTTTTTTTATTTTTATCTTGCCAAAACGAAGTTTTTGCAAGATATGTTAGTCAGCTTGTATGGTTTTTTTTTTTTTTGTCTTTAATCACGTATAAAAAATTCTGCAGAGCACAGTTATCATTGAAAATTTTTGTAACTTCGCATATCAGAGGCCTATAAAGGTCCCTTTCAGCGCATAGAATTTTGAAGGTCAAATGTCAAGGTCACTTTGTCGCAAATCAGGGGAGTCGACGAAACCCTTATTTTTTGAGTAATTTTAATCTAATCGTCTCCAAACTTCATGGGAATATAGTTCATGGTCTGGCGCTCAGCTGATTAATTTTTGGTGGCGATTGGCCTTGACCTTCATAGTTAGCACCTGAGGTCAAACATATTTGACCCCAAGGTCAAATTTTCAAGTTTTAGGAACCATATCATGTAGTACCTCAAATTGAACACCTCGATGAGTGCTTTCTAGATATTTCAAGTTTGAGACATTATGACATCATTTGGTGACGTTATGAGGCAAACGCATATTTTTCATGGTTACTCTGTAGAACGATTCTCATCGGAATCTCTCGTAGGCAGATATTCCTCAAGGAGTCGCTCCTGGTGGATAGCAGCTCTGTTCACCTCAGTGTGACCTTAAATAAGTCACACGTGGTCACCTTTTGGCAAGATACGGGTCACCCTGCGGGTGACATTGGTTTATTTTATTTTTTTACTTCTTCAAAACAAACAACTGCTTGCTTTAAAGAATCAGAAAATCTGTTTGATTTGATATCACCTTGTGTGTAATTGAGAATGGCATCTGAGTTTGGGCCTTTTGAACTCTCAAAATGTAAATTTGTGTTCATGCAGCATCACTGTGTACTTTGTGAACGACGACTCTTGACAAAGCATCATGCTCTCATCTCTTCCGTCATTACTATAGTCTGCTTCAGGTGATTTCTCATGGGAATAACAGCAATGCTGATTTTCACCTTTCCATCGCATGTGCTCGATCCAGGCAGGCCCGGACGAGTTGATGTTTTTTGTTTTTTTTCATTGCTCTATTATCCAAAATGAATCCTGGATAATTAAAAAAAAATTTTCAAGGGTCTAAACTGAGTTTCCCTTCTTGGGTGCTTGATCAGAATCGATATACAGGTCAGCCCCATTATAAGAAGCAACATTTATGAGAACTAAATCTGTGATGGTGGTGTCTTGTCAACTTGATATCTCAACAAATTGTGAGATGTAAAAAGGTGCAGAAATTCAGTAAAACATGCTATATTTTAGCCAGTTTGTTATTAATGTTGGAATTTTCAATGGGAACTGCAGGTGAAACTAGAACGGCAATCGGTTGAGTGCATACCTCCGCCAGCCAGAACAGTTTATGTTTTGTATCCCACTGAAAGGGCTGCATCTGCATCTGGATCTGAACTTAAATCTATTTGGATTGTTCTTGTGTCCTACTCAACTCATTCATCTTGTTTTGTAATAATCCATTCACAACCTTTTGAAATATTATGCTGTGTGTCAATTTCAGCCTCATCTCTCGATGGTGAAGAATCACTTAAAAAATGATTTTTTTTTTGGTTACATCTGGATCGAGATATTCACCAAAATCGAATCCATTAATCCATATCACACACCCAACGTGTTCACCAAAATTCGTCTGAATCCTCACTTTTTGAGATATCCTGTTCACAGACAGACAGATAGACGGGCAAAAATATAACCTCCATCCACCTTCGGTGACGGAGATAATCATATGTGGTGCAATTTAGAAATGTAACTTTTGGGCAATGCTATAGTGGTATGTCATGCTCGCTTGTCCAGCTGAACACCAGGGATGTCCTTAAAATGGTTTAATTGTCAGGGAGGGTTGCGGTGGGGAAAGGGGGAGTCAGAGAATGTACTTGTTCATTATAAAAGCTCTCCAGGAAACTAGGCTTTTTAGCAGTCATTATTCTCACCAGTGTTCTTGTTGGAAATGCTCATCTCATTATGCCTTCCCCCTGCCATTTACAAAACAAAATCGGATAACCACAGTATGGTTATGACCCCCACAACCCCACCTCCTCAGGCAATGAGATGAGGTCCCAATAGCACTGCATCTAGTTAAAACATTGTCCTTGCTCTTTTTTTTTTGGAACACTTGGTATGGCAGCCTGACTTGAATATGTTGTTCAATCCTACATTTCTTCTTTTAAGTAATGTTGTTTAAAAAAAACAATTCTTCCATTTTAACCAGTATCCTCGGCAGCGGGAGTACTGCCTTTTGAACCCCCCCAAAAAACCTTCAGACAGTTCCTAATAGAATGTGTCACTCGGCCTACCAGATTCCTGATTGGAACCTGTAGCACTACCCATTATTCTTGTTGGTTGAGCCATTGGTAAAATTATTTCCTACGTGATGTAAAAAAAATCACTGAAAGCAACTACATTCATTGGTCAACCAGCTCGCAAGATGACATCAAGCGTTTGGTATCTATGTTGAGATTACCTGACGTGCTTAAATGATATATTTTACCCCACACACATGGAGCGAAAAGCAGGGTAAAGCAATTGGTTCATGTCCATCCGTCTGTCTGTCTATCTTATCAGTTTATGAGCGAGGAACAGCTTATTTAAATTGAATGTTATATTTTGAACACGAATCGGAACATGAATAGGAAGACAAGTTTTTCGTTTTACTGTACTTTGGCTCTGAATTCATCCTCACCACACACGCGCTCAGAGGAGTGAGATAATATTTTTTTACTCTGCCTGCCTGGCAGTCAAATAAAATTGAAAATCATTCCAAACGGAAGCTTACTGTTTTCAAGGACGTCATAATGGACACATACGACGGGCACGAAGAACTAACGGAACGTGTTAACTAATGTAAAAAAGAGGATGATGTAAATGATGTAAAAAAGGATGATGTTACTGCAGAAAATGGCAGTAAATTCCGGAATTTATTTATTTATTCGATTTTTACATTCCTTATTTTATTTAAAATTATTTATTTATTTACTTGAACACTGTAGAACACAAATCATCTGTCATAATACTTCCAAGACCCTTTCACCCCCTGTCTATCTGTCTGTCTCTGTTGGTCTGTGTGTTTGTCTGTTTGTCCATGAACAGGATATCTCAAAGTTGTGGACGGGTTCAGAGGAAATTTGATGGAGATGTGGGGTGTGTGACAAGGACGAAATCATTACATTTTGGTGATGATCCCAATCAAGATACTAGAATTTTTAAAAGCGATTCTTCACCATATTGAGAGAAAGGGCCAAAAACGATTATACGTACAGTTTGCACGATATCTCAAAAAAGTTATGGACGGATTTTGGACAAAACTAGCTGGACAGGTTAGTTGCGTGACAAGAACAAATCCATTCGATTTTGGTGAAGATCCCAATCCGGATACAAGAATTTTTAATTTTTTTTTAAGCAATTCTTCACCATTGAGCGATGGAGCCAAAAAATTATATCGAGCATGATATTTCAAAGTGTTGTGGACGAGTTATGACAAAACTTGATGGATGAGTTGATTGGGTGATAAGAACAAGCTGATTCTATTTTTGTTCAGGTTCGGATTCAGATCCGGACTATCAATGGGATACAAATCATAAACTGCAGAGCCTGGTGGAGGTATGTGCTCTACTGCGTTTTAGTAAAAAAAAAAAATACTGTTTGCAATAATATCTATACACATAAGGGCGAGTCGTGTCTACGTGAAGCCTTTTCTTTGATGTTTTATGCAATTCCATTTTTATTATATTCACCCCAAATTTTGCTGCTCAACATTATAGCAACATGCACGGGGTCAACGACCCAGTAAAAAAAAAAAATGCAATTTTTAATCAAATTGATGTTAAAACAAGAAAGCTGATTGAGCGTCCCCGCAGTGTGGAGAGGAGTGGAGCTGGACTCGCACCTTGGCCCTTCCACGTTGCGTTTGAAGGTGAATTTTATTTGTCAGGAGTCAAACCCATTGCATTTAACTATTTATAATTCCGTGTACAGAACGAAAAATTTATATACAAAGAGTCCACATTCACCATGGGATTACTGGAGGTGTAAGTAGTCATCACATGATCCTGTACGACCTCAAACAAGGAAATTAGGACATTTGCCCATCATTGCCATGGTGCACTCCTGGGTTAGTTTTTAACCTTGTGCACGACGCGCAAAAGTGGTGTGAAGCAATTGGTCTCCCGACATCCGGTCTACGACTGAGAAACGACTTAGTTTCAATGGAATTTTATATTTTGAACTATGTAAAACATGAATTGGAACATTAACCTGCAGTTTAGCAGGACCTTGGCTCTGAATTTGGTAAATTGTAGAGCATCACGTCCTGAGGGTGCATGCGCATAGAGATGTATGGTATTTGTTTGAGTCTGTCTGCTTCTCTGGCATTCAAACAAAATCGAAAATCACTTCAAATGGGAAACTTACTGTTTTTAGGAAAGTCATAAAGGACACAAACAACAGGCATGAATCACTCCTTTAATGCGTTATATAAGGTGATGTTAAAGATGCATCAATGGCGCATCAACAGCAATGAACTTCCCCAATTTTTTTTCGACAAAATTTAAAACCTCTATTTTATTTCAACTGAATTATACAGGGTGATTTTTATTACCTCTGCCACCGAAGGTGAAGAAGGTTATGTTTTCACCCCTTTCTGTCTGTTTGTCTGTTGGGTCGCCAAAATAGGTGACCCTTATTGTCAGTAATTCTGTCTGTTTGTTTGGATGTTTGTTTGGATGTTTGTTAGTTTGTCATCGGCACAATTGGTAGTAAACGTGGGTGGATTTTGACCAAACTCGGGTGGTAAGTACATCTTATGACCTCGTGCTTTGGAAATTGTGATGCTTGCTCGGGACGCTTTGGTTCCCTCGCAACAACCGAAAAACCTTCAAAATCGGTACCGTTCACGCGAAATCAATTCCGAAAGCCATTATCCCACGTAGGGTTATGAAATTTGGCAAGAATGATCAACAGGTGATGCTCTATCAAATATATTCCAGTTCTTGTGATATATGGAATACTTTACCCGCAGCGCCCCCTACAATTAGGGTATGCGCGAAAATTTAAGGCCCCCGAGCGACCAGGTGACTGCATCGATACGAATGAAACTTTGCAGGTTCATGGTACTCAATGAGTACTACAACTTTGCCTCAGGACATATTGACCGATTTTGCTTAGGTCAGGGGTCAAAGGTCAATTTGTGCAAAAATCAATAATATGCGAGAGCTGGATGGAGGTGCCTTCGCCCCAAATGCTACTCCTCCTTGGGTTATGGTTGGATGGTCATGAAAATTCACACTAATCATCTGGAATACATTGTGCATAAACGGTCGAGCCGGATTTTCGATTTAGATCTTTGTTCACCCACAGCACCACCTCGAACTTTGGGGATTTCCGATTTCAAACCACATTTTCGGTACTTTTCATTCAAATTGGTACAGAGTAGTTATCAGTAGATGGAACTGAATGAGATTTAATATGCATAATCTTAAGGTGATTCCCTATCTGCTATATGACATCCATTTTGCTCTATATCTTATAGTTTCCATGCTCGGCGACCCATCGGCGCCTACCGGCTTGTCTGATTGTTTGTTTGCTTGTGTACAGGATATCTCAAAAAGTTGCGGACGGATATTGATGAAATTTTGTGGACATGGTCAGTATGTGACAAGGACGAAATGATTAGATTTTGGTGAAGATCCGGATCCGACGACTAGAATTTGTTTAAGTGATTCTTCACCGTTGAGAAATCAGGCCAAAAACGATATGCAGCATGATATCTCAAAAAGTTGTGCACGGATTCAAACGAAATTTGGTGAACAGGTTGGGTGTGCAACAAGGAAGAAATGGTTCAATTTTGGTGAAGATCTGGATCCGGATCCGGATCTGGTTCTGATAATTTTTTTAAGTGATTCTTCACCATTGAGAGGTAGGGTGAAACCGATATATAGCCCGATTTCTCAAAAAGTTGTGGACGTATTCAGATGACTCTTTGTGAACAGGTTGGGTATGTGACAAAGAATTGATTCAATTTTGGTGAAGATCTGGATCTGAATTCGACTACTA